>NW_024720711.1:5493929-5693929 GCF_018991925.1 Homarus americanus | reverse complement strand
GTGTAATGGGGGTGAGGGTAATGTGGAGAGAGAGAGAGAGAGAGAGAGAGAGAGAGAGAGAGAGAGAGAGAGAGAGAGAGAGAGAGATTATTATAAAGAAAAGCTAATGAACATACACACCAAAACAGATAGACAAACTATAAAGAGACAGAATGACAGACGCAAACTAAAAAACAAAATTGTAGTTATGGATGATTCAACTTTATTCCTTAAGCTGTCAGCCACGAAAACATCACAGCTCAACACGCCCCCTACCGGCGACGGAAACAACCAACCACAGTTTACGTACACAGAGCTCACTTCTCAGTTTCTTTGAAGGAAAATAAATAAAAAAAAGAACAGAAACCTTGTCTCTTTTCTTTCTGTGACAATAATAGAGAAACAAGTGCAGTATCCTCCTCGTCTTCCTCCTGCTCCCAATTTTCATAATCCCGACCATTATCCGCGGGTAAAATACGAGAAGCCTTTATCAAAAGTGCTCCCCCATTTAGCGCGGGAAAATATATGGCGGTATTAGTACTCTAAACGACCCCCACCCCACCACCACCCTACCAACCCCGGATGGATTTCGTCCCGTAAACTGCCATCCCATAGTAAATTTTTGCCCGACCGCGATTAGCGCTTCGCACGCCTATTTTAGGAGCTATTTTTCGGAGCCACCTCTTTCAGGAAAGTGTTTTTTATGAGCCAGTGTCTCCGGAACCCATTACGGAGGGAGAAGGTGGTTAGGAGGCCGCAGTCACCCGCCCCGGTCTGACGTCACTTGTACACAAACTTTTTTTTTCTGGCGGGAACTTTCTTTTTAAGGATTTACCTTCTACCTCTCTCACTGTACTCTCTCGTAACCTAACCATCGCTCCCTCTACCTCTCTTACACACACACACATTAGTATACAGTATATATATTCCAACCCCTTTTATTTCTTTCCTCGCTCTGTCTCATGGGCCATCAAATACCCTTCTTTCCTTACCCAACAAAAACAAGGAATACAACACCCTAACATATGAAACAAAAGCCTATAAATAATAACAAACATCCATATGAATCCTTATATTACAAGTTTCATTAATATATCACTCTTGTGTACATTTATGATTTATTTACAATATAAACATCGATAGTTTCTTATATATTCTCGTGTATTAGAGAAGAAATATCCTAGGAGCAGCGAGGTGATGTAGAGTTTCACGGCCATCTGAGCAAAGCCTCGTAGGTACCTTAATATATCACGGTATGTAAATAGTGTGTATATATAGTCTTTGTTGTTAAAACCTCAACACACACACACAGACACATTCCCCGTCCCTCCTGCAAGCTTTGGTCAGACTCTCACTCTCTCTCTTCTCTGAACTAGGCCCAGACTATACCTGTGTGTGTGTGTGTCTGCTTGTATTGATCCCAGGTAAGACTATCAGCTCACTGACTCATCTGTATCAGTAAATCTCGTTTCAGAACAGAGGCGCTCAACACGGCCGTCGACCCTCATGTTTTTACCCCCAAGGTTAGCTTAGGTTATATGGCTGCGTGAGTCAACAAACACCCAAAACAATTTATTTCCGCTGAAAATGAAATTGAAATATTTGATTTGAAGAAAAAAAAAGAATAAAAAACAGAAAAAGTAGAGATGGAGTAATTTACAGGGAGCAATATCTCAATAAAACAGCTGCCAGCGTTCACACACACACACACACACACACACACACACACACACACACACACACACACACACTATACACATTGTCTATATATGAACTGATAGACAGGTTAGGTATATAATGTTTAACGTTGGTGTAGCTTGAAGGCTGAACAAGCACAATACCAATTAATTGTTTTATCATCCTGGGTGAGGCTCTTTGCCGCTGCTGCCACAACCCCGAGAGATATTTTAAACAAATGGGTTATTATTAGTTTGTAGAGCAGCATCGTGAAGCATGTGGGGCCATACACTCACTGAACTGTTGAGTGACTATACCAACAATACTGTCCATCCTCACATATACATTTATTTCTTTATATATTTCTAACATGAAACAATTTGAACCGATGGAAATGTCTTTTTTTTTAACTTGAAAAAGACTTTGAACCGATGGCGATTCTTCTTTTTTTCGAAACATCAAAGAGTTGAACCAATCGGAACGACTTTCTCAAATACCCCGAGGCATTTGAACCAATGAGAGCATTGACAGCTCACAGCTTGTACCGGCGGAACCAATAACATTTTTCCTTCTACACCCAGGAATTTTTCTAACCAATAGAAACGGTTTTACCAAACAGTTTGAAGCATTTAAGCCAATGACAACGAGTTTCTGGAACGCCGTCACGAACTTCAGCCAATGATTTTTTTCCGGAAAGGGACCGTTTTGTCCAACAGTGTGAGTCAATAAAACCACCGTTACCATTTTGTCCAACAGTGTGAGTCAATAAAATAACCGTTACCGTTTTGTCCAACAGTGTGAGTCAATAAAACAACCGTTACCGTTTTGTCCAACAGTGTGAGTCAATAAAACAACCGTTACCGTTTTGTCCAACAGTGTGAGTCAATAAAACAACCGTTACCGTTTTGTCCAACAGTGTGAGTCAATAAAACAACCGTTACCGTTTTGTCCAACAGTGTGAGTCAATAAAACAACCGTTACCGTTTTGTCCAACAGTGTGAGTCAATAAAACAACCGTTACCGTTTTGTCCAACAGTGTGAGTCAATAAAACAACCGTTACTGTTTTGTCCAACAGTGTGAGTCAGTAAAACAACCGTTACCGTTTTGTCCAACAGTGTGAGTCAATAAAACAACCGTTACCGTTTTGTCCAACAGTGTGAGTCAATAAAACAACCGTTACCGTTTTGTCCAACAGTGTGAGTCAATAAAACAACCGTTACTGTTTTGTCCAACAGTGTGAGTCAGTAAAACAACCGTTACCGTTTTGTCCAACAGTGTGAGTCAATAAAACAACCGTTACTGTTTTGTCCAACAGTGAGTCAGTAAAACAACCGTTACCGTTTTGTCCAACAGTGTGAGTCAATAAAACAACCGTTACTGTTTTGTCCAACAGTGTGAGTCAGTAAAACAACCGTTACCGTTTTGTCCAACAGTGTGAGTCAATAAAACAACCGTTACCGTTTTGTCCAACAGCGTTTTCATTTAACTGGATCATTTTGAGACAACGAAACCAATGCCAACTCTCTTTTCGAACAAGTTGGAAGGAATAAACCAATAAAAAAACATGTTGAAACATCTAAACCAATGGGAATGACCTTAACAAACACTATGGGAGAAACGAACCAATGAAAATGAACCTCACAAACACGATGAAACAAATGAACCAATAGAAATGAGTCTGAGACACTATAAACCAATGATAATGACCCTCACAGACACAATGAAAAGAAATGAACCAATGGGAATGAGTCTCTCAAACACGAGAAACAAACTAGACGAATAACAACGAGAGTTCCCAGACAATTTGAAATAATTGGACCAATGAGAGAGTTTCTCAAACTGTTTGAAGATTTTAAATTAACGACAACGTTTTCTGCGACACTCTTGAGGTATTTAAACAATGGCGACGGTTTTTTAAGGAGAGTTTGGTCTGTTTTATCGTCTGTTAAGAGAACTTATTAACGCCTTGTGAACTGGATGAGGGATGAGTGCGACAAAGACAAGAGGTATAGATGAAGAACTGGTACGACAAACACACAGACCTTATATATATAGCCCCCTAGCCCTTACATATAGCCCCGCCACAGAAGGCTAACTTAATAATGTGGTTCTCAGGTTGGCAGCCATCACCCAGGCGGTTCCTCCATCCTGCATAATTCAATATCCATCTACCTTACCGGGGCTCTGAATAATCTATTTTTAAACCCTGTGAATCCTGGATAATTTAAATTTGGCGTAGTGCCTCTTGCATACTGTAATAAACTTCGGCTGGTCTGGAGTTTTTTTTTTTTTCGTTATAAAATTTGGCGGGCTATTATTTTTTTTTACCGTCATAAAATTTGGCGGCTGTTTTTTCGTTATAAAACTTGGCGGCCTGGTTCTTCCTTTACAAAACTTGGCGATCTGATTCGTTTATCATGAACGTTAAATTTAGCGTCTCAGTTCAAACGTAAGCAAACTTTGGCGCCTTGACTCTTACAAGGTGTATAAAAAATTGGCATCTAGTTTCCCCGATTCATAAAATTTGGCGTTTTAAATCATACAAATTAAAAATACCTCCACTGCCCCCACAAAATACTAATTTGCATATACATTTCCTTTACATGTGAAGATTTTTATATGCATTCAATTTTATATGAATAGATATTAAAATTCAAAAGATTTATCGATTTTTTCATTTTAACTTGTTCTAGTTGAATTACAAGGAAATACGCCTAACTTATATTAATTAAATTTATCTATCTTAATCCAAGTTAATCATTCTAATTACGTATCTAAAGTGTTAAATAAATTCAATTATGACTGAGCTCTAAAAAGAATTCAAATTTAACTCAAATTCGCAAAGAAATTCTATTATGACTCCAGCTTTATTATGAATTCAATTATAACTCTCTAAGCTGTTAAAGAATTCAATTATGACTAAGTTGTTAAAGAATTCAATAATAACTCTCTAAGCTGTTAAAGAATTCAATTATAACTCTCTAAGCTGTTAAAGAATTCAATTATGACTCCAGCTTTATAAAGAATTCAATTATGACTCTAAGTTAAAGAATTCAATTATAACTCTCTAAGCTGTTAAAGAATTCAATTATAACTCTCTAAGCTGTTAAAGAATTCAATTATGACTCTAAGTTGTTAAAGGAATTCAATTAAGACTCTAAGCTGTTAAAGGAATTCAATTTATGTCTCCAAGCTCTTAGAGAATTCATTCTTTTTGTTAGATGGGACCTGAAAGAAAAAAATAAAGAAAATCTCTGCAACCCGAACTGGATTTAGACCCTGAAACAACCCCCTTTTAGTCACCCTCGCCCCTAAAGAATGCAATTTTCTGTCCCTTAACCCAGAAACCAATTTTTTGACCACCCGATGAAACTATTTTTACGTCTACGCGTTACTTAAGAAACCAATTTTCCTTCTCAGAATCCCCGAGAATTCAATTTCGTGTCGCTGGAACCTCAAGAATCTAATTCCAGTTCACTAGGAGGTGTGATGGCCAAGTGGTGCTATAAGACGCCTAAAGGGACCCCCGGTTCGATTCCCCAGTACTCCCAGTCAACCTAGGCACCTTACTTGACACTTGGGGGAATGATGATTGTCTAGTGCAGTGCTTCACACATTTACCTATACATACTCGTTAAGCGAAGGTGTGGTGTAGTGTACAGTATGTTGTGTTTATACTGTCACACACACACATACACCAGCTAACACTACACTACAATATAGCCTGTTATTGTTTCATAAAGGCTTAGCCACTGAAGAATGCATGGGACCAGGGAATGCTACCGACCATACCACAAGAGCACTAAAAGCAGTTCTAGACTATGTGATATTTCACACAAAGCCTGTTCATGGAGCTGATGGCGCCGTGAACCTCTCATTGGGAACTGCCCGTGCCGCTTATGTGGATGTCAGTAGCATTTTACCGAATCCAGCTGGTATGAAACACGAGGTACCATGTATACTTCATTTTTAGTCCATATTACGCTCGATGAACAGGCTTTGTGTGAAATATCACATAGTCTAGAACAGCTTTTAGTGCTCTTGTGGTATGGTCGGTAGCATTCCCTGGTCCTATGCATTAGGTCCAGGGTTCGAGTCCTGGCTGGTGAGGTGGTTGATTATATATATATATACATATATATATATATATTGATAAAATCACACAGGAAAAGGGAAACAACGGAGCACCTTAGCTTTCGTCTGTATTCAAGACATCTTCAGAGGCAACTGAAGATGTCTTGAATAAAGACGAAAGCTAAGGAGCTCCGTTGTTTCCCTTTTCCCGTGTGATTTTATCAAGATTTATCTTATCCACGTTTTCATTGTGGATCTACATGAAATATATATATATATATATATATATATATATATATATATATATATATATATATATATATATATATATATATATATATATATATATATAGTATCTTTCTCACTTGTTTATTTATTTAAAAAGAAAAATTTTCCCAGAGTTGATATCAAGACTTACTGAACGTTGATTAAAAAGACCCTTCCTTGCCCATTGACGCGCCTTAAAGCAGTATAAAGTCACAAAAGCAATCATAAATTCCCTTAGAAAAAAAAGTGACAATCAAACGTGTTGAGCATTATACTCTTCGCTGCAGTATTCGAATCGACACGTCCGAGAATGGTAAACAAGTTGACGACGTGTAGCGTGAGCGTCGAGTCGGTTGTTGTTGTGTCTAGGTGATGGCGCGTCGGTCATGGGTGTAAAACCTCTAGCTCTTGTATTCTGTTAAAGTTCTCGGTACAGTTATTGGAAAGAGAAGTGACAGTATTGTGGTGTAGAGGTAATGATCCTCCCAGCTTGCCATTCTGAGGGTTGGGTGTATACTGTAGGTTCCAATCCTTTAAAGGACGATAGTGTTTTGTGTTGTGCATCTCATTCAGACGTCATCAAACATCTATACTTTTAAAAAACAAACATCATTTCACTCAAACCCAAGACAAATATTACTCAAAAAGGGAAGAAAAATTAATAAGAAGAAAATCCTACAAGGTTACAAAAGAATTAGAAGATTGCTAAAGAAGATAAGCAAAAGTACGCCTTTCCCTCCCGCCGGCCCATGCCTCCCTCCCCCTCAAGACTCCAGGAGACAAAGTGGAGATTGAGAAGAAATGCAAGACACGGCCGTAATCACTCCCTCAACCTCGTACCAAACTATGCCTGGTATCTCCACTAATTTGCCTCCCCTCATCCCTTGCTGCTCAATTAATCTCACGTAGCTACTAAACCTCGACTTAATTTTTTTCATGAATCCTATATATAATTTTCTTTTTATCTAATTAAAAAAATAAACCATCTTTTTATTCATTATTCAATATACCACCAAGAATTAAAAGATATAATACAGTATTCTTGTTTTTCTGTAGTTTTCTCCTAGTTGGATTACAGTTGATGGTTTATGTAATTTCTTCAGCTGTTTCACAAGGAGTTGAAGGTTACTCACCACCAGAAGTTACTATATAATTAAGGGACTTACTGGGCCCTAATTCACCACTGTACCAATTTAATACTAGAGAATAAGTATAAATCTAACAACAAATAGTCTAAAAAATATCCCGTCAAAAAATAAGCCCCAAAAAATAGCCCACCAAAAATAGCCCAAAATTAACACAAAAAAATAGCCAAAAAATAGCAATATACAGTACATAAATTCTGATGTTTTATGTGTGTTCTTATGACCTTTTGTTTATTCGCTTCTTTTGTTGTATTTATTTTTATTTTTCCTCGATTATAAGTGTATTCATAACTCCAATGCTGTGGAGGTGGTAGTGATGATGGTGGGGGGATGATGATGCTGGTGGTGGTGGTAGTGGTAGGGTGGTGGTGGTAACGGCGGCAACATGGTACAGTATACACACTCACCATCAAGCGGTCTGCTCTGATTCAATAGCCAGCAGAACGTATTATGTTGCTGCCGTGTCTGTGTGAGCTTTGTGTGCTTTTCTGTGAGTGTTTGTATGAGTGTAAGTTTGTGCGGTTTTGTATAAATTTGTGTGTGTTAGTGTGAGCGTTTGTATGAATCTGTGTGAGATTTGCGTTCCAAACTACAAGTCAGATGCCGCAGACATTTAGCAAGAAAAGTAACTGAGACACCGCCATCTATGATCCTGCATCCAAACTATGCCGCAGACATTTAGCAAGAAAAGTAACTGAGACAACGCCATCTATGATCCTGCATCCAAACTATGCCGCAGACGTTTAGCAAAAGTTTCTGAGACAACGCCATCTATGATTCTGCATCCAAACTATGCCGCAGACGTTTAGCAAGAAAAGTAACTGAGACAACGCCATCTATGACCCTGCATCCAAACTACAAGTCAGATGCCGCAGACGTTTAGCAAGAAAAGTAACTGAGACAACGCCATCTATGACCCTGCATCCAAACTACAAGTCAGATGCCGCAGACGTTTAGCAAGAAAAGTAACTGAGACAACGCCATCTATGATCCTGCATCCAAACTACAAGTCAAATGCTAGAGACGTCTTGCATCAACGAGAGACAAAGAGAGAGGGAGAGAGAAAGAGAGTGAGTGAGACGCAGTTCGCCTCTGAGATGCTTATATAAACAAAGTTCTGCTCCACAAGTCTTCATACTCCACACGTGAAGGGAGACCAAGATTTTATTTTCCAATCTCTGGCCTTATTATAGCGAGTTGGCGGAGGTGTGGTGCGTTACGCCTTTGTTGTCGTGAGGATGACGTGGGGATGTGAGCCTTGTGAGTCTCTGTCGCAAGGCTGAGGTAACGCCCGGGCCTGAGAGGATCAAGGGCTTAAGTGAAAGCATCAGCGGGTAAAAATCCTTTTGCTTCTTGTTCTGATTTTTATTATTATTTCTTATTTTCTTTGTTTATTTATTCATTTGTTTATTTATTTCTCACATGTTCACTCTGCATTTTTTATGACTTACGTTTTTGTGAAGAATAAATGTTATTTTTCGAGATATTTAAAACAATTTGGTTAATGTTCTCTCTCTCTCTCTCTCTCGTCTTTAAAAATATTATCACGGACGGAAAGACTCAGACAGACACAGACTAACAAACAAACAGACGAAGAGAAAGATAAATAGACTGATTGATAATAAAATGGATAGAAACACGAACAGACAGACATACAATTGGTCCTCTTCACTACCACAGCAACACATAGGGGAGGGGCAGCTGTTCTCCTGTGTTGTCCTCGCCAATGACTTATCAACAACTCTGTGTGTGTGTGTGTGTGTGTGTGTGTGTGTGTGTGTGTGTGTGTGTGTGTGTGTGTACGTAGAGGTGTCCCTTACTCGAATTTTGTGTCTGTTTCTGTCTGTCAAAAATGTAATCAATGTCAGTGTAATTATTTTCAACACCGTGTAAATATTAGGAGTAAAAAGCCTGGTTAACAATCACCTTTAAACACTGAAATGTGAAGTAATTATTTAATGCCACTCTATTGTCAGTGTTATTCATTTATAATTATTCTGGATTATAATTTTTTGTGGGGGAGGATGGAGTTTGTTTGTTTGTTTATACTTGATTGTTTGTTTTGGTGGTGGTGGGGGGGAGGGGGTTATTTATTTGTCTACCTTTATTCATTAACCACCACCATTACCTCCAGCCACTAGCCCTCACACCCAGCCCTCACCACCACCCCAACCAGCCATCACCACCACCCCAACCAGCCCACACCACCACCCCAACCAGCCCTCACCACCACCCCAACCAGCCCACACCACCACCCCAACCAGCCCTCACCACTACCCCAACCAGCCTCACCACTACCCCAACCAGCCCTCACCACCACCCCAACCAGCCCTCACCACCACCCCAACCAGCCCACACCACCCCAACCAGCCCACACCACTACCCCAACCAGTCCTCACCACCACCCCAACCAGCCCTCACCACCACCCCAACCAGCCCTCACCACCACCCCCAACCAGCCCACACCACTCACCCCAACCAGCCCTCACCACCACCCCAACCAGCCCTCACCACCACCCCAACCAGCCCTCACCACCACCCCAACCAGCCCACACCACTCACCCCCAACCAGTCCTCACCACCACCCCAACCAGCCCTCACCACCACCCAACCAGCCCTCACCACCACCCCAACCAGCCCACACCACTACCCCAACCAGTCCTCACCACCACCCCAACCAGCCCTCACCACCACCCCAACCAGCCCTCACCACCACCCCCCAACCAGCCCACACCACCACCCCAACCAGCCCTCACCACCACCCCATCCAGCCCTCACCACCACCCCAACCAGCCCCTCACCACCACCCCATCCAGCCCCTCACCACCACCCCATCCAGCCTCACCACCACCACCCCAACCAGCCCTCACCACCACCCCAACCAGCCCTCACCACTACCCCCATCCAGCCCTCACCACCACCCCCAACCAGCCCTCACCACCACCCCAACCAGCCCTCACCACCACCCCATCCAGCCCTCACCACCACCCCACTCGCCCTCCCTCTCACCTCTCCCCCTCGCCATTATTGATTGTTCGGGTTGTCTTGTCTGTTGGCGTCTGACTTACTGTTGTAGCGGTGGTGTCTGTCTACCTCTGTTTCCCTCTACCTGTCTGTCTGTGTCTGTTTACCTGTCTGTTTGTGTCTGTCTGTCTGCTCTTCTACCTGTCTGACTATTCACTTACTTGTTTGTCTCCTAATCCCTCGATCTGTTTATATGTCTTCCTATCTGTCTATCTGTCTGTCTGCCCGTCAACCTACGACAAACACTGTCTCTGGCTGTTGCTCTACCTGTCTGTCTCTGTCTGTTTGGGCCTGATTCACTCTATCTGGCTCTCTCTCGATTTAAATATGCCTCTGTCTATATACCGGTATCTGTCTACCTGTCTGTATGTCTACCTGGCACAAGACAAAGATTAAAATATATTCAAGACTGGTGTGTGTGTGTGTGTGTGTGTGTGTGTGTGTGTGTGTGTGTGTGTGTCAAGTTGAATCTATTTTTTCCTTTACGTTGTCGTCACGTTCATCTCGCGTGACGTCATACACCTAATTATAACGCAGCGTGTGTGCGTTTGTACGTCTGTCTCTTTTGAGTTAGTAGTGCGAAAAACAGCCGCCAGAGGAGATGTGGCGCTGAACCTCCTTACTGAGTGGACCAATCACAGGTGTTTATTTTGTTGATATATTCAGCTACGTAAAAATAAATAAATAAAATATAAAAATAAATTAATAACTAATAAAAAATAAATAAAAAAATAAAAAATTTCGAACTTTTGTGAATTTTATCGTTGTGTCTTAAGCTTTAGTGAGCCAAATAAATTATGTCAAGTCTTCGTGTGTGTGTAAAAAAGGTTCACCTGAAGATTAACCATCCCAACACTGGCCTACTCAAACACTAACTTAACCTAGCACTAACCTCCCCTACCGAAACCCTAATTAAACAAGAGAAGAAAGAAAAACAAGATAAACAAGTAAGCAAGAGAAGCAAAGGAGGGGTGCGGGTGAGTGACGAGATGGAGGGAAAATGAGAGAATAAACGAGATGAGAGAGAGAAAGAGAGAGAGAGAGAGAGAGAGAGAGAGAGAGAGAGAGGTGTTGTGGGTGTATATGACAAAACAGACAGACACACACACACACAGACAAGTGACATGACATCTCCTCAGCCAGCCAGCCGTCACCATCCTCCTGTTTCACATTGACGAGAAGGCCTTTGTGTACATGTCGAGGTGTAGAGGCTAAGTAATATACCAGTCCTCTCTCTCTCTCTCTCTCTCTCTCCGACCCACGACACCCTCTGCGTTCCATTGATCTTCTACGGCTCTTAACTGTCACTCGCTGGTTCATATATAACTGATGTGTCTCGTTAAGTTCCGTCTAAACCACCACACTACACCTCCTCTTAAGACTAACATTAACAAACACAAATAACAAGAACTATATAGTGTTTCTGTATATAGGAGTTATAACAGAGGACAATATACAGTCGGTCTTCCTTATATGAGCAGTTCATGAAAGGACGGACCGTGATGTTGCCACTCCCCCTCCCCCTTGCATCCACTACCGACGCCCTCTATTTCCCTCCCCTCGCCCCCCTCTCTCTCCCTCCCCTCGCCCCCCTCTCTCTCCCTCCCCTCACCCCTCTCCCTCCCCTCCCCTCTATGAACACTACCTTCACGATGTCAGTTTTAAATGAAATTCGGGATTTAGAGGCATCCTAAAGGGTCTTCAATCTGATCGTCTCATTTCCTCTCCCGGAATTCTATGTTTTGTCCTCACTCAGATGCAGGTTGTTGAGAAGAGATGGTGTGTGTGGGGGGGGGTGGACAAGAATACACATACATAGTGGAATGTTTGAGTGTATGGTGGTGTGTCTTAAGACAAACCTGAAAAGGTGCCAAATCGACCCCCTCACCTGGTAGACGATTACTCCACACCGTAACGCGTTGAGGAGCACCACACGAGATGTGAATACTTTCGAGTTAGCCTGACTGCATAACGAGGCAGACAAGCGCCAACGTCGGAAAGACGCTGCCGCCGCCGCCCCTCCCGCACTAGATGTAGCCCTCCACATGTGCAACATCTGTGATCGACCCTGCCGGTCCCGTATCGGCCTCTTTAGTCACCTCAGAACTCACCAACCTAGATGACATCCTTAATAACTCATATCATTGTATCATAGCTGGATGATCGTCATACTCGATTCCGAGTGACAGCAAAGTAGTATGTGTGTGTGTGTGTGTGTGTGTGTGTGTGTGTGTGTGTGTGTGTGTGTGTGTAATGTGTTTGTGTGTCTTGGCATTAGTGTGCTAGCGTCTGTTCGTATGTTAGTGTGTTTGAGTTAGTATGCGTGACAGTGTGTGTGTGTGTGTGTGTGTGTGTTAGCATGTATCCAAAAAAGGAAAACTATTTACCTGTGTAATGTAAAAGAATCATGTCAAGAACGTGTATATATTCTCTCTCTCTCACCAGTATTTATTCCGAGTACTTCATGCATGGACCAGCAAGCAAATTGATAGCCACAGTGATGATAAATGGGGAACACCTTTAATTAACAGGTGAGAGGAATGTAAATAGGTAATACGAAAAAAGTGTTGGCAGGTGACCATTTACTCTGATAAGTTAAGTTAGGTTAGGTTAAGTTGGGTTAAGTTGGGTTAAGTTAGGTTAAGTTAGGTTAGGTTGGAGAGGCCCCGACAGGAATCCAAGAAGCAGCAGTGTGGGTATGATCGGTGGCAGAGGCGGTGTGTGTGGGAGGGTGGAAGAGGAGGGAGAGAGGGGGTATTAGAGGCGTTGCTGATGGATGGTGGTAGTGGTGGTGATGGTGGTGAGTGGTGTGGGTGGTGTAGTAGTAGCGGTGGTGGTGGCGTGTTTTGTGCAGCGACGCGACGGTGTGGTGAGAGGAGGGGGGGGGGGAAGTAAACCAGTATTCAGATTGTCCAGGAATTCAACATGTTAACACTAAAATACTAAACAAGGTGTAAGAAAGATATGGTGTTCGTAAGTCCAGATTAAGGTGTTCAAAACGTTCGTAAATCAGTGTTCTAAACGTTCGTAAATCAGTGTTCAAAGCGTTAGTATATCAGTGTTGAACGTTCGTAAATCAGTATTCAAAACGTTCGTAAATCAGTGTTCAAAACGTTCGTAAATCAGTGTTCAAAACGTTCGTAAATCAGTGTTCAAAACGTTCGTAAATCAGTGTTCAAAACGTTAGTAAATCGGTGTTAAAAACGTTCGTAAATCAGTGTTAAAAGCGTTAGTAAATCGGTGTTAAAAACGTTCGTAAATCCAAGTAGTAAAGATGTTAAAGAGGATACATGCCACGGCCAGCCACTGTGCCGCCTGGCAGGACAGTGGTCAATACTGTACCTTGGCCAGCTCACGATAACCCAATATGTGTAATATGTAAAGTCTTAAGGTGTGTAGGCTACTGAGGAGGCAAGCGTGTGTGTGTGTGTGTGTGTGTCGCAGACCCTCCCCCCTCCACGACTGAACCACTAAATCTCCGAACCCTTGAACCCCTAAATCCTTGAACCTCAGAAGATCGAGTCCGGTGGGGTTCGGGTGTGTTCAAGAGCTTCAGATGATCCAGTGGGTGGTGGAGGTGGAGGGATTCGGAAGGTTCAAGAGGGTCCGGTCCACTCCAGTCCAGTGGGGGGAGGGGGTCTCCAGGGAGGGGGGAGGGGGTTCCAGACATGACCAGCGCTGACTGCTCACAATAAGTGGTGGTGGCGGGAATAAATTACTGGGTGTACGGTGTGTATGATGGCTGTCAGGGGGTTGTTTTTAGTGAGTGGTGTGTGTCGATGGCGTTATGGCGCAGCACCAGAGAGAGAGAGAGAGAGAGAGAGAGAGAGAGAGAGAGAGAGAAAACGAAAATAAACAAACAAACGTCAAACACCTACATTGCTCAGTACATACATATAAATAAAACACATAATTAAAACCTCCCTCACAGCAATATCCTAATTACTCAACCCAATTTCAGAAAAGATAAAAAAAAAGCAACTCATTAATTTCACCAGGTAAATAATGGCAGCCTGAATAACAAAACACTACAAACACGCAATAAATTCATCAAACTCTCTCAAGACCAATATATATATACCTCATTCCATTAAATAATGTATTAATTATTATAACGATAAATAAACACTGGAGGCTATATATTTATTTTTAATTGCATGTGTTTTCTTCAATACTCGAACGCAATGCCACGTAAACAGAGCAGCGGCCAAATTCTCAACGGTTTCGCCCCGTGCACAGTAAAAAGCCTCGTAATCAAATATGTATGAATGCACGTAAGGGCTTGACTTATAAACTCAAACACAAAGGTTCAAAAATAGAAACGATATTACACAAGAGACTCTACCTTCACTCAGCACAAACCTAAAACTCGTACGGGTAATCTTCCCAAATGCCAACATGGTCGTCCGTTCCAATTTTGTTAAACGAACGTATCTATTGCAGGGGTAGAATATCTATGCAATTTCGTTGCTATTTTTTGGGGTCCAGTCAATGACGTCAGTAACGCCTTAGTTTCATTGAAGTTAGGTGAATTTTCTTTACTGCCTCAGCAAACTTATTCAGGAAATCAAAGCTAACACACACACACACAGTAATTAAAATTAAAATAATTAATTGAAATTTCACTACTTAATAAAAACAATAGCACTGTACTAATAATAGTAACGCTTTGCTCTGTTCTTTATTGACTAACCTAACTAACTATATCTTCTCCAGACCTATTTTAACTATCCATGAATATATTATGTCTGTCTGACTGTCTAAAAACTCCACTAAAACACTTCACCCCTCCCCCCACCCACCAGCAACACGAAACAACCCATAACAATTGCGTCACTACTGCTTCCGTCGTCTATAAATCACATCATACCTCAAGGGAGAAAAAAAAGGTGTTGTATCAGAGGGACTTGGTGATGAGACAATAGCAGTTGGGCAGTGCGGGGGCGAGGGAAGGCGAGGCGAGGGAGGAGGGTATTCATAGCGCCATCCTAGGAAAAAAAATTGTCCCATTTCTACCGTAATAAAATTTTAACAGGTTTCATAGTTTCGTAATTTTTTTCTTTTTTTAATCTCTTCTTCACACCCTAATCCACATCGTACATCGTATAATATTCGTTGCATCTTAGAATATTGTTTTCTTTCTGATATTCATTTTTTTAATACACAGAAGGATGAAACTCTAATTCACACAGAAATTAACGAAACCCTTGATCAACACAGCACTAAAGTACCCCAGAACAGAACTCCAAGTTAACACAGCAAAAAAAAAAAAACATTCTCCATCAACCTAGCAAGACAAGTAACCCTAATTCAGCATAGCCCTCCCTCCTATAGTAAGGTCTCCAGGTCTGACACTCCATAAAGCCCTGAAACTGTTCTTACTTGGTTCACCTCCCGACGCCTCTATCCTAGTCCCACTATTTCAGATTCCAACCTCTGGCGTCTACTGAAATCCCCAATTTTCATCTTTCATCCTAAATTTCCACGTTTAGCCACTTTCTTCCTCGCTCCCTCTCCATTTCTCTCACTTTCCCCTCCTCCCCGTTCAAGCGTTTCATTTTATCAGTAGCCTATAGCCTTGTTACTACCCCCAGGACCTACGCATCACCCTAGTTTCAGTAGCCTATAGTCCCCATACAGCCCTAACTAGCATCAGTAGTTGTAGTAGCCTATAGCCTTTTATAATAGCCTAGAGAGAAAGAGCGGAGTCACCACAGAATCTACAACGCATCCCACTATTTTTTTTTTTAGATAACAATTTGCCCCGCGTGGTGTAGAACAAGGCAGCTTTAAACTCCTCCTGTATCCCAATTTAACAATTGAGCGTTACTCTGAAACTGTGTGGCAGGTCCTCCCTCGACGCCCTGGGTGTGTGTGTGGAGGGGGGGGGGGTGAGGGGGGAGGAAATACACCCTCAAAATCCCTTGTCGAGATCAACAAGATTTCAAATGGCTGAGAGACAACGGAGGGCTTGGGACGCTCTCCTTATTTACACCTACGCATATAACTCAACAAATTACCCCACCATTAACTCAACAAATTATCCAGCGAGTACGTTAATAAATTATCAAGTCATTAAGTAAATAAATGAATTATTTAAAAAAAAAGGATTTGGAAACGGAAATCGTACACCGTATTGGAGGGGTAAAGTGAGGAAATGAACTGTTTAAAGACTTTAGCTATACGGGAAATATTTGGAGCGGATATTTTCACCTCTGATCAACAATAAAACAATGCGACGATTAAGCCAACAAATTACCCTTTTAAAGCTTTATGCCATACAGATACCAACATAACATTTTTTTCACGAATTTTCACGTAATTTTTTATTATGAATATAGATAAAAAGAATAAAGCATGATATAACATTTAATATATCACTATGTGTGTGTGCGAATATGACCAACTACGAAAAGTTTATTATATGTGTGGAAAAAATCAATAACAATAATTCTCTTGTGCACATAGTTCATAAGCCCTAAACATAATTTGACCGTTCGTAACTGAATAAAAAATATCTTGATATTCCAGTGGATAGACTTTATCGTTCAGTAATTCGACCATCATAATAAACAAATTACATTAATGATTTAATTCAATTGTGCCATTAAATCATTACTCGGTAACCACTTAAATATTCACAATCTTATTCTTAATTACTGCCACATTATGGAAATCCAATTTATTAGTAAATTACCTCGAAGAGTAATTAAATAACTTTTCAGGTCATATTAGTAATAAATGAAGTCGAGCCAACTTTGTCAAAATATATAAAGAATTAATAAACGTGATAAACCACTCGAGCAATTACCAGTAATTTAATATATTCGAATCACCTTGCAATAAATTGTAGCAATAAATATATTTTATAACAATACAGTATATGAAACTAATTAATATTAAGAAAAAATAACAAATTCTTAGCTCAATTAATTTACACGAGCCAAGTTGATTTCAACGCATTCAAATTAAACTAAAAATCATTCAATCACGAAATTAACTTAGAATAACTCACTCAAATCACAGAATTAATAAAAATGTCAAAGAAGAAAAGTCGAGGCATAAACAGGAAACAATATTAGTGTCAAGAGCAAAATTACCAACACAGAATGTAGGTCACAGTAACTACACTTAGGAATAGTTAGTGACAGTCATTATAATTCAGTAAAACATTGGAATAAATTAATAAACACAAAGTAACTATGATCCTATATATTAAATCAATTAAGAGAAGACATTGTGTAGTATGAAGGCTGAAGTGGCTGGAATACTATAAAGCATAATTAAACTGTACAGCATTATAGGTCAGCTTGGTTACATCATCATAACAAACATTACAGGTTTCTGGTATATACAGTTAAAAGACTGAAAAGGATCACTTGTTACTGCAATCCTTAGCTATACAGTATACAATCAACTCTCAACTCATCTAACCTTACCAATGTCCTAAAATGATGCATACAGTAGTTAGTTTGCTATAACCTTAGTGAACAAACTAATACAATAACTCGAAAGGAAATATAACCATTATATCAGACAATTAACCAAACTACTTTTTAAACAGTAAAAACCCGAAAAATTATATCATGATTTTTCTATGGCCAAAGCACTTTCAATCTGAACATGAAATATATTATCAGACACCAAGAGAATGCTTCTGAAAAGAACGTAGGAGTAAAGACACGACACAGGCTATCTCCGAACACACACCTCACTGAATATACATAAATTTAACTAATTATCGGGATTGGAATAGCTGTAAGGAAAAAAATCTGAAAAGCAAGCAGGATTTTCTCAAAGTGGAATACTGTAATTAAAGAAATGACATTAAATATAACAATTCTTGAGTAATATAACAAACAATTGCTCACTGGAAACATTATAAAAAAATAAAATATGCAACATTACGCAAAAATAAATGCGTTTGACCAAGAGAACAAACAGTTAATGCATTATGCCGATACTGTGGTGCTCTAAGAGAAAATCCTGAAATAAACTTCAGATTTCTTTCCAAGAGGTTTGTCCACCTTGAGACTTGAGACGTTTGAAAAGAGGTTGTTACTCACAGAACATGTTGGCGTTGGAGTTGGCGAGGGCGAGCCTGGTAGCGATCACCAGCAGGAGGGAAATCTTCACGTTGAACCAGCGAAGGGCCCCACGCCCTATAGAATCGTGCTCCATCCTTCACAGGAACTTCCACCCCGCTGTCTGCATCACCAACACATCCCTCACGCCCCGCCGAGGGCAAAGAAAAATAATAAAATAAACTAAAGAAAAGCACCGCAAACCCTAAATGTTGATATGTATCACCACGCTCCGCCACCCATACTTGTGTTTGTTTATTCTTTTACTGTTACTAAGGCGTTGTGTGAGGACGAGACAACGCCATAGGACTGAGAGACACACAGGTTGAGGGGACACACCCTCCCTCGCTCCACTCCCAAGGTATATGAGTGAGGGAACACACTTCCTCCACCGTACTGGATCCTCACCAACCTGTTCATATCCACTCAGGACGCCAACCTATCCCACCCTACCTCCCTTCAAACCTCTTCCCTCAGTGTCTTATACGCAAAAGGGATCATTTTTTGCCAATTTCCTTCATTAGATACATGTTGGTGCTTCACCTGGAGGACTAGGTTGGGGGTGATAAAGGTACAAAAGAGGAAACCGCCGGCACCTCGGCAGATTCGAACGTGGTGCTATTGATCATGAGATGCGCGCGCAGGCAGAGCCATCTCCCGGTCACTCCCTACACTACTACAATGGTAACTCCCGCCCGTAGAACTCCGTGGGCCATTTAAAACTACCGCTAATCAATATTTTGCTTGGCGTGTGAGCGACCTGGCTTGCCTACTGCATGATATATCGCCTGACGCCCCGCTTGGCCAGCCGACACACGGTGCTCGAGGAACACCCACCGCCACCCTCACCAACTAACTCCTTCACACCATTATGTCGTCACTCTACAACTGTGGCCCTAGACCTTTACACTCGGAGATCAATACTCATTATTTATTTGGTAAACAACTCGCTTAGGCACAGGTCTAGCTATTTCGGGCTTTAATCTTGTTTTTAGGAGGAAAAACTTGATGGTCATTCCTCTATCCACATTGGTGACACAACATCCGTACTTATGTCTGTATGTGTGTATCTGACTGTTAATAAGTATATCACACATAGAACACAACTTTGCTAATATCTAAACCACTGGTTGGCGTGTTCTTGGAGTAGTGTGTGTGTGTGTGTGTGTGCAGGCTAAGGTTTCCATCAACCGTTCACTATGCGGGGACATGATGAAGACGTTCAAGGTGATGCAAGATATAGATCATGCAGCTACGTCACCGAGACTGAGGCCAGACAAGGGTAAAACTAGAAGTAATAGTTTAAGTGTTTAAGTCACGTGCTCACTCCCAGATGAGGACCAACAACTCCTCATAGTGTAGTGTGGAGAGGGGAACAGCTTACCTGAGCGGGTAGTCACGCCCCTAAACACGCTATCTTCGCAAGACGACTGGAGAAGCATAGCGACAGCCAGGACACTTTAGTATCAATTACTGACGCCTTGGACCAGAAAATACGTGTGTGTGTGTGTGTGTGTGTGTGTGTGTAATGGTCAGCTTGCTCGCCTCGTAAGCGAATGGTCCCCGAACAAGTTTCTGTTTACCCAGCAGTAATTGGAAACCTGAATGTTAATCGATTTCCAGATCGTGTTCCAGGGTAATGGTGAGCCAGAACTGTCGGCAAGTTGTCCGGTCTTCTTGGATTATTCCTTAACACCGGGTCATACAGCTCGTTAACTTAGGGTGGCACTTGTGTTAGTGTCAGCTTCTATACCCTAAACTAATTTACGCTAGGACCGGCCATCCTCCAACACGAGGGGCAACTATTATTATAGTGTGTGTGTGTGAACGATATAATTCCAGAATAGTTTTACATTTGCCAGGAATGAAACCTTTGAATTTCAGTTACCATAGGTCAATTACCCCGACCTAGCAATATATCAGCTTGGGGAAATGTGACCAACCCAAAGTTAGAAATAAAATAAACACCAAGATAGCATGTTCGAATACTGAGCCTCGAATATGTGGTAAAGCAGCAGGCAGCCCGCTACGACGTTGAGTCAAGTCATGTAAGCAGATGAACAGCTGGGATATAGAGGGGCTGAGCTACCATCCACTAGCCTACTGCGTAAACAAACACTGACGAAGCAATTAAGCTGCACTGACCTATTCTTCGCCCAAGCGAAGTTTATTAACATATATATATATATATATATATATATATATATATATATATATATATATATATATATATATATATATATATATATATATATATATATATATGCTGATAACCACAAGGAAAGAAGAAAACACTAAGTTCCCAAGCGCTTTCGTGTAATTCACATCTTCAGGGGTGAGTACAGACTAAGGAGAAGTACAAAACAAGGTGTCTATATACAGAGGAGGGTGAGATCAGGTCCACAATGGTCAGGTATTCGGTAATGACCCTACTAATCTTTAAAAAGCACCGCACCGTTGCGGTGCTTTTTAAAGATTAGTACTGGATCACGCGCACCTACAGTGATTTACTTGCATATATATATATATATATATATATATATATATATATATATATATATATATATATATATATATATATATATATATATACTGTATATATAAATATGATGTGTGACTATCCGTGGAAGTAAACAGCGAAATAGTGATATAAAATATGAGATTGAAGACGACTTTGTTTTGTGCGAAACAAAGCTGAAGATCAAAGGAGAGGCGAGCTGGGGACAAGAGAAGGGAGTTGAGTGAGAAGTGTCTGAGAGAGTAGGGTGTTATTGAGATAAAATCTGTTTGGTGATGGAATATAGTGAATCAGCTCTAGGATATTATGGATAAGATTAAAACTAGTGAATAAAAGGTGGACTCAAGTGTGTTACTGTGCACGAGGGAATGAGATGAGTGAGGAGGAAAAAAAGAGGTTCAGAGATAAGTGAATTAAAAGAAATTTATGCTAGAATGCTGACAGAAAATGTTAATAAAACTAAAATGATAACAATAAGAAGAAATGGAAGACAAGGTAATATACGTATCAGCCAGCAGAGACAGATTGCAGAGAGCCAGAGTTCCCGGTGCGAAACTGAGGCAGGATGTATACTGTACCTCAGTCTCCCGTTGTCGTATACTTTGATGAAAAATATTAATTAGCGGAACCAAGGCGTCTCATTAGCCGACTCACTAACCAATAAAAGGTGTGCAGTAGTCAAAACAAACATGGTGCATAAGCAAAATTCTTACTTTGATAGAAACAATATATCTAAAAGAATTAATCAAATGAAGTTGCTCCACCAATCGATACCCAAACATAACGTGTATCTAGGCTGTGCAAAATTATCAAAAGTTAATCAGAGTAGAGTGAAATCAATACAAATCAACTACATTGTTAGGAAGCTGTGGTAAGACAAGCGGATGCAAGACATTCCAGGGATGGTCACTGTTTTGTCACATTACTAAAAGACGTAAGTTTTAAATGTCGGTATATCAATTTTCGTGTTAATGTCAGTACCCACAGGGAATCTTTCCTTAAGTTATGCCAGACATATCTAGGAGGGTTTGTGCAAAAAATTGTATGTTCGTGAAATCATTCTAAAACAAACATGCATGGTGCAAGGGTAAACCAGATTAATCTTGATTTCACACAACAAATAAGAAGTGAATCTGATTGCCCAGGTAATAGTAAACTTCACACAGCAAATATAATATATATTAGAAGATCTTCAACTTCTGCACAACTGTCTCGTTACAAATTATTCTTTACTCTTTTTTACCTCGTCATGTGTCATAAATGCTAATGTTCTTTACATGCACAAGAGACTAACCTTATGTAGGATGACTTCGTGGTCTTTATAACAATAGGATTCAAAGTTTTCACGAAATAATAAAACAGTGAGCAACACAAGGTGACCCACACAATGTTTACGTGTCTGTGTAAACGTTAGAGCGAGCACCAACACCAACAGCCTTATTACAAAAAAAGTTTATGGAGTGTTGATTATATGGCCGCTTAATCTGCTTACTGGTATGTAAAACAGCAAAAACTGATGACAATAAATGAAAATGTACTGTATTTGTGAGGATAAACTGGTACAGTTAATAAACGTCAATACTACACACGAACAGATATTGCCTGAATGCTAATATTTGATTAGTCATCCACTCGTCTGATATTAACATCAACACATACAATAATTCAGGCAGGAAAAGATGGGAAAAGACATATGGCTCGGGAATTAAACATTTACGCTTTTAATTATGCATATTAATATATTACTGGATGCTAATAGATAGTGCTTACTGACAGTGAGAGTTTGATCAATAGCCGTTCACAACTATCAATATTTTCACGAGAGTACAAAGAGTACACGTTTCAGACCCCACCCCCCCTCCTAAGTGAACAAAGGGCCCGGCCCTTGTAATGCTTCAATATGATAATCTAGGAAGCCCCTGACTTTCGTTCCAATTCAGTGCCTCACCCCCCACCCCCCGTTCCCTTCAATCTCCGCTTATCAAAAGTTGTATCATACATTACATACACTAAGAACTATATCTCAGTTTAGTCTTCACAGGCTCTGGCTGGGACATGGAAGCCCAGGTGTATTTCCAGCTGCCAGAAAACATGAGCAGCTTCACTCCAAGCTTTACTGGATTCAAGTGAAGCACTGCTGGGGCTTCTTCATTTCTTACTCTGCAACAACACTTCAGATAACAACTACAGACTACATCCAGGCAGCCCAGCGCATGTTCTTGGCCTAATTGATGGAAATTTTTGTTCATAATAGTCAGTAAGTACCTCTTGATCATCATTTTTAAGATAAGAGCTGCACCTCTGGGTTCTCCTTAATGGTATTTGACTGTGTAATTGTAAATTTTTGCCAATGTAAGTACAGTATCATCTTTTGTGTACTTAAATTGTTACAAAACAGTTAATAATTACATGCGAGATGGTGGCCAATAGGGCTCCCATTGAGTGTCCTCATAAGTTAGACATCAAACCATTTTCAAGTCCTTGCAAGATGTCAAATTGCAATTGAGCTCCTGAGCTGTTACCCCAAGCAATTTCTTTTATTCTGTAAATCCATTTTCAATGTTTACAATAACTTCCCTAAATTCTTCATTATTCGTGTCTTAATTAATCAGTGTAACATCATGCACCTTTCCCTTATTCTAGTTCAAATATTGGACAAGTTGGTCAATCTTTATATCCAATTTCGTTTTTCCTAAATTGAAAACTTGCACTGTTTATATACACACCATTCCATTACCTATTCTATGTCAGACAACGCTCCCTATGCACTTTTCTAAACAGACTCTAACAGTAAGGATCATACTGACATCACTGCAGCTACACTTAAGTTTTTCTTGTTCATAATACACATGCATTGGCTGTGATTTTCTTACATTATAAATCATTAATATTCTAACATACACACAATCTAATACCCCAGCAGGTAGTAGATATACAATAACAAGACACTCTCCTTAGTATAACAAAGCACTTAGTTCACCCAGTCACATATCATCACACCTGGCACATCAAAAGTCTAGTGTATCAGTTCACCTCTCATCATTCCTCTTGTTCTTTCTTCCCCTCCAGCAGTCTTACCATATTTCATGTTTTGTCAATATTCGTCTTGCACCTACCAGTACTGTATGTTTAATTCTAATCTGTCCTGTCTTCATCAACACCCAGCAGAATCACAGTTAACTCCTAATACTATTGTATCATACAGTGAAAGCTCTATTTAGCAGACTATATGTAGAGAGAAGTCCGTTATGTGGAAATTTCACTCTACCTTGCTATGAACACATCAAACATGCTGTGGTATAATTTATAAGTGAAACGGAACAAAATTGTGAAAAGTTTATCAAAACTCTTTGTAATAAATACAGAAGTACTGTACTGTGCCATATTTGTATAATTACATAGATTACTTAATTCATTTAGTCTAAAAGGAGATTTGGTATTGACTTGTCCTCTGTTCTGTATACTAAAGCTTCTAAGTTCATATTATCTTAAACAATAAAGAGTTTAGTAATTCTTTTTTGTATTATCAGTCACAATCCTACAAAATATTTCACTAACAATACTAGCAACAATATATATTCCTATAGTCATTGCCTACTGGTAAAATCCTAACTTGTATACACACTCCAAAAAATTATCTTCGAGGTGTGGGGTATGATACATGTCAAAATGAACACTGTGATTGCTGTTGTCTTGGTAGGGTTGACTAAATCTTTCGTCCATTGTGTCATATTGTCAAGCACAAATTCTTAAGATACTGTTTGGAGTGAGTGTACAGTCCTAAGATTACTTGTGAAATTAACACTCTTCTACACCTTATACTGATTACAATGTATAAATCAGGGATACAGTGAAACCTCTATTTAACCTATTGATAGTCAATTAATTTAATATAAGTCGTACTCAAACAGTCAAAGATTTTCCATTCTTTTTGTTGGCTAAAACAAGCCCAAAGAACTCCCAAAGTCATATGGTAACTGCCCAGGCAGTCAGGCATTGCCATGCATGCAGTGTCCTTTCAGAGGTGCCAGCATATCTGCTACCACTTCCTTATGTTATTTACTTCTCAATATAACTACAGTATAAAATTAGTTCTATACATACAAGAAGTACACTGGAGGCACAAAGTTGCGTCAGATAGCATCCTGAAAGTTTTCACTGGGAAACGTGGCAACACCACAGTGTGGAAGGTGAGAAAATGGCATTCCTCCCTTCACCACACACACACACTCAACCTTGTCTCTGTTTTTACAGCCTCCAAACACTCACCTATTTATAGCCATGGGTTGCCAAGCCATATAAAATGAGTTATTCTACAGATCTGGAGCCATAGGAGCCCTTAGCAAGCCTACAGATCCCTAACTTGACATGACGTAAACTATGTCAGTGACCAATTAGCGTACAGCAAGGGATGACATAATACATTTTCACACACAGGGTGGTAGAACTGTGGAACGGTCTACCACACCAAATAAAAATATTGAACCTATCACACTGCTCAGAAAATAAATATCCCACTTTATTATTACAATTTCTTCAGGTAAACTTCTATGGTACACAACCTCAGCTACCTTCACTCTCAACACTTTGCTCTTCAGGCTGGTCTGTTTGATCATCAACTTGGCAAGTTTGTGGTGGATTCTCTGCTCTGAGGGCCTTCTGTTTCTCCTCCCATCTCTCAATGGCAGAATTTGGAACTTTGTCGTAGGTTTTCTTGAGTACAGCACCACTAAAGTCAAACCCGGGATTCTGAAAACAAATTTCCGTTTAGGTAATTACCTCAAAATATTATTTTGCCTGCCAGGCAAGTACTGGGCACACGAACATGAAAAATTGCCCGGCTCCTAGTCAGGTACTGCTAATATGCACAGCCTGGGATACAGATACCTCAAAGCTATGGCCAAATAATAAGGAGAATTGCAAACCAAGTGTGGTAAGTAGATACAAATGACTTAAACAATAGGATAAAAATATTTATATGTACGTATCTGTTTATATCCTTAACTTACAAACACAGCATATAAAGAAAATCTTGACATCCACACTGATTCACAACAGATGTGTGAGTTTGAGAGTGTCCTTATGGTGACTGGCAGGACACCTAAATGTAAATGATAAATTTTACATATCAGACAAAGGTGTAATGTAGTCACTGAAAAAAGTCCTACGAGTCTTCCATCCCGACCATGAACCTGTGAATCCGACACATCACAGAGTGCACCATCCATGGGCCAAACAATGTGTGATGTCTTGGATTCACATGTTCATAAGTCATAGGGCTCATGGATGGGATAGAGGGCTGACAGAACTCTTTTCTGCAACTATCATATTAGACAAATGATGGTTAAAGAAATCTCATAGCATAAGAATAGGGCAAACACAAGAGAGAGAATACAAACGTTTGCTGAATAAGAACAGTGGATATTACATGTTTAGGAGGGAGATAGGAAGAAACTGGTTCACAAATAGGGTGGTGGACGAATGGAACAAGCTTAGCAACTTTGTAGTAAGTGCGGGAACTCTGGAAAGTTTCAAAAGGAGACTAGATAGATTCATGGATGATAGAGTGGTAGTAACTCTCGACAGGAGCTGCCATGCACAGACCAACCGGCCTATTGCAGACTCCTTATTTTCTTATGTTTCTTATGTTTCTATGTTAACTTCACTATTACAGAGAACTAGTTGATACACACTCTCAACTCACATCAATCTGGAATCGCTCAAGATCTAATTTCTTCCTCATCTCCTGGGCGGTCCAGGGGTCTGCCAGAAAATCATCGGCCAACAGTCCCTCCCAAAGCGTCTCCTTGCTGCATGCATCAGCTTTTGACAGAACTATGTGTAATATTTTCTTGTCCTCCAAGGTCCACACAGTCTCATCTGTCCTCACTACTGCATACAATTTTCCCTAGGGTTAAGAAGAATTGTAACTACATTTTATTACATACAGTACTGTACAGTATATAATTTTTTTTATTATCTTGATAATGACACGATAATTCTAAACTCACAACTACCCAACAAATTCTTTTATAGTCTTTCATTTGTCTATGTGTTACAAACCTTACTACAGTACCAACTTTATGGGTGAAACAAGTACTGTACAACAAATCTATAAACAATGGTAGTAAAGTTACTGTATTGTGCAGTCATGCAGAGTGAGACTAAGTGAGTCAAGATGTCTAAATTGCTTGATGCTTCATAGTGTCTCACTCTGATCACTAATATGATTTATGACTGGAGGAGATTGGTGTTATAAAGTGGACTGGTGAAAGGAAATCTAAATCTATTTTAATATCTAAAACTACATATCAACAATATGGTTTTAAACTACTGCCTATACTTTGGACAGACAAACTCTTGAATAAAGAAAATTTTCATCCCATTTATTTGGAAATTGATGAAGGTCTCTGAATACTACTTGATGAAGTTTACTGGAGTGTTTTCTATACATTATAAAATGAGAGGAAAGAAGCATACAAGTAAGAACTATTACTTGAACTCAGTGATGGAATTTTCTTGGATGGAATGGTAGGAGGAAGGAAGTGAAACAAAATCATGGACATAAGCCATGAAAGAGTTGACAATCATAGTAAAAGCACTGATATTTTTAGTCACAAGATGGATAAATATATTTACATACTTCTTGATTACACTAAAGTACCTGTATAGATTCTTTTAAAATTACCATACTTGTTTTGCTTACCTCAATAATCACTTTATCCAGGACTACCACCTTAATGTGAGATGGTTTAACAGTGACCTGGATAAACTTGGACTTGGTGCCTGCAGGTATGTCCACCTCAGCATGGACTTCAGCTACTGTCTGCCACCACCTGCCCCATGGTGCTTTATACGGGACAATCCCGCTCTTTTCGTCAAAGTTGGTTTCTACATAATCAGGCATGTTCTCTGAGCTGTGTTGAAATGTGGAGATGAAGTAATTCAATCTGCAAATTGTTTTAGTTTTAAACACTGGCATATGATTTAGACTCCCCAAACACCGTCTTATGAGGATAGTCGTATGCTAGTGTTTACAAAATAACTACCAAGTAGGTTCGGTTGTTTTAGTTATGTTTTTGAATGTAGGAAATTTGGGCCACAGACATTTAGTTGAGGCAAGGGTGGTTAGGACCTAATCTAACCTAACCTAACCATGGCCACAGCAAACATTCGGTGGCCCAAATGTCCACTCACCATATATTTCCCTTACTAACAACCTTGACACTCCTTGGGTGACCTCCTGGCCTCTACAACCCCATACAGTTATGACATATTTACACCAGTAATCAATTCTCCATCTGATATACTTAAAAAGACAAACAGTAACAGTAACTAATAACATTAAGTTATCATTTCGTCTAGACTTCATAGATAAGCAACATAATTTGAACAATTTAACCTGTTCTAAGACACATTATATCATGAAAGGTGTATAGAGCAACGGTACTTACTAAACACTGGTTAATTGTCTCCTCTGGTAGAAAAGTCAAGAAATTTCTGCGTTGCTATGGCTGCCTGTGAACTGTGATGCCTGTCTCCCTGTGCTAGGCTGACTCTGACTCTGTGACGTATCATAGAAAACGGAAATTTAATCAACTATAGCATTAACAAAATATAAAGTCAACCTGATATAACCTTAACCTAACATTAATTTAACAATTTACGTAATATAATGTTTAATTAACCTAACATAGCGCTAACCTAATGTAACCTTAACATAATCTTACCTGATATAACCTTAACCTAACATTAATTATACGGTTCAAGGTTAAATATTGGTGTGGTCAAGGTCTAGAACATTAAATGGATCACCTGAAGAATAGCTATCCCAGCTTTTTCACCTAAAGATTAACAACTCCAGCTTAATTCATCTTAAGATTAGTCACACCATCTTATTTCGCCTGAATATTAGGCAATCCAGCTTATTTCACCAGAAGATTAATCACCCTGGCTTATTTCATCTGAAAATCAGGCACCTCAGCTTATTCCATCTTAAGTAATCTCCAGGAGAGGGGTGTGTGGGGGGGGGTGGAGGGAGGTGAGAGGGGTGGAGGTGAGAGGGGTGTGTGGGGGGGTGGAGGGAGGTGAGAGGGGTGTGGGGGGTGGAGGGAGGTGAGAGGGGTGTGGGGGGTGGAGGTGAGAGGGGTGTGTGGGGGTAGGGGAGGGTGAGAGGGGGGGTGTGTGGGGTGGAGGGAGGTGAGAGGGGGGTGTGTGGGGGGGGTGGGAGGGTGGGGGGGTGGAGGGAGGTGAGAGGGGGAGGAGACCAGACGTAAACAAACAAGATGGCCTCAGCGTAACGTAGAGATAGCAACAAGGATCATCCAGGTTAATTGTGGGTTTTATGGCCCTCACAGGATGATGGTGGCCCAGCTGCTGGTGTACCATGAGAGAGGCGCCCCTCGAGAACATGATCACCGCCAAAATAATGAGGATTTTGAGGAATAAAGTAGTTTTAACGGTGTTATTGTTGGTGGGAGTGGCCTACTGCTGTCTGTCTCTCTGGTCCGAGGTAGGTGATGTGACTTCCAGGTTTTGTTGTTATTATCGTATCTACTTCAACCTAGGTCTCTTTTATTGACAGATTATCATAGTGCTTGGTGAATCATGTTTTGTTTTTGTCAATTGAGGTATATTTGGTCATGATGTAGTGCAGGAAGGGAGTGTTGAAATGAGATGAAAGTTGAAACAAAAGAAATGATATTGGTGTGTGTCTCTTGGGTTAATTTCCGTTTCTCCATTTACTTCCTCAGGTATTTTCTCTATAGTTATGAGTTAAATGACTATGTAAGTTGGGTTTTGAAGAAGACGTGTATTGTTGAGTAGAAATAAAAGATGAAACCATATTGTCATAGAATTGAGGTTACTAATTTATTTAAGTTTTACAACTAATCTCATATCTGAATTGTTTATGTAGATGAAAAGTTTTCTTTATAACTATAGAAATACATTGTAGGACTGTCATAAAACATTGCCATATTATCTCCAATTTTCTATGAATTTCAGTCATGGTGATGTATGTTTACTTTCACTTGTGTGTGGCTCCAGCATATTGAAACAAACTATCACTGAAGTGTCAGATGTTGGCAAGAATGAACCATTGGACATTCCCGAAAGTGACAAAGAATAATATTGAAAAAGTACAGGTATCACTTGAAGATTAGGTACCCCGGTTAATTTCACCTGAAAATTAAACATCCCAATGCCACCAGGAGGGGTTAGGTTAGGTTAGGTCTGGTCTGCAGCAGGATGTTTCATCATCATGTGAAATGAATTAGAGAGCTTAAGGGGCACAACACTTTAATGTAGTCAAAACTCATCTGTATGATAATACTTTACCATTCTTAAGCACCTAAACTGTCTATTTAAAAGATTTCTTGTACAGTATTGAGAAACTTGTTCCTTACCTCAATAATAGCGCTTATCCGCCCTGGGAATTGTAATTTAGATATATTTTACATGGAATTCCCTATAGTACAAGATATTAAAAAAAAAAGAATCTCACTACCACTACCCTTCATTATGGATAAAATCATATTGGGAGATCTGTATTATATTGACTTTTTGTTTAACTCACACAGAACACTATCGGTCCTGATGAGAGCGAGGTGGAGGTTTCAGGAAGGGTCGAGTTCCACTGGGGTCCTGACTCTTCAAATGGAACATCTAATGACAAGGTCACTACCTGTAGAAACTCAGTACAAGGGAAAGTACTCCTGGCCGACGATCAAGGTAAGTGAATGTTGGTGCTTTGTTTAGTAGTATGCCAGATAATGTAGTCACTGTACAGTACTGTATGTGCTTTTACCACTGCTAGTGAGTTGAGCATAATGGTCTATATTTTGTGACTGGATTTTTCAGTGAGTGTTTCTCTAGGCATGTGATAACCCAGTTGACTGGTCAGCGATTAAGAAAGGATGCTGGATACTTAACATTCTGGATTTTCAAAAACTAGACCCAAGATCAGGTCCCTTAAGACTGTTAACTATCAAGATGAAAATTTCAGGTTATGTGTGTCATAGAGTGGACCGCTTGAGCACTGGCTGTTGCAACATTGCAGTTGATACGACCCGCCGTTATGCTTGTGACACTTGCAATGCCCATGGGTGTTGTGCTATCTATGAATATTGTGTGTCCTGCTGTCTGCATCCTGATAAGGTGAGGATCATGGGGTTAATCATTTATTGTAGTATAGTAGTAGTATTCATTTGTCCTGTGTAAGTTAACTTTTCATATAATTAAAGTATCTACACTGCTGTTTATCCATTTATTCCACTTGACAACTTTTTTCAGTGTCTTATGGTAGGGTTTTATTTTTGTATTTTGTATTGCTGTAATTTTATTCTTATTGCATTTATGTACTTTCAGAAATCATTACTAAAGAAGGTTTTGGGTCAAATTAGTGAGAACAGTCCACTGTACGCATCAGTGTCTGACCACTTTGAGCTGTGCCTGGTGAAGTGTCGCACATCTAGTCAGTCAGTGCAACACGAGACCCTCTACATTGATCCTCGAGCCAAGCACTGCTACAGCCAGGGCCCCCCACCACTCAGTAACAATGAAACATGAGGAAAATAAGATTGTGTAGTTTGGACACATTAGGGGCAATGTCATTTTAATATGCTTCCCAATACAAAACCCTTCACACAGACCCCAGGAGCTCAGCACTCCTACAGTCAGTTTCTCTGTCTCTCAGCAGCCAGAAGAAAATGAGGTTGTGTAGTTGAAGGGTCTTGCTATTTTAAAATGCTTCCCATTACCACCATTGTTCATAATCCGTTTTTTACAGTTCAACTCGATGAAAAAGTGTGGGAATGGCTGTGGAATGATACTTATGCATATAGTGTTATGTAGAAAACAAAGAATTTTCATTAGAAAATTTTTTCAGTTATAGAATTGGTTGCTATTCATTAATAATAAGAAAAAATTATATATTTAATTGTCTTTTATATAACAAAATAAAAATATTGCACAATGATACAAGAAAAACTATTAGTTAATATTACTCTATATTATACTTATAGTATCTATATTTTGAGAACTTCTTTAAATTTCATTGATAGCTGTATTTGACCATACAACACGTGTGTGAATTGATGAAACTTTGGTATATTTTGTCTATATATTATGAGCAGCAAGCTTATATAATGACATATACAGTATATATATTTATATACAGTATGTGTACTGTATTGTAGTAATCAATATTTCAGCAATTTTTTTCTATATCTCGGTGAAGTATAGTGGCACGGTGGTACAGGTAGAATTATTTTTTCACATATCTTGGTTATTGTCAGTAAGGTATTGAAACTAATTATGCACCTTAAATCTCTGCATTATCTCGCTTTGTTTTACTTATGTCAATCAGTACAGCATCTCAATCTTTCTAAGAGTTCTTGTCTCTGTTTACCGGCCTTACTTCATTCCCTACTATTTTATGGGAGGACCAAGTACACCACACTTCAGTCATAGGTTGTTGTACTGTACTGTACAAGTTTCCTTACCCCATCTCATCCTCTTAGTCATTTCTTACAACATGCAAGGAATATGGAGGTTTGAAGGGAGTCTAGGGTGGAGTAGTAGTGTGTTCCTTTAGCTAAGTCCCTCAGTACGAGTCCTCCCACACTCCTCTCATCCACTGAATTATAAGTCCCTGGTCATTCCAAGTTACATATTACATACTCAAAGATTTAACATTGGCATTTGAATCACTTGACTTTTTTCTTGTAATTCCTAATCTCTTTTATTTTACTTTTTAATAAAATAGGCAGTTTATATATTGTAGAGAATGTGTGCGTGCCCACTGTGTCGCCAGATCTAGTTTCATGTTTAATTTTGCTTTTGACATAATCAATGACTAGAAAAATAACCATGTTGAGTATAAAAGTTTTGCTTACGTTCTTAATTTAAAGTCATACAATTCAAATCCACTTTTATACGAGTCATTTAAAAACAAATATATTCCCCTTTGAGGAGTTAAATCAATGTAATGTAGAAGACTTTGTTGTTGTTAGTTCATACATTATTTGTTCTGCCTTGCACAGTTTATAAGTTGGAAACCTTCTAAGGGAATTCTTATGGTAGTGTTGGGCCATCACGCACACAGTGGGCACCTCCGTTGATAAAATATATTAATATGTACCCTGTAATCTGCCTCTCTGGGGCTCAGACTCACAGCTTCTGGGTTTAGTGTCTTGAATTTAACCATACAAGTTGTAGAAAATTTTCCAATCATGTTATAATTGTTTTACTGTAAGGTATGTATTCTATAATCCATATTAGATGTTGTGACAGCTAAATCTTGACCAAGTTTGATGAAGCTGTACAGCAGATTGTTATTATAATACTGTTTTAGAGAGCAGGGATGCAGCAGTTGGTCAGTAAGTACAGTATATTGATACAGCTGTCACCACTGTTAACCTATTTTAAACATTCTGTACTGTATTTAATTTTTACTAAGTTATTTTTAGTGTACTTTTATCCTCTGACTTTTACATATTTTAACATTTGACTTCAATGGAAATGAGTCACCATTTTATTTTTAGATTTTATCATATTAATAAATGCTTGAATCATAACATATTTTAATGTACAGTATATTGATTCATTAAAGTAAAGAATAGCATCAGAACAGTGATATGCAGGTCTGAGGTTGGAAGAGTAAAGGATTGGAGCCACAATTGGTAACACCACTTAAATTCATAATAACATACAGTAGTAATGTTTCTGGAGACCACTGACAGGATTTTTGTTTTTGTTTTAAACTGAAGCATGGAGCAGTAAATGTTATCAAGACATATATTGTAGACACTCCTGTCTATCAATCAACCATACTCTGCTCCCAGCTCAACAAGGTGTTAGAGCTGCACCAATTAATTTAAGTTAGAGAGACTCGGCTACAGGTAGATAACAAGTGAGGAACAAACTGGTAGTGGACAGCAAAGGAAGAGATAAGTTAGTAAAGTGAATGTTTATGACTGTGTTTACCTCTCTTCCCTAATGTGAGGCTTTTTGAAAACAGATAACAAAGTTCAGTGTGTACTGTATACCAGTTTATTCATACATACTGTACTATGCTGTTGTGGTGAGTGCTGGAGTATTGTACTTTAATTTTATTGTTAACCTCAAAATTTGGCAGCAGTTATTGTGTTCCGAACAGTTGTGACACCAGATGATGTATTTAGTGGATGTTCAGTTGTATTGAAAGTAAATTTTAGAGAATAATTGTGTCGCCTGTAGCTCGTACCACCACTTAAAAGAGGCTGTCCCATATAAAATTTCTGAAAAAAATTCCTGTTTCTTACAGCTCCTGAAAACTTCACTTGTCAAAGGCTCAACAGCAGTACTTTAAGAATGTGCAAAAAAAAAAAAAAAACATTGTGCATGTTGGGTACTTTTATATTACATAACCCAGTTTACGCACAAATTCTCTCATTTTGTACATCTTTAATAACTTAAGGTTCATGCATAGACTTATCATAACATCATTCATTGTAAAATGTATGTGATGAATAAATGTGCAACTTTAAGAAATGTAAATGTTTTATGTAACTTTATCAGGGCATTACAAAAATATATTGATGAATATTATTGATGTTAATTGACTATGGCTGACAGTTGACTGCAGCAAATATAATTTTAACTTCCATGTTAGTACAAAATACAAAGGATTCAGTGTTTAGCTCTCATCTTCTACATTTAATTTCTGTATTATTCAAACATGAAGTTAACAAGTTACAGGGAAGACCCAAATTTGTATGTTTTAAATTACTGTATTTTTTGGGTAGTTATGCCAGATGTGTGAGTCATGTAATCAAGTGTGTGCTGTGGATGTGCATTAGGGCACTTGTCCCACACTTGGACCAACCCCAGCCAAATAACTTGCATTTATAGTTTCTCAGCAAAAGTTATCAATTTTTTTTTATGATTTGGAGTTAGTGATTATTCCTATGATCTCCCTCTCTCTAAGGTTTATGGTTCAAGAAGTTGAGTCATAGGCCTATAATGCAAACTTTTGAACAGAGCTAATTGAGAAGTTGGGCTTTATGACAGCAATCACATTATGGTGAACTTTGCTAAGTGACCCAGTCAGTCCTCAGACATTGTGCTTTAGAAACTACCACATCCCCAGTCCACAGCTGCTACAATTAATCAGTACTGTATGAGCTGAAAAATGTTCCAGGTGCTATCTTAATAGCTGTCAAAGAATTTTGTATGGTGAACAATCAATTGAACAGCTACTCTGGTCACTTGTGGATAAACAAAGGATTTGTAAGATTTTCCCCCACACAACTTCTGTACTTCTCTCTGTCACCATGAAAGGTGTTGCTGTAATTAAAACAATTGACCCTCGAGAAGTTCTGGTTTAAGTATATTGGGACAGGGACAGATGGATAGCCACCTCCATGAAGGATTGGAGGATGGCACACAGAGGTACAGTTCTGTAATCCATATTCCCTCAGTAGACTCTGTGCTGTCTATTGTTATATATAGTGCAACAGAAAATTATAAAGCTGAGTGCTCTGTATGCAAACTAACTCTTGGTCTTATTTAAGTGAAGAATAATGACTGCTAGTAAGTCTGTTTCAGAATATTTGCCTCAAAGCATGTGTGTGTACTTTGCAAAATATTTTTATTACCCTGAAATGTACATTATTGTATATTACACAAAGTTAAGGAAATTTGTTTGTTTTTTTAAGACATACATACCAGTATATGTACCAGGTATATATGGATCATAGACATTAGATAAGCTAATAGTAAGAGGATAAATGGTGCACACAGGAAGGAATTAACTTATAGAAAAGGAATATAGAGTTCATGTGTGTGTGTGTTGTAGGTGAAGTGTATAGAGAAGAAACAGTAAGGCTTGGAGGGACAATTTTCTCATCTACCCACGGGCACAAAACCTCTCCCACTAATACTGTGTGGAAAGACTAGGTTGAGAATTATATATAACTGAGCATACAGTATTACAAAATCCCTGTTGGACTTACAGTGTATCCTAAAAATAGTGTAAGACAGTTTTTTTTTTCCCCACAAAGGTGAATTATGTTTATTTCAAATATTGTACAGTAGTTAGTTGGGCAAAGTAAAGAATTTCTGAGAAACATTCGGTAACCTAAATATGTGACTAAAATTATATTATTCAGTACCAGAAAATAATGTTGGAAAGAAATTATGAAAGTGGATGTACTGTACTGTATAACAACACGAGTAAATTGCTTTATAGCTTCAGTTATGGACACTAGATTGAAGCTATACCTGTCTATCTCTTTCAACAAAAATTTGATTGTAAATGGATTTCCAAGTTACAAAATCTTGGAAGCTGATTCCTGGGTTTAAGACAATCAATTAAAATTCTGTATTTTTTAATGTATTAATAGCTTAAAATAACAAAACAAAGATTAATAATTTTTTCCACAAACACCTGTGGAAATAATATAATATGGCACTTAACTTCTAATAACACATTTAAACTCGGAAGGCAGGAACCTCGAGCCAGACTACATATTGATGTGTCCACCGTCCACACACACACTTGCTTATTCAACACCAAAAACTCTTACAAAAGTGCAGTGTTAAAAACTGATCATTATAATTAATAAAATTTTACTTATCAAGGACAGTAGTTTATTGCCTTACCTGACTAATTATTTTATAGGATGGTACTGTACTACTTTAGTGGTCTTCAAGAGTTAATGTTATTATGTAAACTGTACATTCAAACCAGTGCCAACATGTAAAGATTACTTCACTCCTTGGAAGAGCCACGTCTTCTGCCCTTGATGTAAAGTCTTCCCTTTCACAGAGTTCCAGTACACTAGCAGTCTTCAATAATTTACCCACATTATAGTACGTACTGTATAATTATCCATCACCACTGAGCTTACATTGTACAGTAAGTACTTTAGCATTGATATTCCAGGGGTAACTTGACACAATTATAATTATTGGACAACCCCCAGTCTGGTGGTATGATATTCTAGATAAGCAGATGTATGTTAAGTCAATGTACTACTGTACTGTATATGTAATTTTTGAGGCTCCAATTCCAAAGCATTAAATACCAAGCTGGTGGACAAGCACTTTCATACATTTACCACTTACAATAATACTACAATGTACTACAGGATATAGACATTCTGGGTGTACAAAAAACTAAAATAATATCATCACAGACTAACTACTGAGAGCACTGTATAAAATATTGTCATGACTAAATCAGAGACCAACACAAGCATGTTAATGGTCTATTTAGGTAAGTGGAATGTATAGTGTGAACACCATACCACCACAGGCTACTGACTACTTCCAGGAAAATTTGTATGTAATAGTCATTAGAACACCACTTGAAGGTTTCTGCTTTTAGATTACTGTATATCTAAAAGTTTTCATTTACAAAGAACATAATATGAATTTACTGTGGCTATATAATTACTAGGCCCACCCCTCGTGTGGCAGGTAAATTAATTATAATTAACCTGTATAACAAAATAAGAGTACTGTACTTACTCATGATGAAGAAAAGTTGGGTCTCATCTGGAAGCAGGCACCCTCCTGGAAGGTGTGTTGCATAATAACAGGTGTTCCGGTGAGGGGTGCAGTTCAGACTTGATGCCATACGCAAGATATAAATGTGTTTTTTCTCTTCTATGTATTTATTTTTCATAAATTCACCACTAGCTTTGTATAATATACTGCATACCATTTTTTTTTAATACAACATTAATTTTAAAGTTAAAGTGAGGTTCTAATGCAATAATTATTGTGGTAAATTGCAGTCTTGCCTCAATGCTGAGGTTGAAGTGGTGCTGGCATTAACATATCATACTGTACTCTCTTCTTCAACATGATGAAGAACACTGACTTATTCACACACACAAAATTTCTATGCTGTATGACAACACTTGAGGGCTTGCCATTTAAAACTGCCATAACTAGTATTTGCCCGCCAAATTGCTGAGCGTGAACTTTGAAGGCAGAAACCCTATCCCTGTACCGAACAATATATACAGTCAGTAAAATAAGTATCGACCACCTCAAGGTCACTGGAACAGAAAATGAAAGTTAACAACCAACTGATGCCGGTAACCACAGTCTTGACATAATGGCTCATATTGTTAGGCACAGCAGAGTGGTTGAAACTTTTTTAATTGACTGTACTGTACCAGCTGCAGTGAAACGGTTAAATATTTTCCTTAAAGGTGTTCATTATCTCAATAATGCCAATCTTACAAATTATTGGTTCCTACACCATGCAACAAAAACATGGTAATAAACTTTGTAATTAAAATACAGTATGATTCTACACAACCATCAATGTTTACTTGAGCACCAGTAAAAGTTATTATGCTCCACGTACAGTTTCACACAGATATATAGAGCTTTCTCCTGTGACAGAGGTATGCCACAATGACCCAGATACTCGTACCCCATAAGTTCATGAGGAGAAAATAAGCATGGTATTGTTTAACAGGTTCCCAGAACCAGGGGAATAACCCATTACAAACTTCGTGACCTACGTACAGCAGGATGGCGTTCATACCTGTGGGGAGAAAAGGGTCTTGTGGAAATTGATGTCAAACACTTATGACAATCTCACCTGACCAGCATGAGCGGAGATTTGGAATCTCAGATGTCAGTGGATTGGTAATTAATAACAAGAGTTTATGGATTAAGTGGTCCAAGAGATATGGATCATCTGGATGATAATGCACCTTCATGTTCAGCACAGCACTGCAGAGTTCCTGGACTAATATAGGGTCTAGAGAGCTTTGTTTCCTTGTAATTTAAATAAGATACATTTAGGTCTCCCCACCCCTAATTATTATCTACTGACGATTTCCACTTTTTCTTATTCATCTTTCACTTCCCATTTTCCTCTAAAAAACCATCTCGGCAGACCCTGATCTGTTGCACACTTTTTTCAGTGCTACACAGTACTGTTTCCTGAATATCCATCCTCCTCTAATCCAGTACTGTACTATCCTCATTTATTCTTCGCTTTTGTAGTTCTCAAATGTGACTGAGCATATGCACCAAACTTATGATGAACAAAGTTGAGACGTGATGTAATGTAATATAGCTAAGTTATGATACAATGTAATAAGTACTTACCAGGATATCTGAATGGGTTGCCACTCCACCATTTCCACTTGTCTATGACCAAGTACAAGAATGACAGCAGGAGGAAAGCAAAGCAGGCTGTGGTCAACACAAACGACAGAGACCAAAGGTTCTTGTTCACAGGAATTGGACCACCTTCCTTACGCCAGCCACAGATGAAACCTGCTAGCATGCCCTAGAAAAAGCAAAAGAGGTAGAAACTTAGGAAGAAATACCATGGCAAAACCCTATCTTTAAAAACTGATATGTACAGTACATTTATATGGTTGTAGTGTTGAAATTGCACTAAAAATTTAAGGTGACAAGAGTATATTTATGTGCAAATACTGTGTCATATAAGCTGGTAAAAAGGAAAAGAATTAGACAGAGGCTACCTACAGTAATCTCCTGCAGTTGACAAAGGCTAGGTCTATTGGGAACAAAGGCATTTTATAATGTATAAAAATTCTAACATTACACAGAGCAAGTACAGTATTAAAAATATTATACAGTACTGTATTCCCTTAAAGCTCGCTGGGGTTAGGTAAAATGGACCCTGTGAGAAAGCAAAATCCTCGAGTTTTTGATGCCAGTCCCAGGAGTGTGCAAAATACATACCCTGTATACTCCTGTATAAATAGCTATATGCACATGTATAACAACATTATGTATGCACAAGAAAATATAATAAATATGAAATAAGTTAAATAAACAAACATGAAATAACACTGTACGGACATTAGGCCCACACTGTGATAGTGTGCTAGTGACAATGCAGAGACAATACCTCTGAAACATCAGCTGATCTGGTGCACAGGATATAAACAATCCCTGTACTGGACAGTTCCTAGTGAACATGCCCGGTACCGATAAATATTTGTAATGTGTATACTGTAGGTACCTATACGTATAATTACTGTATAACCTTTTGTATTAAATTAGGTAAATTTTATTAATAATACCAACAAATGTATGATAATAGGTCCATAAATTGATAGTGAGCTGTGGTTGTGAGAAACATGATAGCATATAGCCAGTGATTTGGCTTTGCCAGTACAGTAGGCTATTGAATCTGCAAAAATTCTTTTTCCAAAATATACCTTGTTAATTATAGGATGCATCTTTTGAACTGGGAAATATGGTGCTTTGTATTGTCTGTAGTGTTGACTCCTCTTGATACCTGACACACAGCCTCAGATTTATTTTCCATGGCAATCCGTGAGTTTCTGAGGGACACAAGCTTTAAAACTGCGAGTTTTAAGGGAATAATGTACTATAAATTATAATAAACAGTGTAATGAAGCTCCCCTCTTAGCAATATACTGCAAATATGTGTAGAAAATTATATACCCAACTGTACAAGATTTTCATGAGCAAGTGTGAGCATGAACATTACATTTCCCCAAAAAATTTTGTTTTTCACCAAAGATCATAGTACTATACTGTATTTAAAATTTCAATTACACTGTAGACTATCTCATCCATTTAAACACATTTTCAATTTCCAGAAAAAAGGTATTCTGTCACATTTGAGGTTACTTCATAGATTTTGTTCAACTTTCATACAAAGGTACTTCTTTACATGCTGGTTAAGGATCTGGGTTCCAAATCTTAAAATTTGAAAAATTATTGAGCGTTGAAAAGATTTAAAATATTTAGAATACTGTACCGTATACGTTAAGACAAAGAACATGTAAGAGCTGGACTTATCAGAGTACGTATATTCATACATACTGTACTTCATATGTCTGGCAGTGGCCGGCACTTCCCAGTTACCTCTAGGCAAGCACACTATTGTTGGTAGTAAATGTTTATGTTTACTGCTCATGCATATTTTATTTTATTTTATTTTTATGGCTGATATATTCTCGTACATACTGTGCACAAAAACCTTTAGGACACCCAGGCTTTACGTAATCAGGCTAATAATAATTGTACAAATTACATGACTTGTAAGGGCTGCTGCCAGGATAATAATCACACTCTTGGTTACTTAGCTGTGCACACCCCGCACTGCTCATCAACTGCAACAAGTTGTATCAATGTTAAGAGACAACAAGAGTAGTGACTTACACAAGAAGCTCCCCAAGCCATCCAGCGTTTAACACGTGATCCATGGTCCTGGTAGGTGATAATGATGCGTCCTGCTGCTGCTCCCAACTGTACCTGATGGGTTTACAGTGAAGGAAAATATGTGAGAGAAGTGTCAGTGTGGAATACCGTTATGCTAGAACAAAGATCATTTTTTTTACTGCATAGAGAAAATGAACCATAAATCCAAGACAGTTAGGTTCTGTTTAACAATTAATATGTATTAATGAAAAATTGCTTGATATATGAAGGGACTCGTTTTAAAAATTGCTCCAGCCCAAAATATTTCCACCCTGCCATCAGTCACTGGTGTAGAACATGGACACAAATGCCAAGTGCTACAAATGGCAATATTTTGTCTGTGGTGCCAAGAGCATCCTGAAGTAGCAGTACAATGATAAAAACCTAACACAAACCTAACTTGCTAAAAAATATTTTTATTTATCACAGCATTCATTACAAAAATTATATTATTTATTGGTGAGAAAGCATCTCACAGTGCAGTGTGGGTGTGACATCAGTCCACATGATGTTTAGATGGAAGCAGAAAACATGGAACTCTATATTGATAATACCAACAGTTTACCACTTATCATAATATGAAGAATATAGTTATTTGACAGTAGTAAAACTAATTTAATTTTTAATATTTCCTCTTTACATACTCACCAAGTGCTGTAACTACAGTACACTCGTCCTTTTAGTGATAGCCAGCCAATGTAAGCACATCAGTCACCCATTCTACCACACACTGCCAAGTCAGGCAAATATGCACCCAAGCAACTCAATTTGTCTTTATTTACTTTTAAGTTTTATATAGAAACAATATGGAACAGCTTAAGTTCTGAGAGATGAAAAAGAAGTAGTGAGTGCAGTACCATCACTACTGTACTGTATTTGTCTTGAGACACTTTCAGGACAGCACACCTGGTTAGAATCCACAATTTGTTCCGAGAGAAAAAAGAGAGCTGCTGGACAGCTCTAGTCCACAGGTGGTACTGGCCAGCACCCAGAAAACAAATGCTGCCATATTGTCTAAGCTCAATAACTAGCCAGACTGGTCAACCAGCCACCGATACATCAACAAATGAATAGCAGATTGGCAATGCAGTGTGAGTATACTGTAGCACCAAAATAGAACTTAACTGTTAACACTGTTGTAAGAATACCCAAGAAGCCTTCAGGATCATAAGGCTCATCACTGTTGTAGATTATCCTGCAGGTGGGATGAGAATACATGTGTGCCTCGCCAAGTATCATCTTATCCACATATCCAGCAGCACCGCCGGTACAGTTGCCGTATTGTCCTCCATCATGCAAGCCCCCAGGACCCAGGTAACCACTGGCAACAAAATAACATTACTGTATATCATTCCTGGATCTGTTATTTACTGATGTTCATAATATGTACTGAGTGAAGAGGCTATATAAATATCATGGTTTTCTTGAGCTACTTATATATTAAATTTATCTGCCTACCCTATCTCTTCCAAGACCAATGGTATAGACAAGAGTAAAAACACCAGGCTTCCCTAACAGAACACAACAGTAACTTTCTTTATCCAATCATAATCAATGAAACAAAGTGATTCACTACTTCCAGATTCCAATCTTTTTATCATGATTGTTCTTCATAAAGAAAAATGTCCACTCATGAAAATCACGTACAAACTCTACTACAAACATACGTGGGACATCCTGGGACAGAAAGGCTGAATGTGATAACTGAATGGATGACAACCAACACGACGGTGATTACCCACTGCACTCCTGACCGCACGATGTCACGTATTTTCCAGTACCACACATACTGTAATGACAAGGAATGTGTGAGGAAATTAGCATAATATAATATCATGTGCTTACAACAAAAAGACAGTATTAATGATTGGAGAGGATAGATGTGCTGGTCATGTGTGATTGTGCAGTGCTGAGAACATTATAACAGAACACATCTGGTAAGGCAGTGAGAAAGAATTAATAATATTGAATTAGGGAGAAGCCATCATGAACCAAGTAGAAAGTGGAAATTGTTATTACATTTTTCACAATTGTAAGTCATTTTCTATACGGTGTAGTAGGGTGGCCAGAATCAAGAGCACCACTGATATCTGATGCCCCACCTCAATCAATCTATTTACTGTAACAAATGTTTTCTATGGTGCTCCCCTCCCTCAACAAAGACAAAAGATCTCTCTCTAGTTTATCAACACCAGTTAACACATCCCAGCATCATACATCATCAGCACATCCATTCCCATACATTATTTACCACCATGTTAATCAGTTCACCAGTCTTCACGCAGAAAGTGAATGGAAAATAACGGTATCATGGAAATCTTCTAACACACACACACACACACGAAGTCATCATGCATTAGATCAGTAATTTTTGCCTTCAAGCATCAATAGCCTTCATGACTGCAAGGAGGCAGGTAGGTAGTAGGCAGGCTAATGTGTTGTTAGTAGTTGTTGATGCCCCTCACAAGACACGAGGAAGACAGTACAACAAGAGGTGAGGTGCTGCTGTCTTTGGGGAAGAGTACTGGGAGTCCTCGTTATATAACTATAATGGACGCAGAACCCCATAAAAGAAATACCAATTTATAAGTAAAAATTATGGATGCATTTCACAGCCTATACACTAGAGCCCTCTATCCCATTTCCATCAGTTATATTCAATTATGTATACTGTACACAAATGTATAAAATGAAAATACAATTACCCGACATATTCAAATAAATATAATTATTATTTTTTTAATTACCTTTGGTATGAATACAGGGACTATTTGTGTTACCTTACTTAAACCTGGTGTGGCTGTGCACTACACTATAAAAACAAAACACTCTGGGTAACAATTTGTAGTACAGTACTGTACTGTATGTATATAGATTTACAGTATGTACTGTACTCAACACTAGTGTACACCAGTAAACAAATTATAAAGGTACAATAATACAAAATAATTTACGCACCACAATGCACCACTCATACCTCCTGAGTAGTGGCTGAGATGCTATGGTGCTGAGAGGGGCAATATGACTGACTCAAAACTTGTTCTCACACACACACACAATCAATTAGGCTGAACTTAATCTTGAACATAGTGTATATTTGGTAGAAACAAGAGTCCTCACATAAGGATGAATTTTCAATGTTTAACAGTACATTAGTCTATTTGATGCCACTTTCAAAATGGCAAAACTTCCTTCTTTTAAATATGTAAAAAAAAAGTCACAATATGGGTGTAGGGTATGGCTTAACACTCAACCCCTTCACTACGACAATGCCACTTTTACCCTGTATTACCGGGTAGGTTTTGTGGATAACGCCAGACAATTCTATCCAGCACAGAGAGGCAAAAACTGAACAGAATCAAAAGAATACTAAGTTGTTTGTGGGGGAAAAAAGACCAACCTCTGGAGACTCCTGAGGGTTCATAAAGTAAACTTCCATTAATGCAGTGATGAAGTAGCAGATGGAAAAGCGCTGAAGCACACCCATAATCCTGAAGGTGGGTATGTAATTGTGCCCATTTTCACTGAAAAATTAACAAATATGAAATACAAATGCTCTCCAAAAAGTCTAACTGTATAGCGTCTCCTCATAAACAGTGGTGAGGTACAACTCAGCTGGACATGCCTAAGACTCTACTACAGGTATTAAACTACTCAACTTTCTCATACTTGATAAGTTTTCTATTCTCTTTCCTGATTCTCTTAACTTGTTACCTTGTTTCTGTTTCACTCTTCTTACTTTATCTACAAAAGCAACTCCAATTATTTGACCATATTTCTATAACTGGAAGCAAACAGATGTAAAGTGTTTTCTACTTATGACAACCACAAGAGCAAGATGCAGACAGTTAGCGTTGGGACAGAGAGTTTTAACACTTAAAGATGTGGGGTTGGTCAGTACAGTAGTTGAAAAGTTTGGCCGTGGTTCTTCATTTAGTAACTTCCTAGAAAAATGTTCATAGATGGTAGAATCCATTAGAGGTGAAGATTAATATATGAAATTCTTGTGTGAACTGAACACTGGTCAGGAAGTTTGTTGTAGCGATGTGAAAAAACAATATAGTACATGTAAGAGAAAGATATGCCATTAAGAAAATGTTTAAGGTGATGGCAACTTTGGTTAGGAATAAAATTCACATTTTCCCCCTTAATATAACATGACCATGCCTTCTTTTGTCCCCCCCCCCCCCTTCTAGTTATTTAGTAAGAATTTCAATACCATCAGTGAAAGAACTCTACTATATAAGTCAATTTCAAAATTAACAAGATGGAAATATCACAACAGAAATTCAAAACATTAAATTTGTGACAATATACAGTACTTTGATTTCATTTGCCAAATAACATTTAAAAAGTAAAAAGACAACATGGATGATTACTAATCCTGAAATCCCAGCTAAAAGACATGCATAGATCAAGCAACTTTAATTACAGAACACAACCTACAGAGTTGAAAACCCAGGTCTCCAGACTGCCCATGTGTGTAACTGGTCATAGTCGGAACACGTCTAAAATTATCAGCCAATCCAGAAAATTTCCCATATTTGTTATTCCTTTCTAACTGCAACCTTAAGCCCCCAAAATGTAGACTGTGAAGGAGTGATAACCATGTAGCTCATGTGGCTGGAAGCTTAAGTGATCTTGGCTACTGAGGATAAAGTTAACAAAAAGCAAATGTGAGGTTTTCCTGGTAGAGCAGCAGCAAGACTCTTTAGCCTTCAGTGGTAGCTGACAATTAACAATATGCTCTCTTGAGGGGGAGCCTATGGTTGAAGTCAGGATGGATTAACTAATAGTTTCTGAATTAGTTGGATACTTTAGATTTGTTCTAATCCAGCAACCATCAAACATGTCAGGGTTACTGAGACAGTTTTACAACCCTGTAGAATGTGTACTATAACTGGAGTCACCTAAAATGTGCTAAGGCCATAAATACTGTATGATCATCATAACTTACAGTTTTAAGCCTTACATCCTTACCTATTAATGAAAAGACCTAAAGCAAAGAGGATAATGCACCTCTTGAGTATCTTGAGAACCATGCGGTACCTCTTGGTGGTCCGCTTCAGCTGTGACCGCACCGAGAATATCAAACTGACACCCATTATCCACATGAACCTGAGGAATGAATGTTGTCTGATATAAGTAAAACCCAGAGATCCTCAAGAGAATCCAAACATCAAAAAGAGTCCTCAGTGTCCTCAGAGAATGATGAACAATTGGTGCATGACTGTTACTAGCATATCATCAGTACAGTTTTACCACACAACTGTCTTTAATCTCGGTTTGTCTTGCCATCGTCATACCTTACTTCCTCTCTCTCATTCAACACAATCTCCCAACATGTAACAATGACATATATTCAATGTAAAATGAACATAAGGTAAAAACTTTCAATGTACAGTACCATAAGTTTTATATCATTACCGCCTATCAAATAAGACAAAACACCCCAAAAGTCATACCAGGGGAAGACCAAATCAGCAACAGTGAGACCATTCCAGCGAGCGTGTGAGAAGAAGTAGTATTTGGCCCCGCCATAGTTCACAAAGATCATGACCACTATGGCTATTCTGCAAAAAGCCAAATTAAAAATTCTATAAACAAAGCTAATTTAAGGGGCGGGGTAAGTTAGGTTACACTAGGTAAGGTCAAAGTTTACATTCCTTGATGTGACCGGTAGACGGACCATCAGATAAAGATTAGACTGTCACTGGATTGGGTTAGGTTAGGTTGACTTAAGCTGTTGCCTATTAGAAGCTTTAGAAAACTCCCTTGGTCAAGTGGTTGGAGCACACGTCCTTGTAAAGGTCAGCTCATTCCTCTCCTGCATCACTTTTTATTTTATCATATATTCTTCACAGCTTAACACAGGTCTCTCATGGTAGATCTTCATACAATGTTGTATGTTTATGACAGATTTCCAATAAAAAAAAATTAATTAAAATATATACAAAGGAAAGAAGAGAAATTAGTAGATTTAACTTGCCCTCTAAAAGTGTCCAGTGATTGCAAACGTCCTCCCTGCCTCATAGAATCAGGAACAGTAACTTGTGAAGATGACTCAACAGATGGCGGTAATGACTGAGAGGTTGAGGGGCTACTCTCCGATCCTGATGCAGCTACCAAAAGAGGGCTGTGTTCATCTACCACATGTGACCTCTGGAATATTTACCAGACTCATGTAAATGCTGCTAAGGTGTAAACAAATTAATGACAATATGCTCGCTCGCTCGCTTACACACACACACTGACCGAGCAAAATAATAACCTACAGAAATTCGCCTTAAAACATTTTCTGTAGTCACTCAATTAACTATCTTTACATCAGGGGAAGGAAGGGGACGAATTTCAGAATGAACACTGAACATTGCGATGTTCTGTTGTCTCGGTAAGGTTCTCAAATTCCTTAGTCCTTTGCATCATATTTGCTCAAAGTAATTTTGTAAAGATAGTTTTTTTGAGTGACTGTAAAATGAACTCCCATAAATTACAAAGCAACTCTTGTTACATCTAAGATAGCTGTATACAACTGGAACTTTGAATCATTATGTAAATTAAATACAGGTCTTATTTTTGCATGGAGAAGGAATACAGTAACTTGATAGTCCTTACAACAGCTCGAGGTGAGCACGGAACATTCATGCGACGAACGAGGAACTTTGCACACTGCCACACGAAGACCAGCATGAAGAAGAAAATAGCCGCGGTGATCAGAGCTGAAAATTCAAACTGGTTAACTCATTTAAGTCACCTCAGTACAGATACAGAGTACATGAAATGACATAAAACTAAGCTGGGGAAAGAAAAATCCAAGCTTATTTCACCTGAGAATTAACCACTCTAATGCTATTTGGGGGGATGAGGTTAGGTTAGGATAGGTAGGTCAGCCTTATGGTAGCTAATCTTTAGGTGAAACAAGCTGGAGTAAACATTCTTCAGGTCCATACTTAAGAAATACTTGATTCTACAATACAGTGACTAAAGAAATGTTTATGCACAGATGAGGAAAGAGGAACTGGTAGAGAATTAGATATATAGATGGGTAAAAATATGGGAGAACATGCAAGAAAAAGTGAGAAACCAGGAACAAATTATTTTACATTAATATATACTAAGTAATCTACGGAGTGTTGCATGAGTGTAACGACATCTGGCTTACACAAGGTCACTCCTTCCCCCAACAGTATTATTCAGTAATTTTAAGAGTTGTTAATTTTACTTACGGAGAAATTCATTCTGGGCTTTATGGAGGATTTTGACTTGTGTGACATTATTCGTGTTGATTCCCAGCTGGTAGGTGCCGTACTCTCCAAAATGATAGAAGAATCTGCCAGATAGACACAAAGATTTCATATACAGTATAATTGTTGGCACAGTACTACAGATAACATGGTACACCCCTCCTCTACCCATCACCATATGCTACTATATTATTTATGTATGTACTAAATTAATGATGGGCAATACTGTAGCACTTATTTCATGCCAGGTGGTTGTGAAAATTTATTCAGAAGACACTGGTACAGTACTGTACTGTATGTATGTATCCCAGACTGGAACAGGATAGTACAAGGAGTCCCCGGGTTATGAATGTGTTCCGTTCCTGAGGACATTCTTAAGTCGGACTTGTATGTAAGTCGTAACACATGCTGTGTGCATACTGTACTTACAGAACAATGTTTAAAATCTCACTATATCATAGCTTAAGTCCTTATATACATCTAAAATCACTTAATTTAAGACAAAAGAAGAAAGAGAATGACAAAATACAGTAAATGAAACTAAAAAATAAGTCATCCGGTAAATAAAATACTAAAATTTAAAGTTTAACCTCGTTCGTATTGCCGGGCGTTTGTACGTCAGGGACTCACTGTGCAGTATTGTATCACAACACTTGTCCTCTCTCACTTTTACACTAAGTATGAAAACATGCATAGCCGTAAAAAAATATTCTCAAACGCTCCGTCATACAATATGACAAAATGAACGAGAAATCGGAAACAAACTGAAAGAGGGAGACAAGGTAGAGCAACACACACGCACGCACGCATACACACGCACACGGCCATTTAATTTTGAGCAAATCCTACATACGTGTGAAGGTCACTCCCATCTTTATTTCTGATGAACAGTTCAGTTGGATATGTTGTGTTGACCACTAGAGCTTGAGAGGTGGTGGGGGCAAGGGTCAGGTATGGCCATGGTGGACACTGTTGAGTAAGTCAAGAAATACATTAGCTATGTCACAGGTCTAGCTGTCCATGACACTTAGATGCTTATGGTGATAATGGCATTTTTGGATGAAGTTCAAATGAAGACTTTTTATAATTACAGTAATACCCCCATTAGCTGGAAAAATTGCTGCAGAGCGTTTCCAGGTTTGAGAGGTTTCCAAGTACTGACACAAATTCTCTTATCCCCAGATTTTTGGGGGGCACTGGTGAATGTTTCCACATCTAAGCTACGCATCTGGCATGAAGCACCGTTGCTACAGAGGTTTAACTGCTGTCCGACAGATACAGAACGGTATTTATTTATGTAAACTCAGCTGTACATGCACTGTACAGTATATTGTCAATAAAAAAATATATATAAAAATTCCAGGTAATGGAAAGATCCAGGGATCAAAGAATCTGACTAACAGGGAGATTACTGTATTGTACCTGCAAAAATGAGTTATCGGATGTTATTAACAGAGTTTTATAAATACAGTAATCTCTAAGCATACAGCACTGACCAAAGTGTATCATCACTCACCATCACTGTCCAGTCTTAAGCACATACTCCCTCACTTTGTTTATCACACCTACATCTGGTCTTCACCTCTTCATCAGTACAGTGCCCACTTTATTTATTCAGATCAGTGTATTTGACCCAGATTATTTAATTAAGAGATTATTTACTAAACAATTTATACTGTCTATCCTGCCTTCAACTATCTCTAAGTAAACTAATTTCACTAAAATCTGTTCACTTGAACTTTGCAACAAAAACAGGGTCAGTTTGTAACAAGGCAGCTGATTGGCTGGCAGACGGAGACACGAAGAATAATTACAGTAATGTAATGTATAGTTCTTTAGTACAGTATTTACAGCAATCTATCATATTTATATTATGATACTTCAAAGAGATAAAAACTTTACTGTGTTGATCTCTGATAATTTCTGCACTTGGGGAAGCAAAAATTTGCCTGTGAAATGCACTGTTATAAAAATATCACAAGCAAATAAGAACATGATGAAGAAGCTTAGCGACAAACTCCCCCTCGCCAGGTGATGTCGCGCAGCAAGGTGGAGGATGTAGCTGAGAAATTATTTAATCTTTTTCTTGTTCTTTTTATGATACAGATCTGCGCAGTACTTATCTTTCCTGTAAATTTCGCAAGTTAATTTTTGCTTCACCATGTGCAGAAATTATCAGTTTAACACTTTGTACTGTAGTGATTCCATCCGGCAGACAATCAGCTGCCCTGATACAAAGTGACCCTAGGCCTCAGTTGCAATGTTCAAGAGAACAGACTATAGTTTGTATTATTCTAAAGAATCAATTACAACAATATGAAGTGATCTAGTATGTAACAATCTGTAATACTAAATGGTATACCTGTACAGTATATCTAATAGCCTCACCTTGTAACACTCAACAGCTTGTGCCCACAGCTGCAGATTATTGACAGGATCAGAATTGGAGACTTCAAGGCAGGCTTCCCCAAGAGTTAGGTGCTTAAGGTGATCCCCAGTGCCACAAGTAGTTGTGGAGGAGTCCACTAGTGACATGATGAAGGAATCCAGCACATAGGCCAAACCTTTGCCCAGTGTCAACTCTACTATTGATGCTGACTCTTGTGCAAGCCTGTTAGGAAAGTTAAATTTAGCTAACATGGTAAAACTCTCTACTCCAAGTACATTGTGTGTGTGTGTGTGTGTGTATACTGTACTGCCATTCCTTTGTGAGTGTAAGTAGTACATGATATGTATACAGGTACTGTATTAATTTCTATAAACATACATACAGATACAAAACCACAACAAACAAGACTGCAATGTAGTGTACAATATGGGTCTCACCTTTCCAGCAGCAGAAGGTGAGAGGAGGAACACTCACACGTCTGCTGTCACACACTATTCAGTATTATCTCTTACCCATAAGCTACCATGACAATACCCCCAGTACTTCATTGTATTAGTGACACAGATAACCAATGGTAGATACAATTATACTAGATTATATTAAACTGTCAATAAATACAGCACAAAACAAGAAATTAAATTATATATGGTAAACAGAACTGTGCTTTAGAGTATTTGGGATGGGTTATACAGCAAGTGTACTAGCCAAGAAATATCAGGGTGTGAGACAAAGGAGAGAGATGAAAAGCAATTTGGTGCCGCAAAATGAAATACTTGGATAAATACAATAAACTTTAGCATGGAAATAAGCATATGACAGCTTTGTTGTTTATCCAGTCACATTGCTTTACTGTTTACCATTGTTGTATACTGTACCTGCACTCTTTAGGCACACAGGAAACTGTAAACTCCCACAGCATACATACACCATACTGTACTGTATTGTACAGTACCTACTATGTCTATATTCAGGGTCCGACTAATTACCCAAATGTAGCCAAATATAGCCGCAATGAAGTCAAATAATGGTCCTACATGAATAAATCGGACTGCTAATCACTTCTCGACTAGTATTTGGTGTCACGAAGTCACAAAAAATAGGTAAACTTAATTTAATCTGAGTTAATAGATCGAGTGCACGTACCTAACCTAACCTAACCTAACCTAACCTAATCTAATCTAATATAACCTAACCTAACCTAACACAACACAACTCAGATTAAATTAAGTTTACCAATTTTTTTTACTTTATGACACCAAATAATAATCGGGAAGTGATTCACATCCCGAATTACGCTTGTACGACCATCATTTGACTTCATTGCGGCTACAATTGGCTACATTTGGGTAATTCCTCGCTCCGTCGGTACATGCACGCGATCTATTAACTCAGATTAAAGTAAGTTTTCCAATTTTTTGTGACTTTCTGACACCAAATACTAGTCGAGAAGTGATTAGCAGTCCGATTTATTCATGTAGGACCATTATTTGACTTCATTGCGGCTATATTTGAGTACATTTGGGTAATTAGTCGGACCGCTATATTCATGCTAAACTGTATACCTGCAGTTTTATTTACATACCTATCCAACTGTAAACATGCTGGAATTGTACCGTGCTTAAAATGTTCTGGGAATGCGTAGTTTGGTCAAAACATCATCGTAGGCTTCAGGTGTGCTGAGATTACCCCTCGGAATAATAGATTAGGTTAGGTTAGGCTAGGTTAGGTTAAGTTAGGTAGGTTTTGATCGAACTACACAGGCCCAGAACATTTTCATCACGGTACAATCTCAGCATGTGACTTGTATATTATTTGTCAATCAAGTGTCCCATTCCCTAATTATGTAACTGTATATTTTCAGCCTTCTGGCTGCTATGGTCTTTAAATAAACCATAAATTATTATTATGTAAAGGTCATGCCATCCTGAAGTCGTCATATGTTTAAACGAATATTAACCCCAATCTAATCAAACCTAATCTGCAAGTGACATTTACGCCCGTTAAATACATTACCCCCTAAACTACTCAGTACTAATTTTCTTATCTTCACTGTAGTCATTAATATGTTACAGACATTACATATGAGGGATTTTAACACAGGCTTTACCCAAATAAACAATTTTAATTTACTGTAACATGCTTCAAGTCCCTATACCAATATTTGTTAACTAAAGAATCAATTTTTACGTTTAAACTATTACGCGTGAGGTTTTAAATCACGTAAACATGACTCAAGTCACTGCCTCTAGTGTCATTCACTTCTTATTACCTTATACTGGGACCAATAATTGTGACACGTACGTAAACATATACAATTAAGTATGATAAACTGATATATTCTTATTAAAATGACAAGTGAGTAAAGAGAAGTAAGAAAAGAGAGATAACACAAGATAAACTCACTGGACCTCAGCGGCCACATCAGCTGATCACTAGTTCTGTTTGTTGGTTTTGTGGTAACTCCCTCGTGACTCAGTACACCTTAATTTACAAACTCACAATTCCATTACTGTACTTCTAATTTTAAAACATATTTAATGTAGTTCAGATTTTAATAAAAAAAATTAACAGTTAATACTTGAGGTGATCCTTTGATTCATTAAACAACTTTTTAATAGTACCAAAACAGGCAACTTCTAATTTCATCAACAAATAGGGTATGTACTGCCACCCAAAAAAAAAATATATAATATAATTTCTCATTTTATAAACAAAAACTCACTCATAAATAGAATTATTTCTTTATAACGCTTAACAACGATAAAAATTCTAATCTACGAAAATATTCACCACCAAGGCCACAGCGGGAAAGTTTTCTTAATTCAATTTACCATTACCCCAATTAACAGCTTACTAGCCTAAGGCGGTGGGTCTTTTATTTGTGAACTTTATTCTCCAGTGATAGTACAGGAGGAAACCTGCCCTGCAGCGCCACACCGGGTAACACCCTTTTCACGTAGTTATTACGCCTGAAAATAACCATAACGATTTTTTTTAAATTACCTTCGTTGTTTCTTACCGTATGATCTGATAATGCAATTAAGTAAATCCACAAGTTGACAGTATGGTGTCCCTCTCAAAACTACTGGAACAATACTATCATAAATGACCTGGCAGGCTGACCCATGAAAAGCTTATCGTGTCAGTGCTTGTGACGTTGTGTATGATATCGGGAGCATAAGGTTGACCCCGATCACGCTGTGTCAGGACTCAGGAGATGTTGGAAAGACCGCGTTGGTCTTTTTGATGGATACTGAGTGACAACTGTCGTGCCCCCCAATATCCAAGAGGTCGTCGTGGTAGTACAAGCGTCTAAAATTTGCAGGATGGCTACAGTATCCTGACAAGCTTGTGAATTTAATGCGCCCCTGCATGATATCCATACAGTACCTGTATAAGTTACATCTGTTGTTTATAAACAGGGGCGGATTCAGGGGGGTACTGGGGGTCCGGATCCCCTTTCCAACAAAAAATTACAATAGCTTTTCTTTAATGCAGTATTGTACTCAGGCGTTTTTGTATAGTAAAAAGTAATTACTATTGACCTCTGAATATCTCCTAATATCAAATGCACATGGCTTCAAAATGGTCATGATAATGGTCAGATTTAAAAAAGAAATTCGGGGGTGGCTTACAGGGCCCCACCCCTTGGGTGGACTCGCTGTGCTCACCATGTTCCCCAACCCATAACTTCTTGGACTCCCATCCCCCGCTTTTGATATTCCTGGATCTGCCCCTGTTATAAAGCCGTATTGTTCCTACTTGTCTTGTCAGTATCCAGCGCAGTTCCCCTCTGTAGTTTGGCGTGTGGTACGTGTTGCCTCCACACTACTGTTTTCTTCCTCTTTGAGTTTACAGTACCTTGGGTTGTCGAACTTGTCGGTGTCATCTCTGTAGTGTTCAGCAGACTTAGTGTTTAGGATACGAACTGAGTTATATTGATGTTATATAAACCATTTGGCTGTACTGTATATACCAGCAGGTGGAACCAATGATAAGATACTAGTGTTGGTGTCAGTGCTTCGTTTTCTTTGGTATCTCCAACCTGTTGCACTGGCTGGCTAGCTCTGTTCTGAAATTCTCCCCAGCTTTCACAGCGTGGTCTGTAGAGTACACCTTACCACCACCCCGTTAATCACCTCCAACTAACATTTGTCTAGCGTGACCGTGACTTTAATCACTACATCACCCGCCTTCAGTAACCTACAACAAGCTGGTTCACCAATATTTCCTGTCTTGTGCCTGGTGACCATCCTTCCTGTGTATTTTCTCCGTCAATGGTAAAATCACACCATTACTCCCCTCTTTCCCCGCTGCATCTTGGGCCGGCGTCCGTCCAACACAGCTACGGTATTCTCTCCCCACCGCCGCGTGAACATATCCACTGCTTAAATCAACATCTGTGGCCATCACGTTTCTACCTTGTGTCTACGAACTCCTAATAATCTCTCCTTTAACCGTATATATTCAGTTATCATCGGTTTAATTCGGTTATGCATCAACGTAACTCCTGATTCACAATGACTATTCTGACTCTTGGCTCCTCCCTTTTTCCGTACTGCAGCCCCGCCCCCTCTAAATCACATAGTAACGAAACTCCCAGAGAGAATTTTACTCTTTCATGGCTTATGGTGCCTGTATTAATTTAACACTACTCAAGACATGTAAACAATAATATACACATTTGTTCTTTCGTCCTTTCATTTTATCCTGTTCTTGTTTTTACTCCTGAATAAAGGCTCAAGGGTCTCACTAGATTTCCATGCTTCTACGGCATTACTGTATTTAGTAGTAAAGTGACTGGGCTAGTCACCTAACAGCACACAGTACTGTATATAGTAATTAAAACGTGACACTGACAAATGTTATCTTTCAGGTCCAAAACTTATCTATCTTTAGGCTATCCTCGGTGTCGACTTACCAAACGTAATAATAAAGAATTACCTAAAATACACGCATGATATTGACAGCATTGAAGGTACTTAGGCCACAATTGTACGTGTGCTTATGTTTGTTTTTGATAATTGTAAAAACAATCTTTAGTAGAATCCGAGTCCGTATGTATGAAATGGGCTTAGTGTAATAAATAACGAAAATGGTCCTCTTGCAATGAAACATCAACCCAACATAAACTTAAGAGTTCTAAATAACCTAACCTAACCATAACCATACCCAATCCGAACATTATAATAAGTAGTAATGTTATACGGATGTATAGATTGTCCTGTATAGTATAGCATCGTAGTTTGATCATTAATGTTTGCATTTATCATACCTTAATGAAGACATGTTTATTATTGTTATTATTATTAGATGTGGATATTTGGACTGCCTGTGTCAACACTCGGTTGATGGTGTAAATCAGAGTTATATTAAACATTTTATCAGGTAACACTGTGGCACGCGCTGGCCCTCTCTCGAGTGTCACTTATCAGGTAACAATAGCAGTGCCCAGAGACTATCTGTGGCGCTGATAGTTCTGCAGGGGTCGAGATGGCGCGAGCCTGGTACAGAGACATAAAAACCTGAAGTGTTCCAATACTCTACCACTAGGCTTCAACTCTTCTCACAATCCTTCGTTCAGGTGATTATAAATTATAACTCTTACTCGGGGAAGATTATATGGTGTATACTGTATATATAGATGTATATTGAGAACTTTGTCTTAATATCCATCTCTGGGTATTGTTGACAACATTAGAGCAGCCTTGAAGTAAGAGTAATATGCTGTATGGCTCAGCACCACGTTCTTATAGTGAATGATAACTAAAGGGTGGCAAGATTTTCACCTGGTAAACATCAACGTGAAGCTGCCCTGGGGAAAAAAAGGACAGGGAAACTTAACCCTTAATTACTTGTATCATAAAAGCTTAAACTTCGTGAGCTCTCCCCATAATTTACAAAACAGAGGAGATGATATAGAATTATTTACCTTATAATATAGTGCCATAAGAGTTGGTTTTCGGTATAGTGTAATAGACATTGCTTGCTAAAGGTAAACAAAAAATGAATATCTACCTTAACTTGGGTAGAAATAAGAATGTTTATCCCCAGAACACCTGACATACATACATGACCTAAGTAACACAGACAAGGGACAAAGATGAAATGTACCTGATATTAGGAAGAAAAATATAACCCATAGTAAAGGTGTGACTCAAGGTTAATTACTCCTTACCTGTCACGCTTAAGGTTAATTACTCTTACCTGTCACGCTTAAAAGACTTGTGTGTGTAAAGAGAGAAGATAAGCGTGACTTGTGTTCAGTTTAAGATATATTACAGGATCAATATAAATACAGATACAGAGCGACACACACACACACACACACACACACACACACACACACACACACACACACACACACACTAAAACAACGTTGCTATGATCATAAGTGTGTGTGTGAAATTACAACACCGGTAAGTATAATTCCCCGGTATCTTGGACCCGGTAAGGACTCGGGAGTCAACTGGGAGACCAGAGATAAAGGTAATCATCGTCACCTTTGTCTTGTTATCTGAGTGAGCACGAGCCTCTAGTGGCCACTCCCGCTACTGTCGTCCACCACCCACAACTTGTCATCCACCACCCACAAGCCATCAACCACCACCCACAAGTCATCGTCCACCACCCACAAGCCATCAACCACCACCCACAACTTGTCATCCACCACCCACAAGTTACCTAGCAGCATCCATAAGTCATCGTCCACCACCCACAAGTCATCAACCACCACCCACAACTTGTCATCCACCACCCACAAGTCACCTAGCACCACCCACAAGTCATCGTCCACCACCCACAAGTCATCATTCATCACCAACATGGAGACATACACCTTCAGAAGAGTTAGCCAGTAGTCAATAAATATGATCAGACACAAGCAATGATGGACTACACACACACACACAGTTAAGGAAGCGTAAAGACTCACCCTAAACGGTTTTTCCGATTATATCCAACAAAAGGCCTTTGTAGAGACTGAACCAATACAGTACCAGGCCACCAGCTGACCGATAACAAAGGGGGAAGGGGGGAGAGGGATATGATTTTTAGTTATATTATTTTTCTCTCTAAATATGATCTGGAAGGTATACTGTAGTCTTTTGGCGAAGTAACACCCAATAAAACACAAGTTGATTAAAGACTCGTCATGGCGTTCGTGTCTGTCAAAATTATCATCCTTCTTTTCAAGCTTTTAATAGGATCCCTCACGAAGGATTAATAAGGAAAGCGGAGGCATACACCAACCATTGGGAGGGGAAATTCTAAAATGGATTAGGGCATATAGTTAACGGACAGGAAACAGAGGGCCGGCATTAATGGCACAAAAACCGACTGAGGAAACGTCAAAAGTGGCGCAATCAACGATCAGTCCTCACATAACGACACAAAAACAGGCCGTATTATAAGGAAATCTTACAGGAAGACCAATTAGTGATGCAATTACAATGTTCACTATATAACTATCTATGATTTATAATGTTCACTAAGAGGTGTGTGTGTGTGTGTGTGTGTGTGTGTGTGTGTGTGTGTGTGTGTGTGACTCATACTCAACGATAAGTCCACCACAATAATATTCAACTGTGCCACAAAGGACAACTGAATCGGTATATGTCTTGTCCTCTATAGTAAAGTTTCCTACGTGCTGCTGAAGTCACACACCTCACCCACTCTCAGCAAACACACACACACACACAACACACACACACACACACACACACACACACACACACACACACACACACACACACACACACACACACACACACACACGCCTATGGGTGCCTCACAGAACCCAAAACACAAGAATGGATTCCCAAAGGTTTTTATACGTAAAATTTCTCCCTTATCTGGTTCCCTTAAGTTAAGAAACAAATGATAGATTCTCAGAGGTTCGTAAGCTATTTTTCCCCCCCTTGGCTAGTTGGTGACGTGAGAATGTATCTAATTGGCTCATTTAACATACAACACAACAACATACACTGAGACTGTACAGTATATTAGTGTGTGCTCCAGCCAGCCTACTATAATAGTCGTGAGGAGAAGCAGTACTTGAGACAACAACATTTAAGGATCATTCACATACTGTACACTTACACGTCAACAAAGCCACCATGATACTCTATCTATACAGTCCATTGTAACTCGATCTTCTCCACCAAAATAAACGATAATCACCAATCAAAATAACACCATCAATCACCACAATCACAAAACAACAACCCCCCCCAGCCATTTCAATCAGTTAAAGCCTAACCCCATCTCCTACAACGTTTAAAAACCAACAAAGCGGTGATAGTCTATCTCTCGTGACTCCAGCCCATCTACCAAAATACCGACACCGTACCTACGCGGGGGAAAAAAATTATAACAGTATTGACGTTATCTCGGTTTATCGCACTTATCCAGGAAGGTAATAAGGTCGGGAGTAGGTCGGTGCAGGGCCACGGCACTTGAGATGCAGATAATGTAATGTATAAAGTGGTGTTTCTAATTGTCAGAAGCTCATTAGTGTCCAGTGCGCACGGCCAGACCTGCACCAACACTCGCCAGGAGCTGTGAGGTATGTGATCGTCCGTATGTCTTGTTTCAGCCTCATGGTAACTAACGTAACAATCTCTCGTAATTGGACATGTATATAAGACTGCCTTTTATAACTACACCACTCCGACAGCCTCACCCACGCGGATTTTTATTTATAATTTTTTTACACCAAACTGCTACCGTAAGTGGAGAATGTGAGAACGTGTTTAAACTGCATCTGTTAATTAAGCTGTGAACATAAAGATCATTTCTCAAAGATCCTTACGTTTAAACTTCTACCATATAAGTAAAGATGCGTCAATGTGTTTAAATGCATCAGTTAAGTGTCTTCATAAGTATAGATCCTCAAAAGGTCCGCCTACGTTAAATTTGTCCAGTAAAAGTATCATGTGAGAACGTAACTATAAAAACTTCAGACAAGACAAAAGTACGATAACCCAAATTTCCTAGTCCCCTTGGTCCCTGTTCCCCTAGCAGCACAGTAGATACCTGCTGTAAAAAGAAAGCTGCGAATTCGTATTCAGGGACAAGTTGTTGGAGCTTCCAATAACTTGCTTAGACATAAAACCATTGACTCTTCAGGCTTCTACGCCCTTAACTCATGAGACATAAGGCAAGCATGAACTTGGCATGCTTCCCTGTTGGGCGCTATAAACGCTTCTGCGCTTCACCTTACACAAGGTTGTAGGGGAGTGCCCAATAAATAAAAAAAAATAAAAAAATAAATAAAAATAAAAAATAACCCAAAATGATGTTGAGATTTAACCAAGACTCAACCCAAATGATGTTGAGATTTAACCAAGACTCAACCATAACTAGATGTTTGTAGTCCTTCACCGCCAGACAGAGAAAATTAGCATAAGAGTCCATGTCTTGGTTCCTTTGTTTGCAACGAAGATGGCGCTTCAAAAAATAAAAATAAAAGTTTTTTTGTTTTTGCATTTTTGGAGTCGTTAACTTTGGCCAACACAGATGATGTTACTAAAAATAGGTTTTGTCTTTTTTGTTAATATTTTAATAAGGCTATTGTTTCTGTATAAGTGTATTTTTGCTTTGTATTTTCGTTCATACTTTATCGTCTTCGCCAGTGATCGCTCTTGGGCGGTCGGTTACGTAAACATCATTTTAAAACCACAATACTATCATAGAAACTTTTATTTACTTTTTTCGTAATTGTCGTAACTTTTATTTTAGTGAGTGTAATGTTGTATAAGAATGTTTATTATATCCTTTTTCTGAGTTGTGTTTGTGTCTTAATGTTTACGTCTGTATGCGTTACTTTGATAAGACTAAAGGTGTTTTAAAATGTTTCTTTTTTTAATGTTATTGAGTTTCTGACAACCATTTTTTATCTCCATTGTTGACTGGTAGATAAAAATGTTTCTCTCAAGGCCAGCACTGACCCTGTGTTGCTATGAAGGTGTTTTTAAAAATGTTGATATCAATGTTTACGCAAAGGTTTACTCTCATGACAAATGGACCAGTCATATATATATTTTTTAATTGTTTTCGCGAGTTTTTTTATTATCGTGATAAGCGAGGTGGTTTTTAACGCGTAAGTGCGTGCGCGCGTGTGTGTGTGTGAGTGTGTGTGTGTGTGTGAGACGCATGACCAAGTCCTGTCATGGGTAAAAATCTATATAGGTGGACACACACACACACACACACACACACACACACACACACACACACACACACACACACACACACACGTGCCTGGTTCTGAGTCCCGAGATGTAATTACACATCTACCCCCTCCTCCTACCCCTCCTCTCTCACCCTTCTCCCCCCTTTCCCACCCACGACACATAGCTAGAGAGGATACCGTGTACATGACCTGTGTCTTCACGTACACAGGTCATGTACACACAGCCCCCAGGTTTATGTGTAGCGAACTGTGGATAATTAGAAGTGGATTAATCTCTTTTTCCGTCTCTCTATTTGTTTGTCTCTATCTCTTTCTCTGTATCTCACACCCCATCTATTTCACTCTACTCTAACAAACTGTGTCATATACTTCATCAATCTCTCTCTCTCTCTCTCTCTCTCTCTCTCTCTCTCTCTCTCTCTGTCTATCTCTCACGCTATCTGTCTCTCAGTGCCTGTCCTACTACGGGTAAATGATCAGTGACGGCATAAAACAATCTAGGTCAGTTTGTGGTGAACTCGTCAATACGTTTTCTATCATCGGCGGAAGGTTGCCGTCAATTTGTATATTATTACTTTCTTGTTTATAAACTTATGCAGTCGCTTTAAACTATTACTATTATATTAGTATTTATTTCAGTCATAAAGCTAGGGTGATATATTTATATGAGAGAGAGAGAGAGAGAGAGAGAGAGATTTAATTGTAAAGTTAACCTAACAAAATTGAGAAAAATACACTTAAACTAGCTTGATATACCCTCGTGTGTTGTATGGGGGAGAGTTTAAGGAGGGGGAGAGGGTATGAGGGACACGGGGTGGGTACTGGGTATAGTATTGGTGACAGGGAGTATCACGTTACTGGTGTGTGACCTCCACAAAGACTTATGTTATGCCTCCACACGCGCCTCTCACACACACTGTTACCTTACCTCTCTCTCTCTCTCTCTCTCTCTCTCTGGTCCTAACTAAAACAAAATCCCTGACCAGAGTGAAAGAGTAGAGCCAGTATTGAGAGGTGACGTAACAATACACCTTCACTACTACACGTGGGTTGAAACACGGGGAGGCCAGCAGTGAGGAGACCAGAGGACACTACATAAACTGACTCACAATTTTACTCTGTAGTCCAGAAATAGAAACCATGAGATAGGCTTCCATCTACCCCTACAGCTTCCGGGCATTTCAAAGGCTTCACCAACCCTAGTTTAATACGGTTACAGGTGTGTGTGTGTGTGTGTGTGTGTGTGTGTGTGTGTGTGTGTGTGTGTGTGACTTATAACATCAACGACACTGCAATTACAAAAACATCAACACAACATGGCGGGAATACTTATTGATGAAAATATACTCACGCCTATAGGACCCACCTCGCCTTGTGTGCCAGGTGAGCCAACATGCTGCCAATAGGATCTCCAGTAGGATAATGTCACGACCATAGACCAGACACTCGATAGCCAACCCATCCTAGTCTCTGTGGTGGTGGACGGCGTGTGGTGTGGTGTAGCTGAAGCCAAACTCGCTATCATAACCATTCATGTTATATTAAATTGATGATATTTTCAACTTACAAACAGATAGTGAGAGAAACTAAAATTATATTAAGATTAAATTATTTGAGAATGTGTAGGAGCCTCAATACACACCTGAGGCTCTATAAACCTGAGGATCAACACACCTGACTCAATACACACCTGAGGCTCTATAAACCTGAGGATCAACACACCTGACTCAATACACACCTGAGGCTCTATAAACCTGAGGATCAACACACCTGACTCAATACACACCTGAGGCTCTATAAACCTGAGGATCAACACACCTGACTCAATACACACCTGAGGCTCTGACTCTATTTAACAAAACAATATATTCCTTTCTATAAAAAAAGCTAAATAATAAATAAATAAATAAATAAATAAATAAATAAATAAATAAAATAATTAAATCATACAGAAATAAAACCCACATTAAGAGCCTTGACAATGGCGGCGCCCTGTTTGTAAGTGAAGGTGAGGTCTGTTGGTCGGTCTGTTGGTCGGTCGGTCGGTCGGTTAGAGACAGTGGTGGTGCTCCTCGACCCCCCCCCCCCACCCTCCAGCACCACCAACCAAGGTTTCATTAGCAAAGAATTTATCCTGGAGCCGCAAGTGTTAATTATGGTTCATTATATCACTAATGAGTGCTAAATACCTGCTGGGGATCACCTTACTCTGAGGGAGGCGGTGATGGGGGGTCTTCCTGGGGTATATCTCTCTCTTGTAGTCCCAGGAGGCTTCGTTCCCGCCCGCCCGCCCGCCCGCCCGCCCAGTCCCAAGTCTCACAGGCCCTTACTGTGAATAATTCCCGTAAGTAATGACCTGGTGATGTACTTAACTATACTTCACTTAAACAGAGAGAGAGAGAGAGAGAGAGAGAGAGAGAGAGACTGACCCGCGTTTTACTACCAATCTATAGTTTCATGAATTGAATTGAAAACAGTTAATTTAGCGAGAAAAACACAGATACAGAGTGGATAATAATAACAATATTAACATGGCTGAGCCAGTTGAGTACCTGAGCTCTCTTTTAGGCACCTGATATATACTATACATTTATCTCAAGGAAGTATTATGTAACATTTAGTAACATCTCATAATGTTACCACGGTTGCGTCTATGACAACCTTTATCATGGCACTCGTACACGCATTCCTAAATGTTGACAGATGTGAATACAAGTGATTAAACATTCTATTGTCAACACTGATAAGTTGCATAGATTAATATATATTTTACTCTGTGGTGGCGCCTGTGTGTGTCACGTCAGGTAACAAAGTGAAACCTCCATCTAATTAACTATATAGAAATGAAAGTCCGTTATATCGAGGATCCATTATATATAAAAGATTCCCCTATACTCTCTCCAAACAGCCGCTAAATGAACCTATCTAGTTAACAAGGACAGGTGTATAAGTAATATTAGTGGCATGTAATGTATCAGATGGTACAGCGTGTTACCTAGAGCCAACCAGGTGGATAATTATGATTTACCTGGCCAGAGGATAATGATGGTGGTGTTGATTAAGAATGACTTCCTCCTCCATCTCTACCTCCTCTACCTCTACCTCCTCTACCCCTTCCTCCTCTACCCCTTCCTCCTCTACCTCTACCTCCTCTACCCCTTCCTCCTCCATCTCTACCTCCTCTAACGACCTCTCCTCCTACCTCCAACCCTCTACCTCCCTCCATACACCTAGAACACCCCCACCTCTTCTACCTTCCCCCCTTCCTCTCCAACCACCCCCATCTCCCCCCCCCTCATGGGTATTAAGGAAAACAGACACCCCCCCCCCTGTGTTACACCCCGGGGCACAAGTTTCCCGCGGCTCTGTGTTTTATACCGCTTATGTAAATGAGTTTATATAGTTAGTGAAGATAATAAACACATTGTGACACATGGCGAGCATAGAGAGACACAAGGAGGAGGGGGAGGGGGGAGGGGGGAGGGAGAGAGGGAGAGGGCGGTAGAGGGGGAGGAGGGGAGAGTTACGCCAGCCGACCAACGAACGTGGAGAGTTAAGTCAGCCAACCAACGAACGTGGAGAGAATTACGTCAGCCAATCAACGAACGTACAGAGTTAAGCCAGCCAATCAACGAACGTGGAGAGTTAAGCCAGCCAATCAACGAACGTGGAGAGTTAAGCCAGCCAATCAACGGTAACTATGACAAAATAAAACCCTCGGGAAGTACCCACCTCGTTTACCTATACCGGCCGGCCCAACTAGAGGTGGCCAAGCAGAGGGATGGACACCAATGGCCATGATGGACACACTACACTACACTACACTACACTACACTACACTATACACTACACTACACTACACTCATATACACACTACACTCACACACTACTACTACACCACACTTACTATATAACATACACACACTACACTACACTACACTACACTATACTACACTACACTACACTACACTCATATACACACTACACTACACTATACTACAACACTTTATATAACATCACAACAATAACCTACATCAATTGGTTGTAAACACAATTACGTCACTATACCACGTGGGCCTAATGGATTATGACGTCACCTTCTGCTCGCTTTAGTAATTGTCTAAAGTACTGTATTTATATGTTTAAATTTATTACTGTAAGTTTTGTAGTGTTTTGTATGGTATAAAATATGATCCTTGTGTTGGCAGAAATATACGAGTTATTATTGTCATTATTATTGTTAGTATTATTATTATTGTTATTATTATTGTTATTAGTATTATTATTGTTGTTATTATTATTGTTATTAGTATTATTATTGTTGTTATTATTATTGTTATTAGTATTATTATTGTTGTTATTATTATTATTAGTATTATTATTATTATTATTGTTATTAGTATTATTATTATTGTTATTATTGTTATTAGTATTATTATTATTGTTATTATTATTGTTGTTATTATTATTGTTATTGGTATTATTATTGTTGTCATTATTATTAAAATTTGTCTTTGGTAGTGGAGTTTTAATAACAGTATCTAGGTTAGAGAGAGACTCAGATGATGACCGGGGGGAGGGAGGGAGGGAGGTGACCTGGCACTGTGGTGGAGGGAAGGGGGAGTGGGGGTTGTGGCACTCGTGTAGTATTTAGGCACCAAGTGTTGCCCCCCAGGGTCAGTGTGGCCCAGCTGACCCAACACTACACTGGCCTCGAGGAAGTAGCCAGGGAAAGTGATCTCTTATTCCTTGGACTTTCTTACACCCTCGAGAAAGTAGCCAGGGAAAGTGACCTCCTATCCTTCGGCTTCTCCTACACCCACAGGGAAAGAACCCAGGGGAAAGTGACTCCTGCTCCCCCGGCCAGAGGAAGTTACTTCAGAAAGTGCCTTGGAAAGTGAGTTCGACCGTTGGTATGATGGACTGTTGGGAAGTGCCTTAAGAAAGCGAGTCAGAAAGTGTGGGCAGAAAGTGAAGTAAGTACCTGGGAGTGAAGTATGGGAAAGTGCCTTAAAAAGTATTAAGAGAACTGAGAAAGTGTCAGTCGTTCAAAGTGTTGGATAGTAGTTAAGTGGATGAGAGGAGTGACGGATGTGGATGAGAGGGGTGACGGATGTGGATGAGAGGGGTGACGGATGTGGCTGAGAGGGGTGACGGATGTGGCTGAGAGGGGTGACGGATGTGGCTGAGAGGGGTGACGGATGTGGGTGAGAGGGATGACGGATGATGGAGGGATGCTGGATGTGGGTGAGAGGATGACGGATGTGGATGAGAGGATGACGGATGTGGCTGAGAGTGGGTGACGGATGTGGATGAGAGGGATGCGGATGTGGGTGAGAGGGATGACGGATGTGGATGAGAGGGTGACGGATGTGGATGAGAGGGGTGACGGATGTGGGTGAGAGGGGTGACGGATGTGGATGAGAGGGGTGACGAATGTGGATGAGAGGGGTGACGGATGTGGCTGAGAGTGGGTGATGATGAGTGTGGGTGAGTGTGTAGGGACAGCGGTGTATCTGTACCGAAAGGAACTATCCGTTATCGATGCTGGCTCTCTCTCTCTCTCTCTCTCTCTCTCTCTCTCTCCCTCTAATATCTACGTCGTTTACTCCTGTGTATGTGTGTGTGTGTGTGTGTGTGTGTGTGTGTTTACAGTTAGAGTCAGAGGGATATTTTAACGCCATTGTGGCCGCCTTATTTATCTCGTTGCCATGGTGATCCGACGTAGATGCTCACTTGTTTTTTTATCTCATAAGGTAAACAATAAGTCTGAGTAACTGAGGTGCCGTGGCTAAGGTACAGTTACTTATAGACCTTCTTATATAACGAGTAAAAGGATTATATTGTGTTCAAACTTGTTGGGGGAGAATCCATCTTTGTGTCGTAATTGAAGTGAAACAGCAACATGGATTCATACGTCTCTATATACAGTGAAACCTCTATTTAACGGACAATATGGAGGGGAAAGTCTGTTATATCGAGGGTGGTCCGTTAGATGTAAAACTTTCATCTAACGAACTACTGTTTATAGAAATGAACGTTCGTTATATAGAGGATGGTTCGTTACATGTGAATACTCTCATCTGTTATAAGGTGACTTCAATGGTATGGGAAAATTTTTAACGTGTGGGGGGAGGGGGGGGGGGTCCTGAGAGTGGAGAGTAAGCTACCACACCAGAGTGAGGGGAGCTGCGCGCGCATCACCAGGCTTGGGTCACCAGATAAACAATGTGTACTGAACTGTCTCAACGTGTCAATCAATCGCTTTAGAATACCAAAAAAAAATATCGAAATATCCCCATAATTTCACATTTCTCTTTTTTAATCTACCGGCATTAAATAAACTCACAATGTTAATAATAAGAGTGAAGTTTAGTTAGGTAAATATGAACGTGAGGAGTGTGACGTGAAGGTGTGGCCAGTGGGGAGGGTTCCAGAGATGTGTTTCATTCACTAGGCTATCCTGTGAATGAGTGTGACGTGGTTCAGTAGCCCTCTGGTCCTGGTGCAAACTGGATTTGGCTTCCTGGTCCATCCCTCTATATTGTCTGGCCACGTCTAACCACTCACCAAGTGTAATATTGTACGTATGATAAACAAACCTAACCTAACCATGTCCATATGTGTAATTCAGTGCCATACATATATACGACAAGAGATAACTACGTATAACTCATACCGGTGTTTATGTATACTAATTAGTAATATACATATGAATTATTAAACGACACTTTAAGTTCGTCTTGTATACTAGTGGAATTATGTAAGTAAGTTTTCATGTACGTAACAGTCCTTATGTAAGTAACAGAGTCCTGACGTAACTACTCGGGGCTGTCTTTCGGGTTCAGCTCCGTCAGAACCTCTGGGTATTAGGTCCTACTGTAGAGTCTCCATCTGTTATTTAAGACGGCCAGTTTATGTACCGGCGGGGGGCAGGAGTTAGGCTAGGTTAGGTTAGATTAGCATTAATTTGGTTAATATTAAGTTGAAATAAACTGAGGCGGTTAATCTTCAAGTTATCCGAAAAAGTTGATAACTGTCTATCATGATATTTGTCATGCCCTGCAATTGATGATCATATACTGTGAAAATTTATTGTTATTGATCTCTCTCTCTCTCTCTCACAGTACACTTACACCATAATTTGTCTTCTTGCAGAGTGTGACGTTGGACAAGGCACGTGAGGTCCCCAGCACCATCATGAATCACTCACTCCGTCGTCTATGAGTGGCCCTGGCCCTCTTCCCTGGACGACTATGAATCATTTCTGAGATCTTCTTGCATCATTATGTACTGTGTATAAGGTCTGTTGCACCGTGAAGCACCGCATTCGAGGCTGTGTTGTGCTCCAGCTTGTTGTAGGATTAACTCTGCATTTCCTATTCAACAAAGAGGGGACAACTGCATCGTGTGAATCATGTAAGGGATCCTAGTGTTTACCATTATAGGGGTGTCCCTGGACCTCAGTGAGTGACCCCCGTAATTCCTCGACCCTATACGAATACCCTCAGAAGAGACCCACCGAGCACCCGGCAGGAGCGCCGGCTTTCTGTACCCTCCACCGAGCTCGACGAAGCACACGTGAAGCTTCTCCCTCAGCTGGACCTAACCCATCCAATATATTACATCAGCGTTACCGTCCTAGAGCTTGTCACTATCCAGCCTCGTAGTTCACGCCACAACACCGACCAGACGACAACATGAACCAAGTGACTCCGAGTGTGACAACAACCTCTTAGGATTCTGATTTCCTCTATACTATACCTCTTGGGATCCTCGTCTTTCTCCAAGGATCCCTCCCCCCTCCGGCCCCAACGGCTGGCTTTTGTAGGATCTCCACAATCTTCTAAGAGTCCCACGAACGTCTGGGACCTCCTATGATCTCCACGACATCAAGGACCTCCAAAGGACCCCATGATGGATGCTCTGTTGCCCCAACTGGAAGAGTCGTGGGTGAGACAGACGGTGGGTGGTGGTGACGGTGGCAGTGAGACGGACTCTGGGTATGACCCCCTCTCCCCCCTCCACCTAGGTGACCTGCCGCCCACGCCTCCGCCTCCATCACGCCCACAGTACTCACCTGGTTCACCCCACGATCTGATTCACCATGCCTCCTCCCCCACCTGTGACCTGCCTACCTCTGGTGAGTGTGTGTGTGTGTGTGTGTGTGTGTGTGTGTGTGTGTGTGTGTGTGTGTGTGTGTGTGTGTGTGAGAGAGAAATAAACAGATTAAGAGAAAGGTAGATAATTTGACAGAGACAGAGAGAATTAGAGACAAGGGCACAGATAAGAAAGAAAATTAGTGGAGAGAGCTTGATAAACAGAAAGAACGCGAAAGATAGACAGATATAAACAAAGAAAACACGAAAGAGAGCCAAAAATAAAAACCTAGACGGGTAGAAAGAGACAGAGGGAGTGAGAACAAGAGAGATAAACAGAGTGAGAACAAAAGAGAGAAGAGAGAGATAGAGAGACAGGAGAACACATGCCCTTGTTATCTACGAGGATGAGTGGTACTGACATGTTGGCGAAGACTACCACATATTAGTCAATGTTGGTATAGGAGATACAAACCTAAAATACTAACCTAACCTAATATAAGAGCTTAAACCTAACCTAACCAAACCTAATATAAGAGCTTAAACCTAACCTAACCTAATCAAACCTAATATAAGAGCTTAAACCTAACCTAACCTTAACTTAAAGACCTTTGATATAGCGTACCATCATTTCCCGTCGCCAAGTTTCCCTGTCTGTGGTAATTAATTCTTTTCAAAGGTGTGGACCGATCTTCTTCAAAACTTAGCGGGAACATTGACCTTCCCAAGAGCTAAAACCATATTAATAATTAACACGATGTAATGATTATAATCGATAGACTTAAAGCAGATACATATTGCCAAACTTTTCCACTTAGGGGTTAAAAAATTCACGCGGGATCCTTGTTATTATTAAGTTAATTTTACAATGTATCTAATGACTTCTCTCAAAGAACTAATATCATACTGGAAGAGATTCAAGCCGTACCTATGAATGCGAAAACAGTAATAATGCTTTTAGAGGAGGAAGCAGATGAACAGACAGACAAAAGAAGCAATGTCATGCCTTTGGTGATATTCATATTAGTGACCCATCAACAGATATTTCCAGTCAGGGCCACCACAGTCCTCAAAACCAACCGGATGTTCTCCCTCACCCTCCCTTCCCCCACCACCCAACCCCGACCCCACCCGTGGTAGCTAGCCTAGTCGCCTCTAATCACACTATCAGGACTATTGCACTGCCTTAACGAATCTAACAACCAAACTCAAACATAAAAGACAGTTATCAATTACAACTTCAATGACGCTTGTAATTATATCGCCCTTAACGATAAAATGTCATTATTCTTGGGTGGTTATATAGTGATTTAACTAATGATGGGTGTGCTAGTTGGCGGCAATGATGCTCTAGTAGTGGGGGTCACACGTACAGTACAAATACATAAACAATACTTTTAATCATTCAAAGATGAGCAAGAATTGGTCATGGTCTGCTTTAAACTACATTCAATATAGTATTAATGTAAAATAAATAAAAAAATATATCAACTCGACCAAAGAAGAGATACACTGAACTCACTTGACACAGCCAGAAAATTATGACAAGGACTCAAGTAAGCGATCTGGGGCGCAGTTGGTTAGGCTACTACTACAGCTGCGTCACATCTCGGTCGGTCACTGACATTTTTCTACCCACTCATACATTAGCTGACAATTTTTAAAGTATCCCAAACAGCGTGGCCTGGGATACTTTTCATTATAGTACTGTACCCATCTGTCGAAATGTACACAATATGATCTTTATAAACTGTCTTCCTGGTATCAGTTTTAAATTATATTAGTGAATTGGGGACGTTGGAAGGTGTACTGTCCGATGGTACAATTTGTAATCGTGAAATTATGTGTTGAAATCATAAATTCGGTTGCAGAAAAAAACATGTTACGTGAATGGATCTATTAAGTCTGGGTGTTTGGGTAATATTTTTTTTTTGTGTTTCATTTTAAAATCAACAAGTTAAGTGCATTATTTTACATCATCAGTTATAAAGAATATTCACCGTATGAGCCTTAGTAGTTGAAGGGGGTACGTGGCAACACTGCGTCATACACCACCATACTGTACAGGCGTCCTCAGCATCACTCACTCCCGCGTACAGTATCAAGGCCTCAGAAATGTTTCATAAGCATTAGAATTTGTTGACCAGTGTCGATATTAAGACTTATAATGAACAATGCTTCAAGAACCCTGGCCACTGACGTATAAACATTGAACAAAAACAATACAGGTATACCCCCAGAAAAAATAAGTGATATTGTTTGGGCTATACTAGGCTAGGCTGGGCTGGGTGAGGTTAGGTGGTGCTCCTCTAACAAGCAGCTAGAACAAGTAGGTTTAGGCGTGGTAATCGGCGCCTGGTGTCACTGTTTGTCACGGTACACCTGACGTTGGCCATTTGGCGCCGCACGTAACCCAACCCTGAAAGTGACACTCTTAGCGAACCAACACACGCCACAGTGTCATAACCCAGGGTGCTATTAGTTCCCTCTGTAATGCGTCATACATCTTGTATTGTCCTGTTGTTAATGGACATGATCGTTTATTACTTACTACATTAACAGTTCAAAAAATAAGTTGGGAAATTATATAAAGGATTCCGTTTAATTTGATTTTATCTATTTGTTTCATTATATTAAGGACAATAAAAAATGATAAAAAACATGACATGAGGTTCACCAACCCTAGCGCTATTGCTTTTAACGGCTCCCTTGGTCTAACCTGGGTTGAACCGACTGTATGTTTGTATACCTACACTATTATACATGCTGAAGTAAAGTGAACTTATATAACGATTTCACATCTATAATTAACTCATACCATATTATTAACACCAATTGCCTCATATTGCTTCATACCAGTTTTTTATTCATCTTGACCGTTTCCTCGGTTTATTTTGACCGAGTCAAGAAGAGTCGTTCGTTAGTGTAGTGGTGCTGTTATCATGTGTTTCCTGTCTCTGTTTCCTGTGTGTGAATGTCAGTACAGCGCGAGGTACTGGGCCAACCTCACGCTTGAATCTGTGTAAGAATTTATATGGTATATTTCATTCCTCTTACTGCCCACGTGATTTAAAACAAAGCTTAAGTTTCAATAAAGTGACCCCCAATCGTATGAAAATGATTGACAAATTAAATCTGACTGTAAATTGTTGAAACATGAACGCCAGCACGATGCTGGTCAACACAAATAAATTAAAAACGTCGACGATGACAAGTGATATAATGTAGTTATAAATCAGGAAAATGTGCAATAGGTGTGAGAAGTATACAGTATTAAGACACGGTAACCAGAAGCATGGGAGTAGCTCAGGGTGGTATTAAGGCCATGGCACAAAGAGTTAGCGGATGCAATAATTACAGTTCTCGTAGTGTTCCGACGCGGGAAATACCAAGCATGACAAAGGGAAAGGCAACTGTAAGTACTACCATAGACGCTGTGAGGTGACGTAGAATAATAATCAGGAATAAAAATAGCGAGGCCAAGTACCCCAGTGACATGGACGAAGTGCAGGCATAAAGGCAGGTATGGGTCGATTAAGTTTCAAACTTAACTAGTTGTTAATTTTCATTTTTTCGAGTTAAGTTAACCTGATTTTTTTAACATTAATTAATTAAGATTTTTTCGATTAAGTTAAGTTAACCTAACCAGTCTGTGTCAAATTTGCTTAGGGGAATTTTCATGTGGATTAAATAACTTAATATCCGGTAAATGTTTTCCAGAAAAGTCAATGAATACTGTAGTCTGAATACGTGAACAGTGAGGTAGTCTGGCACACTACTTCCTTGGTAGTCTTTAAGATAAAATAATTAAAAATTCTAGATTTTTTTTATTTTTTACTCAACAGTTTTTCACACGTAAATAATTTTATTATTTCGGTATGCAAAACCAAGTTAGACTTTCTTACTTAATACAATTATATCATGATAAGATAAGAATTCTGCATATCAAATTATCCCTGAAAGTTTAAACTCAAACTTTTTCATCATATACTCATTACACTTTATAATGCTAAATATATTGGATACTCAATGGGCACAAGGGCTGGTGTGTTATATATTATTTGTTATTTTTTCCGAGGAGTTAATTGATAATCGAAGTTAATCAATTAATTTGCCAAAATTTCGATTAAGTTAAACTGTTATTTCAAAAGTTAACTAGTTAAGACAAGTTAATTAATTGTCCCATGCCTGCACAAAGGACAAGTGAATCAATATCTTGAGTAATGCGATCATGTTTGTGTGTATGTGTGTGTGTTTCAACACTTCCTGGGCATGGCGGACAGATGTCGCAAGGTTACGGCAATACTTCTTCATACACACTAACCATTCTTTTAGCGTAGTTTAAACTTTCCTTATTATGTGGCCTTACAGCACCAACTTTAATTACTCTGTAAACTTATAGTGTAACCTCATTCATAACGTATAAGGTGATCAATTACTAACAAGGGTAATGAATTTTAGAATAAAGAGAAAATGGTATACTAATTTCCTTTCAAATTTTCAGCATTATTCTTGAGAAATTGTGTTATCCAACCACCACTTGCAACTGAGTCGCGTGATGTCACTACTGCTTACTGGCCATTTGAATCATTAAATTGTTCAATGCACCACAGTGTAAATTTCCCTGCCCTCTGTGTAGCTCTGCAGGACACAGAAACAATACTCTTTAAAATTTGTTGTCAACTGTAGAAGCTTAGTGAATGGTGCTTATATTCCCTCGCCGCTGGACCACTCAAATATTACGCAACAAAAATAAGACTGAATTTAGCAGAAATTTGTGTACTGTATAAACTAAAATAAATACCAGTATTGTATATACAGTGTGAGGTGGGTAATAATCCCGATAGTTGAACCACCCAAACCTAAATCAACGTTATATATTCGACGAGTGTAGTTCGCCATTTTTTTTCTCGTAATCAACCAAATTATGAAAAAGTACAATTACCATCATTAATGAAAATATACATATTAGTGTTTATGAAATTTTCACTAATTTAAAACTGAAGAAGGCATATATGTTTTGTTGGTCAAGTAAGTATTCAAGCCATAGATTCTTTGAGGATATTTTTTGTTTAATTTGCCGCTTTCCATGATCACAAGTTATATACATTTTAAAGTTAAAACATGTACATTTACTTCAGGTATAAAGAGTATGTAAGCGTGTGGCAGCATTCAGTAAACTTCAGTTCTAACGTAGCTAGATAGTAGCCTACTCAACACTGATACACACGCCAACACAATCGATTTTTTTTTCACTTATTGTTTGGTATAACAATAAAATTAAGTTCATAAATATTACATGCCATTTTTGTTTTTGCTTTCAATGACAGCATACCGGAAAAGTTTTATACAGAAAAAGTATAAACTACACTATATTTAAAATTTCATAGGTGGTGTGTTGTTTATGAAAAGAAAGATAACTGTCTCGTCGCTCAGTAACTGTGGTTTGGGTATACTGTACAGTCGACCGCCCACAATTGAAGCTGAATAGAATTGTTAATCTCTTTATCTGAGAACTATTGTGATTTAACAATTGTTTCTCGTTATCAAGGACGACATGAAGGTTATGACGTTCATCCTTGACACCTGTACTGACGTTCGTGATCATTTGTATGTCCGTGGTATACGTTATCTCATAGAGTTGGGAATACAATAAATGTTCACATTCTTAAGATTTTAGTACATCAATAGAACTTCACCAGCGTTAGTTTAGTTACGTTAAATTGAGCTACTTTACGATAATTTTAGACTACATCGTTACAATACTTTACGTCGCGTTAATATACAGCATTAATTTTCAACAAGTCGGGTCACATTACGGGAGAATGTAGTAATTTACGCTATGGCACGGTCTCAGGTTACTTATGTTTACATCAGATGGGTTTATCTTTCTACTATAAGATCATATTATGAATATCACAGCTGATACCAGTGTTGGGATGCGATTAATCACACCAATTTCAGTCTTTCGTCATCTGTCTGTGGACTTTTTATATTTTGCTGGTCAGGGATGTTTTGGTTTACTAGTGGCGTTTAACGCAGTGAATGTGTGCGACGTGCTATTGACGTGTTCCTGTCCTTCCAGACGGCCTCGACCTGGAGTCTCTCGACCTCGCTGCCCTCGACAGTTTGGATTACTTGTTCCCTGAGCCGCCCACGCCACCCACACCGTCCACGCCCCTCCAAATGCCGCCCCTCATCGGTCCTCTGGTCTCCCCAAAGGATGAGAACCTTGGTCTGCTGGATGGTGTTTCTCTTCTACCAGGGCTGGACAGCCTCCCCTCCTTAATGGAGCCCGCGCCCTCCCACGCCCCTCTGAACGGCCCAGTGCACCCTCATGTCTCTGACTTTCCCTCTTGCGATGACTTCCAGGCTTTAAATGACTTCTCGAAGGCAACGACGCTGGTGAGGATGGGAGGATCGCCCAGCAACCCACCACCACTAGAACTGATGAGACATGGGAACGTCCTCTCACCTGGCAGCATGGACCTCTCCCTGGCCTCGGCCGACCTGCCCACGCTGGATGTGTCCCTCTCAGCCATGGATACCTGCCCACCTTTCAGCATCGACTTGCCGGCGGACATGACGTGGGCGGCGCCACGGGGGGAGGAGGTGGGAGGCGGGGGGCTATTCTCTCAACTGCTGGAAGACGAAGTAGAGGAGCCTCCCAGGGTGGTGAACGTCTACCTTACTGGCCACGACTACACCAACAAGATCGAGGGCGTTCATCGACCGCCGATTTCGCATTGTCCTCCCCCACGCCCAATGACCTCTCTGCTGGGTGGCCGTTTGGGGCCCCAGACCATTCATCTACAGCCGAGAGAGCCTCCCCCGCCCCGCCCAGACCCACCCCGAGACGATGAACGGGTGTTCCAGTGCACGTACGCGGGGTGCGGCAAGGTGTACGCCAAGTCTTCACACCTGAAGGCCCACCTGAGGCGCCACACGGGGGAAAAGCCCTTCGTGTGTACGTGGCCAGGATGCTCTTGGAGGTTCTCACGTTCAGATGAGTTGGCAAGGCACCGGCGCTCACACTCGGGCGTCAAGCCTTACCGCTGCCATGTATGTGACAAGAGGTTCTCCCGCTCTGATCACCTGGCCAAACACCACAAGGTAACCACTCTCTCTATATATTACACACACACACACAAATACGGTAGGATTCTCAAGTACATGTGAGAACGCACCAAACTGGTTTCGATAATCGTTTTCACAACCTTGAGTGTTTGAGCATCAGGTGCCAACCCCTCACCTCACCCATTCACCCTTTCACTCCCTCGTGTACATCTACTCTATTTAAAAAATCTTAATTATTTATCTTAAGTATTTAGCAGGACAGGTACCGTTTTATGATAGATTAAGCTTGGTTACATTAGGTTAGGGTACATTAGTTTAGGTTAGGTTCGTTTAGTTAGTTAAGATTAGTTTACAGATTGGCTAAGTTAGGTAAAGGTACCGAAAGTTAAGTTGGTTGTTTTTCGTTATCTACCCATCACCTTTTTTCACATGAAAAATATATTTTTTCGCTAGTTTTCTTGCTGTTTTAGATGATTCTGACATTTTTCTTTGGGGCAAATCACTTTCTTTTCTTTTTTAGGTTGGTTGGTTCCTTTGGTATGAGAATAAGTTATTTTTGGTGTATTACTCAAATCTGACCTTAATTTTTTTGGCAAATTAGCGATTTTTTTTTAATAATTTGGACAAAATATTAAGGTCATATACCAAAGGAACCAACCAACCAACCTAACCACACTAGAAAAAAAAAAGTGATTTGCCCCTAATGAAAATGTCAGAATCATCTGAAACAGCAAGAAAACTAGCGAAAAAAAATATATTTTTCATGTGAAAAAAGGTGATGGGTGGATAACGAAAAATAACCGTTAAGTAATTTGTGGTATCCCATTTATCAACACACTAATACGGGTGTTATGGTTGACAGGTTCACCGCCGAGATCGAGTGCTGGCGCTCTACACTCCGGGACTTTCCAACGCTCTGCCCGGCCGCCGACCCCGAGGTCCTCCGCCCGGCCAGCCGCCCAACCATGCCGCCCAGGGCCGACCACACGCGTCCACCCACACCCATATCACCGCCCACCAGCCCTTGCCGCCCGTAGTCCACACAGTAGAATTCCGCAGTGCCAGGCCAATACGAGTTTGCCAGTGAGCCTAACATACACTGACAGACACTTCCTCATACACCGTACAGTACTACTGTGCAGGTCGTCCTTACCTCACGTGGTGCTTAAGTTTGTTCTGGTAATACTTAGCAAGTTGCTTGTACAGTTTCTGGTAATTTGTCAGCTATTTTTATATTCATATTACTGTATTTTCGGTTCACAACTGAATGGCGACCCACCGGTGTCAACCAGTGAAAGCAGACTGTCTTCTGTCTTCTGAGTTGTGACGTCATAACTGCCTCATTCGCAAGTGAAACAACTGAAAGTTTAAATCAGCTTAAAATATATATGGCATTCGACTAATGTTTATAAAATCGTGAAAACCACTCATGAAACTTGTCTGTAATTACACTTGTACATTATAGTGAAGAAAATGCATAATGGAACAAATAAAGAGTAATAATGAGCCATAATAATGTATTGTGTACACGGAACAATGTAAAGTGTATAAGTGAACAGGAGAGACATTTAAATGATGGTGTCTGCTGTTAGGAACTACAGATAAGAATAAGATATACAATTTAAGAAGGAATCTGCTTACAGGAAATACAAACGGAAAAACACTTTATGAATGGTTATTATAGAAGGAAAATACGCAAAATGTGTTTATACTCAGATCAAATGGTGATGAACAATGTCTGTGACAACAGGAATTTTGTAGTTTTCATATACGAAAACGTGAAATAAATCCTCAAAGGCTGGAACGGTGAATATTCCTCAAAAGTGAAAATGCAAGAATGGCATAATGTTACATTAATGTAGGCTATACAGTAACACAAATTTTGCAAACGTGGTTGTCACATTTTTTAGGTCATTTATTGACATTAACAAAGGAAACCCCGGCTGGCATCTACAATAAACCGGACATATTACAGCATACTTTATAATTTCATACTAGGCTGAGACCGTCCAGCCGGTGGCGGGTGAATGACCGCAAATCCCAGCAAATTATAAAAAAAGGCTTTGACACTTATCACTCTGTCAATGGCTATATTGACTCCTTTACCGGCCTATATAAACATCTATTTATTTTTGTTTATTGCCTTTATAGCATGTTGAGTGGTGTGTGGCAGGTTTCAATGTGGGAACTACTGAAGTCACGCCCCAGCACCAAAGACGTATACGTAGTTGTTTTATATTTTAAGGAAAGTACTAACAATGACGTTGGGATGAAAACAAGGTTGGAGTAAGCCTTAAGTCAGCCAGGTGCAGTCTTACATTTTCAATTCCGAGGAACATTCACCGTACAAACCCTTGAGATATAGTAATGGATGCTAGGTCAAACAGGAATTTAAAGTGGCCTTGTTTTCTATACATAACTTTAAGAATAACTTATTTTTTAAGTCCATTGCATTCCTATACAAATTAAAACTTCCAGAAATTCCCGGACAGTGGTTGTTGGAAGACTATGGTAGGCTTGTTACTATTTTTGTACATATCCAACAATACAACTGAGATTAGCAACTTTGGTAAAATAAAAAAGTAATTGTCTTTGTAAATATGCTTCATGTTTAAGTTAAGTTCAATATATATATGTGTGTTATAATGCATTAAGGTATATTTAGTTTTGAAAACAAAACTTTAGCAGCCGAGGCCAAAGATTATCCTAAGTCGTGGCCAAGACCTGCATTGAAACACTATGTAAGTTGAAGTACCCGCGATAATTGCCCTCGTATATTACTACTACAGTATAATAATAAAAAAAAATAATTGCTTCTTTCTATGAAATTCGCGCAAATACACTGCCTGTTGGGAAAACTTGTTGCAGTGCCTAGCAAATGTTCTTGTATTTGATAACTTACATTCTTGTTTTAGTAGTCGATCCTGAGTAAATTTTTGTACTGTATTTATTTTGAAAATTCTGTATCTATTTTAACTCTCGTTAACTTTCGCACTTAACCGTAACTGAGCCGTTTCTGGCTGCGTTAGTCAGTCCCAGTACGTACTCTTTTCTTTTCCGCTATATCATCCCAAAATATAGCTCCCTGACAGTAATGATAATAATAATTCACTTCTACAACCCTTTGATTCGATTCTCGTATAAATCGGATGAAATCAGTGCGACTCCTGAACGCAACAAGTTTTCTCCCGGTACTGTTGCACTAGACCCACGAGGATGGTGGCCATCCTCGTCAGAGATAAATAAAGCTTTCGATAAATTGCAATTGCATCGGTTTCCAGTTTGCCACTTTCCAGGTGTATGTCAGTATGACATGCAAGTGTAGTTTCATTATTTTAACAGGATAATTGTCGTCACTCCCTTACACGGTGTCAAAGTCATGGTTCTGGGAGGTAGACATCCCGCCACTTCGGTCATGTTTGTTTCTGCATCTTGTGATAAATTATCATTCATCTATCATGTTGTCAGCACTTACATAATGACCCAATACTCATTAAATACTGAACAGTATGATCTATGGCTGCAATGTTTCCACTGTTGTCATGTGTAAATCACATTATCGTCCGTGCTGTACACGTGTTGTCATGATCATCTTCGCTGCTTGGCCTAGGTCGGCCAGTCGACCCAGTTATAATACCGATCATGTGTGTCGAGGAACAAACATAACAGCATCACAATGTATAACTTTCATTATACTGTATGTATTTTATGATTGTCGGGTTTTTAACATTTCCGGTTTTATAAGTTTTAATTATTATTTGCAATGAAGTAAAATTTACACTACAGGCATTATACACACACACACACACACACACACACATATATATATATATATATATATATATATATATATATATATATATATATATATATATATATATATATATATATATATATATATATATATATATATATATATATATATATATATATATATAGTGTTCTTACAAGTCAACCAATCCCTATTGCATCTCAGTAAATATAAAATGATTGATTAACATATCTTATATGAATTAATGCTGGAATAAATGATTTTGCTTCAACACATGAAAACTTTTTTTTCTGTTTTTATTAATTCATGATGCCCCGGGGCAGTAATTACTTCTTGAGCTTTGGATGTAAACTGGTCTCCAATTGTCAAATACTCACAACAGACAGGAACAATATGCGTCTATCTCAAATTTTATTTTCTTTCCCACTCGTCATGTTTTGGCTGTGTCTCGTCCCTTAATGGTTACTTAATGAGCCAACAAGAAGCAATCATTTTACGAATGGATACATGCTGTTTATGTACACTGCAGTACTGTATATGACAACTTGGGACCAGTTTCGTTTGTATGCTAAACATGTTAATTAAGTAAGCAAACTCTTCAGAGTTAATTGAACAATTAAGTTCTTTCTTTTAAGTTGATCTTTACTGTTGTTTAAGATTTAGGTATTAGTTGTTAAGTTTCTGTTGTGGACCAAACAGACAGAGCTGGTTAAAGATCTGATGTGATTTACTTTGAAAACTCAGGGAGCTGGGTACTCATCCTCCTAATGTAAAGTTTTTCTTTGTTTAAACTAATATGGTGTCACTGTAAACAGACGAATAATTGTCAATGATGTGTTAATGATGTGTAATACGTAAATTGTTAATGACAAGTGTGTATAAACATGTAGCGGGTGATCACAATGCGAGGGTGGTACCGTTGCATGACTGTGGCAGTGCGTTTATTTTTATGTATTCTAACATTTATAAGATGAAAACTTTAGAATAAGTACTTAATTATATTTAGTACAACTTAAAATCATGCTGCGTTTGAATTAAGGTGTGGGCCGAGTGCTCAAGTGTGAGTGAATCTTACACGGAGACAGTGTGGCAACTTGCTCAAGTAAAGTTTGCAGTTAATCTTTATTCCAAACTTCTGTTTGCTTATGAGGATTTTTGGCTTTTGTATTAAGAGTTGGTAGAGTCTGGGCCAAGATTCTCAAAGATTCATTTGGTAATTACCGGTACTTTCCCCCTAAGTAAAGATGTGACATATTACCGACTCACTTTAAGTTATGACCCAAACATTACAGCTGGTATGATGGCAAAATTTGCCTCTTTATTTTGTATATTTTCCCTTCCTTGTAGACTATAAAATTTTTACCTAAAAATCTTTGAGAATTAGGAACCGCTCATATAGGTTAAAACTAGAACTAGTTTTCCCTCTAGCATTAGCCTAACAGTGTTTCATTCCATGTGCTCAAAATATTATTGGTATTCTGTTCAAATCCCTTTTCCAAATCGTTTTTTTCTTAAGAAAATCTTCCAAGTGCAATTAAAAAATGTTTTCTGCATAATACATAATGAATATATTTTCTTATTTTACGTTCCCCTGAAATTAAAAAGAATATTATATCACATTCTCCATTAAATATCCAATGACAAAAAAAAAAAAAAAATCACAATTAGTTAAGCATGTTGTGTTGTAAGTTCTGTGACCGTCAAGTTTTTAAAAATTGTTTCTTGTATTTTTTACCCAAGTCTCCATACAAACACATTCCCGAGAGGTAAATTGTATCAGTAAATGTAAAAACTTCTGGTAACAAATATGTGATAGACCTGTACATAGTTTGTGAGAATAAATGCTGCAACCTTGAGTATGGCATGTAATACTATTTCACCTTTATTGTATTCATGTTATAAGTAGTTCTCACTGCATCAAAATCAACTGAGTATGAGCTAATTCAAGGCCAACACTGATGCGGGTAGATACATTCTGGATCCAGTAAGGTACTAGACAACAGTGTGTAACAGACGAGAATGACCACCCAAGCGGCTAACAGGTCGATCAGTGAGGAAGAGGATAAAGTCAAAGTAATAACAATGAAATAAAAAGAGAGTAATAAAAATAAGATAGCCCGAATGATAAAGGAATAATATGGTAATAAAAATTAGAAGAACAACAACAATGGTACTAATATAAGACTGGCAATTAATTATAAATAAAGAAAAGGACATTGGAAAGGTCAAATGCTCCCTAATAAACAAAACAGGTCACCCACCTGTGAATACATAGGTACCTACTGTATATTTAGGGATGGATTAAGAATGACTTAGACCCTGGGTGATGCCCGACCATAAGCAATTCATGAAAATATGCTAGTCAGCTGATCCCTGCATACACTGCAATTGTATTAATTTTGGCATTTACTAATCTTTCGTGCTTCGCTGGCTGCTGGGAAAGTTTTCAGAGAGTCTAAGCTATGCATTTCATCTTGACTCTAAACTATGCATCTCGTCTTGTACGGACAAACATCTAGACCGTGGACATCTTCCATAGAAGAACATTTATTCTAGATTAGTACTCTACTCTTGTGAAGCAATAAGTAGGCCTTGGTTTCCACAGCCTAATTGCCACATCAAACTTGTTTTCTTGTATGGGAAAAATACAGTAGGACTAAACAATATAAGTACTTGCATTTACTTCTGGTGACCCCACATTGCCACAGCTTTTTACCTTCATGCTGACACCATCACGATCACCTCTCAAATTCCAAAGGGTCTTATTAGCACTCACTAATAAATTAAAATGTTTTGTTAGTTGACACAGCCTTCTCTCGGATTCAGTTTAGTATAATGTATGGGGCCAGTAACACTATGAGTAAACATTTATATTTATAATCATGGGAATAAAAATTAATGTTCTTACAAATGGCAGTGAAATGCCTTTTAAGTTTCAGGTACAAAATCCTACTGTAGTCACATGTAAGGAAGTATTTTCATTACACACATGAGAAAAAGCACGGAGTGACTAAAGCAATTAAAAGTAGCTTGTGAAATCATAACTTTGTTTTTCCATAAACTTTCTTTTTAATGCTTCAGATTCTGTAATACATATCTAATTTTTACAAACCACACTCACAATTTACCTTAAAAACATACTCTGTACTGTATCTACCATCAAAGTTCCTCCAGTTCAGATTTTCATACAAGGCTTCAGCACCAATTCAAATCCCCTCCCCCCCATTTTATACTAAGGAATAATTATGTCCATTGTTTAGCTAATAAGTTGAGATATCTTTTCATAGCCAGCATTAACTAGGAATTTGAAAGTGGTATCTGTTTTGAGATCACCAAGTTTGTCGCACTCCAGTAGTTCCTTTGAAGGCACCAGCAGCTCATGGACTTCACTCCCTGCAATAATAATATCAATAAATTCAAGATGTACTCTAAATGGTGGTGCACAAGAGGGAAGTTGTTTGTATATTTTTATGAGTATCCTAGCATGAATAAGGAAGATGCTTTACAAGAAGAAAAGTTTCATGAATTTACCCAAAACTTATCATGACAACAAACCAACACAGAATCATGCATAAACATTTTATGTTACCTTGATTGAATGCTAATTCAATGGTTTTAAACAGGAGTGTGTCACTGATAGCCTCCAGGGGGTTGTCTGTATCCATGTGTTGCCAGGAGTTGCGTAACACGGCTCGCACCCAAATCTCTTGCTTCAGCTCACCGACTTTCTCCACGGGTACAAATGCCAACAGATCCAAAGCCTTCTTGAAGTCATATTCATTGGCATAAACATTGTCTTCACTTGTGTACAACTGTGTGAAAGTAATTAATTAAGGTTTGTCATAATGGTCTAAAGATCAACAAATATATGTGTATCTCCTTTATTGTTTGTATCTTATCACAAACTTGGTAATTTCACTGTTTCACTCCCATGTATTCAGCCTTGACTAAGGCGCTGCATTGCCAAATGTCTTACCCTGAGCTATGGTACGTTCATCTGGAGGCAACTGGACATATAAGCATCCATAAAACTGAACCAGACCTACCTCAACAAGTTCAGCGGGAGGGATGACCCTCATAGCGTCTGGGTCAAGGGAGTTAGCAATGAAGACAGGTTCTGGAAGCTGTTCTTGGTAAAGGATGAGTTCTTCTTCCAAGTTCATGGTGTCATCATCCTCCACACTTGTCTCAGTTGCCCCAGGACTGCTGGATGCAAGACGACACAGCTTGCTTAAGCTTAACAAAGTCTGGAAAAAAAAAAAAAAAGATCTTATAAAAAGTATTATTTTTATTCCCATCCCATGTTTGTTTGAAGGTGAATCAAGTGTACAGAAACCTATAAACGTCAATTATGCTGTGTACATAAGTTTTAAATCGCCTTTACATACATTCTCTTAGTACAGTAATTTGGATTAACTTTACTATTTAAACATGTTAGTTTTCACTTTCCAAAAAAGGGCATTTCGTCCAGCTTATTACAGCTGGAATTGAATACAATAGATGCTCTGCCTATGGGTATATATACTCGTACAGTATAATCATCTGCTTGAATAAAGGCTTTTGTGTTTTTACGAAGAAAAACCGTGGAATTGTAAATGAGTATTTAATGTACGTACAGTATTTTCTGAAGATTCTTTTAAAATGTAAAAATGTCAACAAAATTTAGATAGTGCACGGAAACCAAAATGTTATCAGACAACCCACAGCAGACATTGCCACACTATAATATGACCACAAATTTGTCACAACGCTACCTTACCTTCTTCCTACTGAGGTATGCCGTCTCCTCAAGAGCCAGCTGACGTAGTGTTGAATGTGCAGCAGAGAATTCCCTTGTTTGAATATGGTGGAGCCAGGCCAGAGAGGTGTAGTCTTGTAAGAACCGTGACAGATCTCCTTGAGTACCGTGACTCAGCAGACGACCTCGTTTACCGGTCTCCAGGTACCACCGGAACACAAAGTCTGAGAATCCCTATGAAACATTTTACAGTTTTAGATATTTAAATTTCCACATTTTACACAAAAGAACATAATTATTGCTACAAGCGACCATGTAACAGCTTTAACAGTAATAAAATTGTTACTTTAATTAAGAATTTCTTTTACAGATCAGTAAAGAGTCTTGACACAATGCCAACTTCAAAATGTACAGTACTGTATATTAATTAAACCAGCAAGGAGATTTAAAGATCTCAGTCTTGAGAACTCGACATAAAAAATTAAGTTCTATGTCTGTCCCCCAATTCTATAGAGGAAACACATTGGCATATAATCAAATGAATAAATACATGGAAATACAGAATGTAGATAAAACAACAGATAATTAGTATACATCTAATTTTGGGGGGGGATGTAATATACATATCAGCCACCCAAAGCAGAACTTGCCCTGGGTGCCAAATGGGGCCGGTAAACCATCTTCTTTATTTTTGTTACCTAAAGAGAGCAAAAAGAAGACTGGGTGCATATGTGTTTATTCCTGGTTCCAACCATCCTGAAATACGAAGAAAATGCCCGCTACAGTGATTGTACATTGGAGTGGTCACATTCCTTTGGTCACACTTACATCTGATCCAAACTGGGTCATGTACTGGCTGAGTCTTTCCTGGTTGTTGGTGCGGTCACATACTTCCACCAATGTTCGGAAGTCGCAGTATTTCTCAGCAAGGCCCACCGCTTGATCATACTGTTCACCTTGTACTGTACAAAGCAGGAAAAGTTATAAGAGTAGAGCAATATAAATGGCAATCTTAATTTTGAATCACAATGGTAAAAAAGCTATATAATTACACTACTGACACTAATGTAACAACAGCAAAAAATAATAATAGAACAATGGATCATTTCACCACAGTAACTCTGGCAAAGCTGCTGGAATAAAGTATAAGAACAAAAAATGGGATCACCTGAAGAATCTCCACCCCAGCTTATTTCACTTAAAGATTAACCATCCTAATTGCTCACCTAACCTAACCTCATCCCCCCAAAATAGCGTTAAGTGCGGTTAATCTTTAGGTGAAATAACCAAGGGTGGCGATTCCTCAAGTGATCCAAATACTTTATTTTCATAAATTATATAATTACTTGCTGTCACGACTTGTACTCTACTTGCATTCCCTTGAAAAATAATAAACTTGTATCATAACTTACAGGCAGATTAAATGAAGAGCAATAAACTTACCAAGCGGTTGAATAAGATTGTAGCGGTCCCTCTCGTAGGCACTCGTAAGGGCTTGGTGCGAGTCCAGACTGACAGCCGACAGAGACCGCAGCTGGGGTTGATATCCAGTAAGAATAACATCAGCAAGTTCAACCATCTGCGTATAAAGCTTAGTCCTGGTAGCACCGTCCTCTGCACGCACAAGTCCAATCTGTCATAATGATATTGCACTGAATATCACCTTCACTCGGTACTGTACACTGTACCCGCACTACTGTAATTTGATATTGTTCAGGCTCTGAGTCGATCAAATTAGCATGAAATATCATATCAAAACAAAATTCTAGATTTTTGCTACAGTTTGAGAAAAAAATATTATTTTTACAAGTTGTCTTGATGCTTGATATTGGGAAGTCTAGCAAAACAAAAACTTAATTCTACCTCAACAAAAAATAAAATTATCCCAAAAATACAGAATTAGTGAGGGTTCAGTGTATTTCTAAAGGAAAAAACAAAAGAGAGTGAAAAGGAAGTTCGTCTCACAGGAAGAGGAAGTAAGGAAGAAGTAAGAGACTTGTCATTAATGAGGTGAATGATTTTATATTGAATCTGATATAATAATGACAAATAGAACTGAGGTTCACGACTACATATGTGGTGATGGACATGACTATTATAAAGTAAAGCAAAGTAAAGTATGGACAAACACCAGAAAAGAACCCTAGGTTTTTTTGGATACATTGGTGGCTGATACAATGGGAGTTTTACCGAATACTGTATAAATGTTTGCTGTAGCCTGTGCTCTACTCTGAGGTAAACTGGTGGATTGTATTTATTCAGTGACAATAGCCAGTTGCTTCAAAGATCTTGCATTGACCTTGTTGAAGAATTACCTATGTTAGACAAATGTTGGGCATGTAATAAGTAGATGAACTGTAGAGAATGGGGCAGCATTATAATGTGGAGAGAGAAAATGTTGTGAGATGTCCTTTGATTTCTCAGAGGTTATACCTAAGATAAAGATGTGCAGTGAGTTGTGTGTAAGTGGAAGCTGGAAATGATCCTGTTTGAGAGAGATAGTGAAGAAATATAAACTACTCGTACCTTAACTGTAGTGCCATGTTGCTCCAGTAGCAGCGTCCGTACACCACGAGACCCCTGAGAGGCTGTCCACGGGATGTGTTCCAAAGGTGGGTCATTGGTGGCTCCCGTAATGCCGGAAATGCTGCTAGAGACAAATCTAGCACTTTGCAGCAAGGCGAGGACAAGTGTGTTGACAGAGTGTATTGTAGCTGGAGGATCTCGAGGGGCGACATCAGCTGCCAACACCTATCAAATATGAAGTGAATAATTTAATATTGAAATCTATCAATGAGTGACCACATTAACACAACTGAGTAGATGACAGATATTTCCCAGTCCTACACAGTAAATATTCATAACATCCTATAAATACTTCAGAGATTAAAATGTACAGTATTAAAGGTTACAACGTCCAGTCTTGGGTTAATAGCTGTACAGTATCACAGTGAATACCATATATAGTGATTACCGAGGTTACAGAACAAAGCTCAGAAGCATTACAAAATTAAGTTTACATTACCCTGGCAAAGGTAAGACAATTAGGGCTTGGTGAACAGTCATGTGTTGTCTTGTCTCAGTCGGTGACACTGTTTGAAGGGTTACAGTGCAGTACCATATACAGATCTACCACAGACATGGTGAAGTGCAACCCAGGGAAGGTGAGGTAGTACTCTCAATCACTCAACATGGGAAATTATTTAGAAGCTAAAAAAAAAAAAAAAAAAATTCTCAAATCTAGCAAAGTTAAACAATGACATAAATAAAAAGGAAATGTAAATAAATAAACTTATAAATAAAAAATAAAAAAAAATGAGAAGGGACATCATACAAGGAGGCCCAGGTATGTACCCTTTATTTTCCTTCTATATGACCTGACCTCCCAGGATAACACTGAACATTAACCAACAGACACAAGTAATCTCCGACGTACTTCCTCTTGTGCTCGAAGTAAACCCCAGATGATGTCCTCAACCTGGCTCACACGACGATAAAACAAGTCAGCGTGAGTCAGCTTGCCCTTAGGGGACTCGTAACGGTCAGTAAGAACGTGTCTGGAATTAAATAACTTTAATTAACAGTTAATCACAATGGAATTAATTATCAGTCAGGTTTGGAACCTGATAATTAATTGATAACGTATATTTTTTAAAAAGATACACTAAGGACAGACCCCCAATTTACATGAGGGAGTTATGTTCCTGTAAAACCTCTCGCAAATCATTGTTTTATATATCGATACACATTTTCCCATTGACTCTGGTAACCTCTCAAAAAAGGAAAAAAAAATCCACTGCTCGACCCCTATTCTTTGTTTACCAGGTACATGCCAGGGTTTTTGCTTGTAGATCAAAGTACAGGACATTTTTCTTTTATATCCGAGTTTTTGTCAGTAAAATCCTTTTAAATTAGGGTCTGCCAGTAAAAGAATATTTTCCACTCCTGCAAGCCCATTCCTACTATATTCTACCCATATTCTCGACACCATCAACAAACTTGACACTCCCTCATCCTTTCTCCAGCCCTGTTGAACACTTCCTTGAAAACACACATTTCTTTTGCACTTCTTCACCTTCCCAAATTTTTTCATTATCATCCCCAGATTCTCATTCAACTAATTTCCAAACCCCTTATCTTTATATTTTTTCTTTACTCATATCAATCATCCCTTCTGCTATTCAAAACAACAGACACATCAATCACACACAAATCCTAACCTTACACAGTATTAAAACAGTGTACGGCATTCTTCTCATCTCAAAAACTGGAATTCAGTCTTATTAAATGACACAATTTCTTCTTTAAACAAATGATCTACGTATGAGACACAATAATTTATTCACTTGATAACCAATGATGCATACTGTACGAAACCTCGAGAATCTTGACCCTTATTATCACCCAACCACACACTGATACAAAGAGAAAACACACCACTGGCAATAATCTTACTTTATAGCAGCATCAATGAGGTGTTGGTGGTCGTTGTGTTTAGAACGTAACGCTGTAGCAAAGGCGAGTCTCTCTCCATGTTCGGCCAGTACAATGCGCGTCAAGACACGTGTTTCGTCTACTACTCCCACACTCAAGCGCTGCCACAGTCCTGTCTGTGATAACATTAACACTGGTTTTAATTATTACAGTTCTGCAAAAATAAACCTTGGAAAAAATTAAGATGATTAAATGAAAAAAAAAAAATCTAAATCCAGTATCAATCAGAGTACAGTACTGTACTGTAGATTTGTGCAAATATTTACTATATAGTCACAAGAAGAGCAAATATTCCCAGGGTGTGGTTTATTTAACAACAAAGAGTCACAACACTGCCTACGATCACTGGAACAAAACCATCTTGCCAAAATACACAACATACAATTATTTTCCCAAGTCCCATAAAATTACATTAATTTTTTTAAAAAGTTGATTTAAAAATGTCTAATTATGGACTAGTAAATACCATACAAAGAATGAAAATAAAATTAACCTCACTCAATGACATCCATCCTTACCCTGCTCAGAAGACCCAAGACGTGTATCAACCTACCTGGTGCAAAAAATTTATGTAATACTGATGGGCTGTGGTCTTGTCCCTCAGTTGGTTCTGTATGAGGAGAGACATGGGCGCACCCGTCCCTCCAGCCTGGTTACTCTCGGCCCACCTGGGATCAGTGGCTGGGGAGTCATTGAGCAGGTTGGACGAGAGCTGGATCACTGTGCCGTCGAGGTTCGTGTTGTCTGACCCGGGAAACAGTTCATCCAGAAGGGCCTAAAAACCAATAAAAAGAAATGAAAAATTTATATCTGTTGTCCTTCCTATCTATCAGCCTTATTCCCAAATCACATGTAACTAAGCAATAGTGAGAAAAGTTTAGACATTCATTAAATAGAAAGTAAATTTTGAAAACAATTACCTGAGCTTGTGGGATGTTGCTTTTGTTGAAGTGTAGGAAGGCTGCCTGGAGTCTGGTGGTGTAATCATGGCTGGAGGTGATGGACTCCAGGCCCACACTGCTGATGTTTAGGGCCTCACACAACCTGGACGTGTCCTCTGCCATGCTCTCATTCATCAACACACTGAGGAAGTTAACAGATAGTCAAACATTTGCCAAGCACCTTAAGAATTATTACCCCACCTAACATACAGTATGGAGGTTGAATACATTACATCTACTGTCAAAATCACACAGCACCAAACTTTCAGTTGAATGTGATAGCATTAAGATGGAATATTTGCCTAAACCCTAGATGTCCTCCCTATAACACCAGCTTTCATCAATAAACAAGTCTTGTGAGTGCTTATACTCTTCCTGGAATTAGCTTCGTAAGTAATCCATAACACGTCAGACTTTATACAACTTAATCAACTTCAACTTGTGTGTGCAGGTGGTGGGTGTGGTGGCTGCTTCATCTATCTAATCACCAAAACATGGAGAACTATTCACCACATGTTTGCTCCTGTGTTGTTAAAGGTGTTACAGTATTAAAGAGCAAAGAGGATTTATGTGCTGATGGTCACTGCCTGATAAACTTGTGGATACTTTAAACACTTCTTCCCAACCCACAGGAAACAACATCAGACGTAAGAGAGACACACAAAAATTAAATGCATGGTGCAGCTCATCATGTTCTACTTATCACTGTGAATACACCAAAAAAAGACACAGTACAAAATAAACACTTACCGGTAAATAACAGTGGGGTTTTCATGCAAGGAAACACCGGCTTACATCATAGGTTGGAAAAAAATCTGATAATCCATGAGCTGTGAAAATGTGCAAACAGTACAGTATATAAAGACCAACAATTCGCTAACCTTGACTGGTTAAGATGCTGGTTAGAAGTTATGGACACAATGCCATGATTTGCAGAGAAAAACAGAGGGAGGCCTTGTGAGCGACCCACACCGAGGATGCTGTCTCCTGCCCCAGAGAACTCCACGCGGTCACCACTGTCACCCTCACCTACCGCTAATGGGCAAAGGATTTTTTCAAAATCAGGGAATGTCACTGATAGAACTAACCTTAAAAAAATATTTATGTATCAAATACCCTTAAACTTTATTATGTGTAAGATGAATACAGAATAAAAATGACCCCAAACAAATGTCTATTAATTATACAGAGTATATATATATACAGTATATATATATATATATACTGGACTACAAAAAAAAAATTTCCAGAAGGCTCACAAAGCATTATTGCTAATATGACAATAACCTGGTTATCGTGCAAGCATAAAACTTCTAATTAGGTTGTACTGTACACCACTTGTCCAAATTTGACTAAAAAAGTAATGAATGCACAATTGGCTTTACCTGAGACACAGAGAACAGTGTTTTTGTTGTAGATGTACGCCGTACTGGTGCACAATAAGAACCGCTGAGCCAGTAAAACGTTCTCTGCAGACTCCTGGTAGTACTCGGAGTGTTTCAGCACGGAGAAGTTGCTCACCGCCAACGGAGGAGCACTGCCCCCTGTCTCCATTGTTGCTGTGGAGATAAGATGGTAATTATATCACGAGTGACTACTACAGGTTGACAACCCTTTATCCGAAATTCCGAAAACCGAAAAGCTCTGAAAACTGAAAGTTTTTTGTGGAGCAATTTTTTTTTTTTTTAAAAGGGATTAGCCCACCCAGGCATAGATCACTGACCCACATCGGGGCCTGGGGGGCGAAAATGTAATAGTAATACTAATTATTATAATAATAATAATACTGTAATAATAATTATAATAATACCTGTAATTATTCATAGTAAATAAAAATTTTAATTAAAAAATACACCAAAAATAAAATAATAATGATAACAATAATAAAATAATAATAATAAAGAAATACAAGAATGAAAAAAAGATAAAAAGTGAGTAACATGACCTAGACCTATGAATTATTATTATTACCTGTATTATTATTATTATAATTATTATTATATTTTCGCCCCCCAGGCCCCAATGTGGGTCAGTGACTTGTGCCCGGATGGGTTAATAAAAAAAAAAAAAAATGAAAACCGAAAAATTCCGAAATCCGAAATGCCTCTGGTCCCAAGGATTTCGGATAAGGGATTGTCAACCCCATACACTACTGTAAAATTTACGTCAACAGTTTGTAACAGGAATAAAACAGATACAGTACAGTACTGTACACAGAAGAAAAAATATCTTTCACATATTACAACTTAACATTGTACAATACAGCATTTAAATTTTCCACGTTTTAACAAAGCATATCGGTGGAACTATATGGTAATTGCCCCAAGACAGTACTGTACAGTGAAAGTAGTTGCTTCATATTTGAGTGTCTACTCAACAGGTTATCCCACGGATGTAGTTTGAGTGAGGGATTCTGGTGATGGTGGTTTCACACAATACCTCAGGGCCGTCAGGTGTCGTTCATACTGATATTGAACTTTGAATTAGCCAATAAAATTATAGATACCTATATTATTAGGTCGCCAGGTGGGCTTAAGACATAATATATGGAATATACCCCCATGTCACTATACCCACCGACTCACATTTAATATACTGCAATGCATTGGAATCTGAGACAATGTCCATAGTGTAGGCAGCTGTGAATACTTCAGATCCAAGAGCTGACACTCCCAGGTTCACAGCACATGGGTAGGGTGGACTAACAACAAGAGTTGGAGTGTTAGAGGCTGTATCTAAATTAAGATTTTCAACAAAATCCAATTTTGGGCCGAAACTGCCAAAACTAAGCCTAATGCCTTGGTAATTTTTTATCTGCACTGTGCTTTTCTTTCGGAATTTAAATTTTAGGGGTTTAACTTTTTTTCTTTTTCTTTACTGGGACTAGCCCATCCGAGTAAAAAGAAATTACAAATAGAAAAGTAAATGTACAGTGCATCCAGAATAACACAAAAACACCAAAATCTCACATCAGAAACCCGTAGTTGGCGAGTAGGCCTAATTAGCGTTGAAAAAGAGTCATTAAAATTCTTCCAGGCGCCAATTATGACCACAAATTACCCAACACATCTGCTGACCATCTGCCATTAATAAACTGTCTTGTAACGGTGTCCATCATTATTCACACTTCCATCCACCCTAAATACTTGGTTTATTGCCACTTGATCCACTCAACAGAGAGAGAGAGAGTGGAAAAATGATAATATATTCATCAACTCTTTATATGAATAATACTCTCTTGACTGAATAATTAAAAAAAAAAAAAAAAGTGTAACAGCCAATTGTCCCGGAATATACGAGTTTTACACAAGTTTCCCATGGGAGGAGGAGAGAAAACTTTAGTATTGTGTGGCGCCGCTAGATGGCAGCACCGGCGCCACAGTTTGTAAACATTGACACTCCCAGCTGACCAACCTGCCTGCAGTACTGTAACTATTGCCCTCATTTAATATAGTTTTAGGTTGTTTTTATAATGATGTAGTGATATGTATTATGTAGACACTTTTTAAATAATTAAGTGTGGGTGTACTGTATGTGAGTGATAATATAGCTAGTAAGGGAGAATATTCGTTTTAGTAAGAGAACGTTTCACACTGTTCACTTCCTCTATAATCGGTATACAGGTATTTATTTACTGAAGTCACCACACAAGTTTAAATTAGTTCAACACGTACACAAAAAAAATGGAGAAATATAAATAACTATTAACAGGAAGTTGAGTTAAACAAGGATAGTCAATATAGTGAATTTCCATCCGAGTCAGTTTTATTAAATTGACTTACTTGGTCTTATTTTCCAAACCTATTTTATAATGTTTGGTTTATTTATCTGTACTAATTACCATACTGATCACCACTACTTTTTCTTGCAGGGTTTTGCTGATTTTTCTTTTTTTTAAATTAATAAACAGTTTTAAGGCGTGTGAGGTAATATTTGACGAGCTTTACACACCCAAACCAACTATTTATTACGATACTGTGTCAAAAATTTACTTGCCCCGAGATAATTGTAGATTTGGTCGAAGAATTAGTTTTTGTATTTCTATTTTTGTGTTGTATTATTCTTGAGAGAAACTTTCACTTGTGTATTTCAGGACTGTGGTGTCGTTTCAACTCCAGTTTCACAATAGCTTTCAGGATGTCAGCACGCAATCAAGTTATTACTCAACAAATTAAGCAAGACTGGATTAATCGGGAATACATTGAGGTAAGATTGTGTAATACTTAGTTGAAATTCTCTCCATGTTAAGAATATTTTACTAACAATAATTGGCCACCAAACATCAATTAACCTACAGATTATAAATTACTTCACTGAAACTTAGGTGCCCAGATAATGCTTCCCAACACCTCTAACCACACAAGTATGACTACCGGTACTGATAAACCTATGATAAAACTGGAAATGTTTACCTCGTAATTTTGCCCTCTTGACATTTACTCTGGGAGTGATAAACCAAATCTTTGGTAATTAAAAGCCTGGTAAAGACGGTCTTGAAATATTACGTTGAGGAAACCCCTTAAAGATACACCATCATCCTTAACCGTTTCAAATACTACATACTGCATTATGTTTCACGCGGATACAGTATATACCCAGTGGCTTTACTTATGATTAAAAGATGGAAAAATTTATCTTGGTTTCTTGTGAAGATTTATATGCTTGCTCTAACACACAGCCAGGGAGTAAAGCTGATAGAAAGGAGGCCATCATAATTATTAAGTAACAACATTGTCTCTCTTCAGGTCATCACCAGCAACATCAAGAGGATCGCAGAGTTCCTCAACAGCTTCGACATGTCATGTAGATCCAAGCTGAGTCAACTTAACGAGAAGCTGACCATGCTTGAACGGCGCATTGAATACCTCGAGGCACGAGTTACGAAAGGGGAAACCCTCAACTGAAAAATATGGCATGCAGTCGGGGGCAAATGTACAAATACGAAGACGGGCACGATATTACCTAACACAACCTTATGGACTTGAGGAGGATGGAAAGCACAATGTTATGAATGATTGACTGCCATGAGACTTGTGTTTTTGTATATATTTGAACCTAACTGTGCATATTTACACTAGAATATATTAATAAGTATTATACCATACCAGTGCTAGTTAATTAATTAAAATGCTCTTTAACACAGTAAAAATTAGTATCTCAAAGCCTTGTGAGAATTATTTTGAGTTAACAGCTGCAGTGAAAACCAATCCAGTATATATATATATATATCATTGGTGTCAAAATAATGTACCTTGTGACAGTAGCTAACATCATCAACAAAACATTGTACAGTATACCACCAAAATCGAACTAGAATCATTTTTACTGTGGAGATCAAGTCTATGTATTAGTTTTTCAAGTTTTTTATAAATAAATGAAGAGAGATTAATTACCTGTGTTTCAATATACTGTAGTTACTAGAATTACAGTACAGTACTTGTACAATACTGTACTATGTTAACTTAAGAACATGTAAAGGATCTTGGTCTTTCAAAATTCAGTATATTGTCTCATGAAGAATTTGTTCATAATCAGGAGGTACTTCACAAGAATGATGTAGGGTATGTTGGGGGGGGGGGGGAGCTGATCACATCCCTTCACCTCCACACAATTGTAAACATGACAGTTCTATAATAAACAATTTACCATAAGGAATAATTATCGACTTTTGAGATTTCATATAAAATTTAGATTGGTATTATCTTTTTAATTGCCAACCAATGCAGTCATTCCTACAGTGTATAGGTTCCCGTCTGAGCTGAATAAAATATTAAAAGTGGAATCCCCATAGTGAAGGGATTAATCTCCCATTTAAATCCCTCTCCATGACTCGCTTAACCCATTCATACACTGTATAGACTGGTATAGGGTATATGCCATCTGGTGCATGAGTAAAGACTTTTCACCACGATCTTTTACTCGACAGCACAAATTAAATACACTTCATTTATCATACTGTAATTACTTTCTACTACAGTATATATAATGCATATTAGCACAACATACATACCTGTACTGTACTACAAAACTGTCTAGATGCAAGAACCAGGGGACCCATCACCTCACCTGGGTTATGAAGACACAACTGTTATTTAAACAGCAGGAGACGTTTAGCTCCAAGATGCTCAGGCTGCATCACTACACCCGCCAGCAAACTCCACCCTCCACTTCCCTCATCTAACCAGTTCATCTATCAACATGTTTTTGTTGTTTTAATCATTTCCCAATTCTCATTTTCTTCTTTACTGTTAACCACTCTTTGGCTTCTTCAAATAACCTGTAGTTATGAAAATACTGTACAGTACTTCATATAACTACCAGTGCCAGGCAATGTACTAATCTATCTACAACACGAAGTACAGTGATCCCTCGGTTAACGAAATTTCGGTTCACGAATTACCTTCCATAAGATTCTTCACTTCAGTTAACGAGCAATCCCTCGATTAATGAATTCCTTACGAGCGCCCCTCAACATGTTTTCGCTTGCTCACTAGCTGTCTTATTAGTCCGCCAATACAGTAATCGGTTCTAGGGCTTAAATTCCTTACCATTTTAGTAAATATCAAGAAGGTTGTACTATTCAATCATTTTAAAAGTTTTATATTAAATTTTTTAGTCATTTTACCAATTATTGAATATAACTGAAGTACAGGAAACTAGTTTTGTGCGCGCCAAACAGCCACTCAACACACCAAGCTTGGCATCAGTTTGTTTACAGGTTCAGAGGAAGGAACATCTTGTTTGAGATTCTTCAACATAAATGCTTTTTTTCTGTGTTTCCAGTCAAATTATTGGTCATTTTGAAATATATTTTACATATTGATAATATATAGCGCAGTGCAGTGTTGATTTAAAGAAAATAATCTTGAATTACACCAAGTGAACTAAAATTTTATGGGTGAAATGGCACATGGGGTGACTTCTCTTCCACCCCAATGCCTTCTCTTCTCCCTTCTCCTCCACCCCCATTTTAATTCCCATCATCATCAACCAGGAGCCTTCTACATGCACACCTCAAAGTAAATGTACTTTACTACATTTATTTTTCATTTGTATGTAATTTTCGGTGAGCTGGAACCAATTACCCAAAAACCCATTGAAACAATGGTTTCGGTTAACGAGCAACCTTCTGGAACGAATTGTGCTCGTTAACTGAGGGACCACTGTATGTACTTACCAAGAGCATACACCAGCTGCTGTGACACTTGAGGGTTGACTGCAGCAGTGAGGACCATAACAGATGTAGCACCAGAGGAGGGCTGCATATCCACCAGCCACACCCGCAGCTGTGTCGCACCTGCACGCTCACGACCCTAGTAGAGCACCGACAGGCAAACTCTTAGTGAAGTTATGTTACCTTTAAAAATAAATCAATTTAAAAAGGATGCCAGTGTGAGGACTTTATGGAATTACTGTATTTCTATTAATCTAAAGTATTCGGAATACAGTACAGTAATATAATTTACTTGCAACCAAACAATGAAAAATTGCACAAACAGAATATAACTTTTACACGACTCCAATAATTCAACTTGTAGCTCTTGTTCAGTGTGCAGTACTGTACTCTGCCTAATCCATCATAACATTTAAAGTGACAGGGAGAGACACCAACAAAACTGGAAGAAACTACTCACCCACACATGGTCAACAAAGCCTTCTCGTATGTACTTCTCCACATTGCACTCGTACACCAGCTTGTCAGGTTCACCAGGTATGAGATACCACTTCTGCAGAGAGTGAGCCGAGAGCACCAGCACTGCACGTTCGTCATTCTCTGCCCCAGGGACTCCCACTGCTCTCACTAACCGCTGCAAATACCAACATATACATACTATTAAAAACATGTTTCGTAAACCACTTTTATAAGTTTTTGTTTAACCACAAGAACAATGAATAATAATGTTAGTGACAAGGAACCACACTTCAACTCACAGCCTCTGGAGCCTGGATGGGCATGGACCCAAACACTAACGATGACACCCTGCGAGAGATGCCCCCCAGTAGACCTGCTGGAACCTTTAGCTGTCGTACATTGATAGTCTGATTCCCACCTGAACCTCCACCTGGTTGGATAAGTAGTGTAGTTGATGTGGTTGTTGCGAGAAGGCAGCCCAGAGCGGGTCCAAGGAATACCAGACTGTCACACTCTTGACCCTAAGATAAAGGCAAAGATTTAGTTGTAAGTGCAGTACAAGCAGAAGGTAATGTGTGTGATCATATGATAGTTAAACCATCTTGGAAAAAGTTTTTAAAAGTTTGTAGCAACAGTATTGCTGTGTAATTCTATTGAGTACAACATGAAGCAAGAGATGTATTCCAAAACTAATTTGTGTAAGTCATGAAGCTATAAATAAGGAACCCTTCCCTGAACAGGACAAATAAAAGTAGTACAGTACAGTAGACCCTTGAAACACTATGACAGTGGGACCAAGAATTCCCATGAATCGGCAAACCATGATATATCAGTCTATGTACATCAACTGGAAATATACGGTACAGTACAAGACAACAGCCCCCCAAAAATACTAAAAAATATGATCCTATAACCTTCCCCAAAAGTAATTTTTATTCTCATAATGAAAGAATGTGAAATATGATCAGAGAAACTTACAACAATTTACCTTCATGCTCTATGATCACCTGCAGAATCTCATCTCAGCATGTGGAAAATACAATGTGTACATGGTGATAATACTGGCCCTGGATACGACACTACATAGTAATTTTTGCAATTAGTTTTGACAGTAACCATGACACTAACCTGGAGCTCTGTGCTAACTTCGAAGTAGGAGCCTTCATGAGCAATACTTGGCCAATATCGCACAAAACCCTCAGGAGATGCAGCTATACAGGATGGTACCTGAAAGATGGTGGTTGGTTGTAAAATTTAACAGGACAGAATGTCTTTCTTTTATATTGAGCCATGAAAACATTATAATACTGTGCTGGGTCTCCAAATAGATATGTTTGGGTTCTGCTTGTGCCCTTAGTAATAAATGGGCACACAGACAGGTAGAATGACCCTTGGGTGGTTGATATAATCCTAAACTTTCACTGCACGATTGTATGCTCACCTGTCCTTCATTAGCTGAATAAACAACCACAAGCTGAGCACGATGAGCGAGGTCTGATGGTGGTAATGTAAGCTCCCGGAACTGGTGGTTGACAAGGCGTCGAGAATCGTCCAATCTGTAGCGCCACACTAACAGGCGACGGCCACACACCAACCATGCCCACCCACACTGTGACAAAACTGCTGACATCTCCACATTACCTGAAGTATATTAAGCAACATCAAAACTGAATCTGAATTCACAACAGTTCCCAATATATATATATATATATATATATATATATATATATATATATATATATATATATATATATATATATATATATATATATATATATATATATATATATATATATATATATATATATATATATATATATATATATATATATATATATATATATATTAATAATAATCCTTTATAAACATTAACAATGGTGATGTGCGTCTTCATTCCTTACGATCAACAAATGTGAGAGCTTCCATGACCAGAGCAGGCAAGGATGCTCCATAGCTCTCCAGAGAGTATTGACCACTTCCTTCCAACAACTGTGAGGTCTGTAGGGAACGGTTCAGTGGTGTTGATCGACTGAAAAATGTGTCAATCAACAATTAGGAATATTGGCTTTTACTAAACAAAAATTTATATGCAAGTAAATCACTGTAGGTGCGCGTGATCTAGGTGTATATATATATATATATATATATATATATATATATATATATATATATATATATATATATATATATATATATATATATATATATATATATATATATATATATATATATATATATATATGAATAATGAACTCCAGAATTTGTGAAGAACAGTTAGTGTTAAAACTAACCAGAAATAATGCACTTAAATGGACAAGGCAATCAGATGATAAAATAACTGACTGAGAATAAGAGAGACAGGAATATTGTGCATGTTTTTTAAAAATTTGCATTTTGTAATAATTGATAAAACATACAGTAGGTCCATTATTTAAGTGGCCTATTGATAAGGCTAAGATCAGGTGAGGTACAAGTATGGAAGTGTCAGAGATCAATAACAGGTAGCATTAATATGTCCATAACCTAATAACTCACCCAGGTGTATAAGGTGATCGTTGGGCAGTTCCACTAAACAGTCCTGTACTTCTTCTCCGTGCTGCGGCTGCTGCTGCTGCTCTTGCACTGGCTGAGGAATATGACGCATTGGCAGTGCCTCCTCCCCGGTCTGACACAGGAGTGTACATCGTGCTGGTGAGGGGTAGGGGGTGAAATCCTGGTCAATATCACTAATATGGTGTAAATAAAGTACAGTAAACGGAAAACAAACTGAAGAGGAAAATTATTTCAAGCTTCAACTTACACAATTGTGTCAAGATATATTTCATGTTTGGGCAAAATAGCTTTAAATTATTATTCATTATTTATGCATAACAACAGAAATTATTAGTCTTCAAACACTTAAGGATATCTGCTACTTAGTGAGCTTCAACCCTGTGTGTACGGAATCCTTTCTGAGCAGAATAATATCATCTGGTATTAGCCAACTAAGGTAATTACTGTATATACAACTTCACACCCGCTGAATCTTCATAGAAAACGAATTTAAAAGTACCACAATTTCACTGTTTTATAGATGACAATGTCGTAATTAAGGCAAATGTGTTAAAATATGTTTATTTAAAGTTCAAGATAAGTTAACCTAACCTAACAAACCCAAACCTAACGTAACCGAACCTTACTAATCTAACTTTAAACCAAACCAACCTAACCTAACCATTCCAAAACGTAAAATCCTATAATTCGCTGGATGACCAAAACGATAATAATACCAATTTTCAGAATATTCTCTTCCAAATCATTTCCCACCAGGAGACTGCAGAGTACTAAGGTGCTCTAACTTTACAGCTCCACCCCAAATACTTCTTTTAGGACACAAGTTGTATCACATCATTTTCCCTTATTTATCACAAATGAGGTTAGAGACACTAGCGAACCGATTAGTGGTGAAGAAGATAAAAAGTCACCCGTTCAAACACATCTTAACACTCACATACAATAACCACAGCATAAACTACCTACTTAGTTATATCACTTCAATCAGAACTTGACACTCTTTTCCTAAGACCTAAGACCTAAGACCCCTTCAAAATATTCAAGAATGTTTAAAAATTGAGGAAATACTTGTTATTCCCGCCGCCTCGTTCAACTGTGGTAAAGTAACATCAAATATAACACAGATTCACTCGGATTAATCTCCATTGTTCCTTAAGTGTTTATTTAACTCTCTTAATGAACATCTAAACTTAAGAGAACAGAGAATATATTAAAATTTAAATCAGTTTTATAATTTATCTAATATATGAGATATATTAACCGTTTGGTCTTATTTATTTATATTAGTTTTAATATAAACCTTCCATCACTAATACTAAAAAATCTGACTTGGGGTTTCTAAAATATATTTCATATTTTATTCATTTCTCTTCAAATTTCAACTCTTCATATTAGTACAGTATATATTAAAAATATATATATATATTAATCAACCACAAAAGGCTGAAAAATATCGGTTTAAAGGCATCAGTAATATATTTCTTGTATTATTAGTTACATACAAGTTTACCCTCAAATGTCTTTTCTGTAATGGTGTACTTTCTCTGGTCTCCTCCCAGGTGTCTCCACGGTCTCCTACAACACTAATCCGTTATCTAAAATAATGTGTGAAAACAGTAGAAAATTCCTTCCTTCATAATTTACCCACATAGTGTAAGGTAAGCTGTTGTATTATAGTGTGTGTGTGAGTATTGTAGTCATTATAGTAACTGGATATTGTAATACTGTATAGTGTGTTCCAATGTATTTATTTCTGGTTTATTTTGTCAAATTTGGTCGACAGAAGGAGAATATATCCCAGTACAGTATAAAACAAAAACTGGTTCTATTATTTTATTCGTGGAATTTTGTGACTGACCTTGTATAGCGGGTCTGACTAATTACCCAAATGTACCCAAATATAGCCGGAATGAAGTCAAATAATGGTTCTAGATGAATAAATCAGACTGCCAATCACTTCTCTATTATTATTTGGTGTTAAAGTAAAAAAAAATTGGTAAACTTAATTTAATCTGAGTTAATAGATCAAGTGCATGTACCTAACCTAATCTAACATAACCTAACACAACACAACTCAGATTAAATTAAGTTTACCAATTTTTTTTTACTTTGACACCAAATAATAATCGAGAAGTGATTCACAGCCCGAATTACGCTTGTACGAGCATCATTTGACTTCATTGCGGCTACATTTGGGTAATTAGTCGACCGTGTATAGCTGTACGGTATGTGGTGTATGTATAGGGTAATATATATGTGTACATGTCTGTCTGTGTGTTTGTTTATGCATCTACACAACAGGCTAATACCACCTGTGGACGAAATACCTGTATTATCCCACACTTGTTACTGAATCTGAAATGATTAGGGTTAAGGCCACAGATTCTGAATTTTGTATCCTTGTATCCTATAGGGCATGGCTCCAGTATAAACCTCCTCCTCCATATAACAAGCATCAATTTAATGGTTATAATTCGTTATATGGAGGTTTCACATCTAACAAATCTCGATATAATGGTCTGTACTCTCCCATATAGTTAATTAAATAAAGGTCTCTCTGTAGTTAAGGGGTAATATGTTATGATACAGTCACATAAAATGTAGTGTCTTTAGGGAAATTATCTATAGGAGAATATTTCTCTCTTATCTCTTAATTGTCAGTAAAATGCTGGAGGAAATACATCTTTGTCTCTTTAATTTTTATTATGTTTTTGTTATGAATACAGTGCATGTATGTGTGGATGCCATGTTCACATTCTTTCTGTTGATAGTAACCTATAACAAAATAATGCCCTAACCCAACCTACCGAACCTAACCAAACTAACGTACCAACCTAACCTAACCAACCTACTTACCTAACCTAACCAACCACCTAACCTAGAATAATGCCATGGGAGTACAATATGCAGTCTCGTATATGCTTTATTTGTTTTACTTTCTATTTCACAATATTTACTGCCACGTACAGTACAGTAAATGCTCTTACAGGTGTTAATTTAATCCCTGGGAGCCCTCACAGTTGTTAGTAGGTACAGTACTTAACTATATACTGCATACGTTAGGAAAAATTAAAACAGTCAAGAGCTGTGCTAGCCATGCTCTCTCCTTGTGTATTGAAGGATTAGTATACTGTACAGTGTTCTGTATCCATAACTTGCCATCAGGCCTGTGGTATGCACTTGCATGGTGGCATATTCAATACAGTACAGTATAGGTATCATACCCTAAATCATATACAGGCATTAATTTTTTTCAAGTATGAACTGCCATTCTACGATTACTCATGGAATTGATCCATGACTGTTTACAATACACAATCATGTTTGTTTATAGGAACGTCAAAGTGTATGATGTCACAGGAAGACCCCGGGGAAGACTTAGAGTCCCTGAAGCGACGGCAAGCAGAGACACGCTTTAAACTGAGCCTAGCCAACAGACACATTAGTACCTTGTATAGAGAGGTGAGTCTATAAATATTTATAAATGTTCATTTCTCTCCCGGATATTAGACGGGGAAATGGATCCCGCATTCATTTCTCTGTTTAGTGCCCAGGCCACCAGATTCATCCAGTTGTGAATGGATTTGTTATCATAACAGTTTGGGAAGTGAAAATGGTAAAGTACATTGCCACCCACACTAATACTATCTCCTTGTGCACTGAAAAAGCTTTGTTTATGGCAGGGCAATGGTTTATGAGGATAGATGCGTGCAGTGACAGGGATAAACCATATAGATCTCATGGCCCTGTTATAGAAGGGAAGTATCAAAGCAGAACTTGTGTGACAGCATTAAAAGTGAATGAGTAACAGTAAGGTTGTATTTGCTCGTGGTTCTGGTAAAGGGGTTGCAATAGTGAATGTATCCACTATGACTCTTTCAGTTAACTGGTGTTTGATTCTGAAAGCCATCGTGAATTATTGTGAGAGGTCTCGTCCTGTTACAGTCCTTTTTTTACACTCTTACTTTACTGTTGCATCCTCCTGTATCACACTTTACCCCATCTTCCACTACAGTATACATTAGAGGGCCAACACAACCTTTAATGTGTGGCCAGTGTACACGGCCATAGGGCATTGTGGCCAACACATATGTATGTCGTCTTTTCCCACCATGATTTTGAAAGACCTATTACCTTCCTGTGTTCCCGATGTTTATATCTCAAGGAGTTGTGTGTGTGTGTGATGTAAGTATAATTATGAACATATCCACCTCACATGGCACAACTTATATACCGGGTATATCATATATTTGCCTCCCAGATGTCAAATAAGCTAAATAAACACGTTTTTTGTCATAATGTATTACAATATAACATTATGCATGCTTTTCTACTATTTCCCATATAAAAAGACTATTTTGGTAAGATTTTCACCACCCTGTATTATTTGCACATACAGTGTGTAGTAAATTTTCAGATGCTCACTTGTTAACAGCTTCTATGTACTGGACTGTATTAGGTTCATCCAGCATGACTCCCTGCTCTCTACTGTACCCTTTGGCTACATTTGTTGGCTCATATTTTTTCTTTCCCTTCATTATTAAATGGTTATTATTCTAAAAGTAAATCAACATCAGTACAGTATTCTTTTCAATCTTAATTTGCCAATTTATAAACTTTGTAGGACACTAACAGTATTTTGTTCTTTATATGTGACAGGTACAAGATCTGGAAGTTCAGTTTAAGACAGCCATCAGACACAAGAAACACTCAGCCCGCTACAATCTCCGCCAGAAACTTGCGGTGATTATGGGTCTGAAAATTGTCTACCTCAATTATTGCTCTGTTAAATCTCTGGAGCTGGAACGCATCACCCAGAAAATCCGATCCTCTACTGGCAGGGAGGAAGAAGCAATGGATACTGACTCCAATGAGGAACCTAACTTGTCCATCTTGGAGATGTAGAGTGATGGAGAACACAAAACATTAAGTGCGTAGGATAATAATATCAGTTTATGTAGTATTTGCCTAATTTTAGAGGAGCATGGTCTTTGTATGACAAGATACTTCAATGAGCATTTTGGACTTTTATTTTTGTTGCAGTATTTGTTGTCATGATGGATGATCATTTTGTGAACGCTTCTCTAGAAGAACGCCATATATAAACAGTCACCTCGACAATCTTTATATTTCTTGAATGTAAAAAACAGGTGGTTTACCAATATGGTCGAGTCGGACAGTGATTACGAAGAGGAGGAAACTCTAGTTATGGTGGAGTTACACGGGGTTATTGACTCAGAGATATTTGCACAAGATTCTTTCGAGAAGTTCAAGATACTAGCCTTAGATTCTGTGCGGCCCATTTTACAGGTAGAAAACTTTATGTTTTCTGGTGAATATGAACACACAATGGGGACAGCTGTGTTCTTTGAAGAGGAAGATAAAAGGGTGAAAAAATGTGACCCTGTGTTTTGCAAGAAGCCATCAAGAATGCTCAAATATGTATGCAAGACTAATAAAAAGCTCACAATGAAGCGAGTATTTATATCTGAGAAGCAAGCTGGAGACACTGGCAACTTGAAAACAGAACACGTAGATAATGGTGAGTCACTTGGTGAGGGAGCCAGCATTATTGTGAGTGATGCCTCATTAACTGATGACAGTCATGTGAATGAAGAAGCCTGTATGAGTGATCCATTACTGCTGGGAGACCTGAGTGCTTGTAATGTTGACAAAGCTGTCCCTGCAGGTGACTCCACGTCAGTGGATGACCCAGGGAATACAGAGAATAATGAAGGTGCAATCTAGAATAATTCAAGTTTAAATCTCGTCAGTTTTCTTGCGTTTAATAGACTTAAGTACAATAAGCATAATTTGTGACTCAAATTACCGTAACTTCTTATTCATGTACTCAAACCACATATTGTATTGTAAATAATGCAGTTAGGATTAAAGATTTTTTTCATTTTGTTGGAATCTAAAATTGCATATAGAATTTAGAATGGTTGAATATTCTTCAGGTATTATTTTTTTAAGGTAAAATTCATGGTGCAGAGCTGAGCCTCTTAAGGAGGTATAAACAAGTAATAAGTCAATAGAAAATAGATGTGTTGGAACACCACAACCTCTACAGTATGATATACTGTTTTAGATTTTGAAATTGATGAAAGGTGCTCCGTTTGGTTTGTTTGTAGTACTGTAATACACTAACAATAAATTATTTTGTTTTCTGGGCATTTTCTCATTCATCAAAGATCTGCACCAATGAAGTTGTAACAAATATATGTTATGGAATATGCTCATTTAAATCTATTTTATTTTCACTTAAGAAAAGAGTGACCCAATGTGAATTTTGATCTTTAAATATAAAATGTAAAAAAAAAATTGTTTGTTCATCTCTTCCCATGAATTATAAGTGTGTATCTTTTGGGAATGGTTTCAGACTACAAACAGTAGACTATTAAGAATCGGTAGTTTTGAACTGATTGCCGAGTGCCCAAGCTTATCAATATAATTCTAATTGTTCTTACAACATCTTCCTCTGTTAGATAATAGAAAGGTCAGTCCTCCTTTATTGTACTGTACTCAAATCTCAATTTTGGTTATGGTAATTTATAACTCTCAAACTGTCTCTTTTTTTTTTTTAAAGACTTTTGTAAGCTCTGGACCCTTTGATCCCCAGCATCATTCAGGCCAGCTACCTAATTTTTAAGTGAAAATCCAGAACCAGGAACATTAGTATATGTGTCAACCTTACTCACTAATTTCTAGCTTCCTTGAGAACCGATCCATGGCAGTTGTTGTCGAGGGATCTATCGCTCGCTTTTTCTCTACCAATAGTAGTGTTCCACAGAGTTCTGTTCTTTCACCTACTCTCTTCCTTCTTTTTATCAATGATTTACTTCGCACTACAACTAATTCTATCCATTCTTACGTTGATGATTCTTCTCTTCATTCTTCTTTACATTTTTCCCTTTCCCCTAACTCTCAAACTAGAGCTGTTTCTAGAGCTGATATAGTTTCATCTATCAATGCGGATCTGTGCAGCATTTCCGAATGGGGAGATAGAAACTTGGTTAAATTTAATAGTACTAAAACACAGTATTTAGCAAATACACTTTCCAAAATAGAAGATATACACCAATCACATTTCAGGACAATCATTCTGCCAAACTATATAAAGATATGTTAGACCTCAACATTTCCTATAATATGTCATGGAAGCCACACATCCACAACATTGCTAAAGCTGCCTCCCAAAAGCTGGGAATGCTGTACAGATGCTGTAGCTACTTCACTCCTGAGCAGTTGCTTCAAGTTTATAAGGGATTCATTGCTCTCATATCTGGAGTGGTGCTTCTTCTGTCCAACTTTTAGATAGGGTGGAATCAAAGGCATTTCGTCTTATTAACTCTCCTCCTTTAGTTGATAATCTCTTCCCTTTCTCTTTGCTGCACTTTTTCTTCACTCTCTCTCTCTTTTACATGTAGCTGTACTGTACTTTCATGGGCAATGGTCAGTGGATTTGGCATCCTGTATACCTGCGGCAAGGCAATGGGCTCGCAACACTCGTCTTGCCCGCGGTGCCCACCGTTTCAGTGTGTATGTCGGTCACACTAGAATAACCTGTTACAGTACATCCTTCTTTCCTCACACAGCCAAACTGTGGAATGCTCTGCCTTCTTCTGTGTTTCCACACTTACAGTCTGTTTTGCTACAAAAAGCTGGTTTTCTGGCATCTTTGTGGTGAAGATTATTACAGTCTTTTTCTCTTCTATTTTTAATTTATTTTTGCTCTTATTTTTTCGCCCCACAGGCCCCATTGTGGGTCGATGAACTGTGCCCAGGTGGGCTATTCCCCGTAGAAAAAAAAATGAGATAGAGGAGCGAGGGTCATAGAGCTTCACTCATCTTGTGACGGTGTGACCACAAAAGAATAGCCTCCAGGCTGCCATTTCACTACAGACAGTAATCATTTGCCAAGTGCCAGGGTTATTTGGTAAGGGCTGGGTATAATGGCAGAAAAGGGGCATGAAGTCCAGATATCCTTGGAGGAAGTGACCCCTGACAGACATACCTTAAGTAGGTAGTAGGCAGCTATCAAACAGGGAGGTACTACCGCCTGGAAGCATAATGTGTTGTCTAATGGTAGACCCTGCTGCCATATGGCATCACAAAACTCTTGACCAAGTCCAAGGTTGCTGATCTGTACTGTATAACATATATCCAGTATTTATTTATAACCTTGAGTTGCACATCAAGATCAAGTATATTATATATTTTTTTTACGGGGATTAGCTCACCCGAGCACAGGTCACTGACCCACATCAGGGCCTGGGGGACCAAAATATAACAATACTGTAATAATAATATTTAATAATACTGTATTACTAAAAATATTTAAAAATTATAACCAAAAAATAAAAATATTAATAATAACCATAAATAAATACACAAACAAAAAATAAATCAAGAGTGAGAAACAATATGTATACGTGTCTTGTCAATAGTAAGAGAAACAATGAATTGAAAACTTGCAATTGTGTGAAAGTGAGGCAGAAAGAACTGCACTAAAACGAGATAAGAAGATCCTGGGTTGGGAAAGAGTGGTAGATGAATGGGACAACAGGATTTCAAGCAATATAATTAGTACGAACACTTTAAACAGTTTTAAAACTAGATTAAGCAAACATGGTGGAAAAGGTAAGGTTCTGGGATCTAATGTTAATATTATGAGTTAATTTACTTCTTGGGTCGATTGATGAGACCACACAGCGGCTGCCAACGGTATTAGAAGGACTCAGGTCAGCTTAGGTTCTTCACTTGATCACCATGACCCAGCACTCAGGTAATGCAGTCAGGTCACGGTGAGGTTAGCTCCTAACCTAACCTAACCTAACCAATTCTATATTGTAACTACATACATAGTGCTTTTGTTTTATTTTCTCTTTAATAAATTTATTGTGCTTATGTTGTATTTTTATGTACTAAATTGCAAAATACATCACACTCATTAGTTGACTTAAGGCACCAAAGCTAGTGAGGGAAAGCAATTCATCAGTCAGAACAGGATTGGGGTTGATTCTTCAGTAAGCTACAGGGAGGGGCGGGGGGGAATCATCATATCATCCCTGTACATTTCTGGATGAATAAACTGTTTCAATATTACTAAATCATTTAGCTGATAACACTAATAGTGAGCTGAAGCTGGTGATGAACAAGAGATACGTGGCGGTGGACATCAGTAGTCACGAAAAGATTGTCCCCTCCCACCCAACACCCACCCTATACCACCTGAAGATTACCCCCCCCCCCCTCACTGTATATTATAGTGGATTTCTCCCCTACAAATGCTGTTTGTCGCTGAGTAGCCGACCCCGCGAATTCCCCAGTGTATGCCTCGTGGTCTGGGTCAACCAGCGCCGCCTTACAAGAAGGAGGTCAACTACTAAGCCACGCCTACCTCCGCTATTTAAGACCTGACCTCGTGGTGACCTCTCTCTTCTTCTACCTACACCAACCAGCGAGCAACACCTCCTCCTCCTCCGCTGCCTGGCGGCCCTCGCTCCCGCCGGCGAGCATGGCGACCCACAAGCTGTCCTCCTCTGAGCACCCTCACCAACCAGCTCTCTCTACATCACGCTTGTAACCACGCTGCCACTTCCCAGCACCAAGTTGCATTGTACATCCAATACAACATGTATACAGAGAGCACATTGTGAGTTTCCTTTCTCCATCCCATCCTGAGTGTGAACCAAAACCCGTACCCCACCACAATACCACTTGAATTTTAACCACCCCGACACAACCTACTATAATCTCATGTGATCCACAGTTATTATTATTTTTTAACAGGGATTAGCCCACCTGGGCACAGGTCACTGACCCACATCGGGGCTTGGAGGCAAAATGTAATAATAATAATAATAATAATAAATAAATTAATAAATAATATATATATATATATATATATATATATATATATATATATATATATATATATATATATATATATATATATATATATATATATATATATATATATATATATATATATGTGTGTGTGTGTGTGTTGTGTTGTCAAATGTAAGTGAAACAATTGAGACTGCAATTGTGTGTAAATGAGGCAGAGTCAGTCAGCAAACTAAGACTTGGTCACAATTTCGTGATGCCATACGGCAGCAGGGTCTACCATTAGACAACACACATGCTTCCAATATCTTCCCAGGCGGTAGTACCTCCCTGTTTGGTAGCTGCCTACTACCTCGTGACAATAACAACTATTATGACAATGTATAACACTGCATTACAGAGATAAGAATTTTTATCTGTATATAAACACCCTGAACCACTATCTTTACTATAACAACATATTGTTATCAGATGAGTGATGATAGTAAAAAAGACAATATGTTTTTTTAACGACGTCCATAGTATTTCATTAAACCTCGTAATCAGAAAAAAAATACACCGGAAAACAGTCAAAAATAGAAGAATTCTAAGACGTGTTACAAGAGGGAGAAATTGTAAGGAAATTTAGACCAAAAATCTATCTTTTTCACTTGATTTCTCCGACACCTTCCTCTCATATCCCGAGTTCTCATTGGTCGATTTCTTGGTTGCCTTGCTCTTCCTCAATTCCAGAATTTCATTGGTTGAATCCGGGTCGACCAACTTTATTCTCGAGTTATCATTGGTGTAGCTGGGCTGCCTGGATACAATTCCTGAGTTGTAATTGGTGGAGATGGTCATTCCTAAACGTTGTGAATACGAAAGAGCCACAAAATGAATTTCGTTAACTACTTCTTGGTACTGTATATTGTATTGTTGAGTTATTGAAATATTAACTAATTTGTTTTACTATTTGTATACTACGATTGTATCACTGTATCCTTGAGTTGTCATTGGTGTACCAGGATGGCCTCCCTTCCTTTCTCGAGTTATCATTCGTTTAGCGGAACTCCCTCGCTGTAATCCTTGAGTTATGATTGGTGGAGTTGGGTGAGGCCCGACCAGTAATATTTAAGGTGCGCACCGCGTCATGTATCAGTTGCGCGTTGGACACAGTAGTGAACGGACGTGACGCGGATAGTGTGTGAGTGAGTCGGAGTGGAAGAGATGGTTGCCTAGTAGTGTTAAGAGACACTTTGGGAATTGTTACAAGAAAATATAATACACCATGCCGGGGCCGGACACATCAGAAGTGGCGGAAGAGTACCGGTCGTCCCTGAAGGATTTGACCATCAACTCTAAGCCACTTATTACCATGTTAACAATGCTGGCTGATGAAAATAGACCCCACGCCGCCATCATTGTTAAAGTCATCGAGGAACATATCCATGAGGTGCGTCCCCCCATATTGTTGCCTTTTCCTTCCTGGTGCTCTCCCCTTCACCTGCTGTAATGTGAGGCACGGGAGAGGTGAAGGTGTCTGGCTCTAGGGTGAAGGGTTAGAGTAGTAAAGGTTGTCGATATTGGATTAGAAAACTTGGCAAGTGAATGGGAGTTATTGGTCGCCATCTTAACCCAACATGATGAAATTTAACATCGGGAAAACTTTTTTTTATATCTTTTTGTACCTCTGCTTCGTTAAATTGAACTTACTTCTGTATTTCTTATGCATATTTCTTGTTGATTATGAGGGAACGTGATATGATTTTTAAAATATATTTCTTATACGTTTTGGGAATTGTCTCACGTCAAAATGTGTCCTTATTTCGTGGCTGAACTCTGAGAATGAGAAGCATAAACCAGATTAAATTATATTAGTTATGCTGAACCTGTACCATGACTGGTCGCTAAATGAGGTTGCCTGCAGTTATTATAATGCTTGGGTACATGTGTGGCGTGACTTGGCTGTCTTGAGTAATACATTATTTTCATCCGGTTTCTTACAAAAATAAGTGGGTAAATGAAAACCGGTTTATGGAGCAAAGAAAATACGTTCAATATAGGCAGCAGATATTGTGCCGTCACGGGCTAAGTTTCCACTGACACTATTTTACCGTGAGTTCGCTTTGAGTGGTTAATCGTTCATTACCTGCGAACAAGGCGAGAACTATATTTGACCCTGACTGGCAGCATTTATTTCGCCGTGAGTCGCTCGTCGTGTAGCTGTAAACATACCTAACTATTTCGGTTGTTCTTGGAAACTTAAAATTAAAAAAAGAGGCGACATTTACTAGAACCTGACCATCCCAGAAAACCTACCAAACTTCTGGGGGGGGGGCGGAGGCGACCACTTCGTCATATTAAACATGAAGTACTTGGCCAATAAGAGCGCACTCCGGTAAAATAGCGTTAGTAGGAACTTAGCCGGTCACGGCAAAATATCCACTACGCTCAATAAATATTAATGAAAATGGGAAGTAGGCTTTAGTGTTTGCAAATTTATATGGTAAATATTCCGCAAACACCGGCATATGATTTAGTCATGAGAAACATATTAAATGCAGTTTTTTATGGTGAATACAGTGGTGGTATGGAAAGTTTGGGAGCCTGCACAGATAATTATTGAGTTGTGACTCCGGGTCCGACTAATTACCCAAATGTACCCGCAATGAAGTCAAATAATGGTCCTACATGAATAAATCGGACTGCCAATCACTTCTCGACTATTATTTGGTGTCACAGTAAAAAAAATTTGGAAAACGTAATTTAATCTTGAGTTAATAGATCGAGTGCATGTACCTAACCTAACCTAACACAACTCAGATTAAATTTAGTTAACCAATTTTTTGTGACTTTGTGACATCAAATACTAGTCGAGAAGTGATTGGCAGTCCGATTTATTCATGTAGGACTATTATTTGACTTCATTGCGGGTACATTTGGGTACATTTGGGTAATTAGTCGGACCGGTGACCCCTCCTACCCTGTCACTTCACCCCACCGAAGGTAGACAGGACTTGGGAGCAGAGGGAAAGTGTGGGGGTAAAACACATTATAGAACCTAACCTGATGTCTGGTCAGTGTGCTGTAAGACCTACTGGGTAATTATTCCACAATCACTAGCATACAATTTAGGCATATGAGACTGCTTGAGGAATAATAGCGAACGCATAACAATGGTTTAAAATTATACAAATTTAGATTTGGGAGCGAAATAGGTAAACGTTGGTTTGGAAATATAGTGGACGAGTGGAACAAGTTACCAAATATCAACTCAAATACGTTGGATAGCTTCAAACGTAGGTTGGATGGATATACAGTATGAGCAATAGGGTTTGGGTGTAAATGGGACTGCCCGGTATGGGCCAATAGGCCCGCTTCAGTTTCTTCCATTCTTATGTTCTTATTACCTTGAGAGGTACATGCAGTCATTATTAGTCTCTGGGTCATACTAAAATCAGAAGGTCTTTGATTATGCTCAGATATGTTACAGGAATACCAGACCACTGCACACCCTCAGCACATACCTGAAAACGGTCAATTTTACCTTTTGACCAAAATGTTTTTCCAGTGTATTTTTGTGTTTTAAATGAATTTTACCTTCATTTTTGGCGGATTTTGCTTGTTCGCCCCCACCCCCTATTAATAATGGGGGGGGGGGGAGAGCCTGGGAAATCGTTTTTATTTTGGGTGGGGGAGAAAACGAAAACCAGTCATAAAACCTAACCTAACCCCTAGCTGGGGGCTCTGCTCCCGAACTTCCGGTAGGCCTACCTTAAACTAATCTAAATGTTTCAGTTGTTAGAAACTTTGGGGCGCGCTGTGTCCGAAAGTACAATACTGTACCGTAGTTCTAAGTGAAAGGACCAAGGATATGTAACAATTGGATAGAATGATTGTCTTTCTCGTAAAACTCGGCAATAAACTTAAAATATTCGTAGGACCACAAATGACAACCAACCTCCACCACGGCCATTGTGAGACTGGTCAATGAAATTACACAGGCTGCTTCCTTTGAAAAAAAATCAAATGTGATTGGCCCAAAAAAATTCGTGTGATGATATCGATACTTCATTGGTCACGACTGGATGACGTCAGTAAATATTACACGTGTGATGCGCCAATAACACTTCACAAAGACTAAAAACTACGTAAAATTGATTAAATTCAACTGTCGCTATTATCCATTTCTGCCATGTATATATTCAACACCAGCAAGTGCAGCGTACTTAATATTGGAAGAACAAATACTCAATGTGTACAGCCTTAACAACATCAAACTAGAGAAGTCGACTTGTGAAAGCGACTTACTGGCACTCGTAAGCCCGGACCTTCGGCCTAGAAAACAGTGCGTTAATGTTCAAAATATGGCAAACAGAGTAATTAGGTTTTATACCAAGAAGTGTAACTCAACAGAGTGCGGAGGTCATGTTGCAATTATATCTTGCGCTAGTCAGGCTGCACCTCGATTATGCTGTTCATTTCTGGTGCCCTTATAGATTGGATATCAGATCACTGGAGTTGGTGCAGCGAAGAATGACGAAAATGATTCCAGGACTTAGAAACCTTCCATATCAAGATAGATTAAAGAAATTAAATTTGCATTCCCTAGGAAGACGAAGAGTGCGGGGAGATATGATAGAAGTATTTAAGTGGCTGAAAGGAATCAATAAAGGGGATATAAAGTTCTTATAATATCCGAGCAGGATAGGACTCATTAGCAACGGAATTAAGTTGGATAAGTTTAGGTTTAGGAGGGAGATGGGAAGAAACTCGTTCACAAATAGGGTGGTGGACGAGTGGAACAAGCTTAGCAACTTTGTAGTAAGTGCTGGGACGCTGGACAGTTTTAAAAGGAGGCTAGATAGATTCAAGGATGATAGAGAGTGGTTGTGACTCTCGACAGGAACCCAATTGGCCTATTGCAGACTTCTTATTTTCTTAGGTAATTTATGGTCTTATTTGGGGTTCAAAATGCTCAGAATAGTGATGTCTAAATGTTTCGGTAGTTTATAACTCGAGGGCGTTATGTCCTAGAGTGAAATAATACCCTGAAAACATTTGTCTGTAGAAAATAAAAGATGTCATACCTTGTGCAAATGACAAAAAGTGCACAAGGAATATGTTTGGTGTAATAGCTATCACCGTTACGATTGTTTTCTTGTGGGTGGCGAGGGAGACGAACTCATTTTCTAGAGGTCTCAAAGTTTTTATCTTCTGTGCAATAGGGGTTGGGTGTAAATGGGACTGCCCAGTATGGGCCAATAGGCCTGCTGCATTTTCCTCCATTCTTCTGTTCTTATGTCTTTAAGTTAGTGCTAAAGGGGTGCAATGTGGTGATTGAGTATTGGCCACCTTATAACCTGTTTATATGGTGCCCGTGCTTCACTGTTATGATTTCGTGCACTTTACTAACCACCGGTGTGCGTGCAGATGAAGGGGAAGATGGTGATCCCCAGTGCTTTGTTTATGTTCTTTTTGATATTGGAATCTGGCCAATTATTTTTTTTTTGAACTGCAGCTTTTTTTTTTATTTATCCTGTCCTTATGTCACGCCCAAATATGGGAAGCATGTTTGTATTATTTTTCATCATTAACCATAGCTCAGGAACAGCAGAGTGGGGCAGGGGGGGTATAGTTATATCACTAAAAAAAAAATCTTATTTATTTATGATGGGATTCTAAGAATGATCATAGTTCTCATCGCACACATGGCCCAAACCTAAAATTGTACCATACTGCACATTATGAACAATAACTGGCGCCCATAATGAGAATAGCTACACAGCAGGATTCTCTTAACACTCTAGAACCCAATTTTGGTCTAGCTGGGGACATTGTAGGAAGTTCTAATGTGGTGCACATTATTGGAATGCACGGGGCAATTTCAGAATTTACTAGATTCCATTATCATTGTATAAAAGTTCAGCTTGTGGTCATAAGGCCAAAGCTTATGTCTTATCAGGATAGATTGCCACAAAACCATGCAAGGAATTCATAGCAAAATTGTTCCTAACCTATCTCATTGTATTCATTATCCTGTTTGCTTAATCAGATTTGCCACAATGTAAATAGGCCTACACAGCCTGCTTCTCAAAGCGGTCGTGATTCTTTTAATGCATGGGATGATTCAGAATTGACAAGATTCCGGTAGTGTATATTGTACAGAACATTTTACATACCATACCCATCTTGACTATTAAAACACATTGTAGTGCTGTAACTCCTCTTGTAAAGGTTTGAATTGTTGAGCTACCTAACATCAAGAGAATTATATAAATCAAATACAGTGCAGTACATACTCGTATTTAATATCGCAATTCAACCTTATACCAGTTATTGACATGATTCATATACTACTGTATCAGTGGTTTATATACAGTACTGTACTGTATATGTTATGTGCATCTTAAATTCTGTATCATAAATTAATCCACTTTTTGAATAGTTTTATGGTCAGTTTTACTCATTGTACCCACGATAGTCCAGCCAGTGGACCACTTCACCTTCGGGCATTTTTTATTCTATTTGACAAAAACAGTTCCAGACCCCCCCCCCCCCCCATCCCCCATAGAGTATGTATATAAGTACCACATTGCCCCTGCACAAGTTATTTTCACCCTTAACCTTTCTCTCTGTCTTGAGGTCTGGTCTTGGATGCTTGTATCTGTAATCTGGATTTATATTTATCTTGCCTTGCAAATTTAAAAATGTTTTACTCGTGCAATTTCGTCACACCCGGGTCTTGCGTTTTGAATGGATATTTTGACTCCTTTAAATTTTGAAAAATTCAAAATGCCTCGTACTATTGTCTCCCAGCATGGTGGCCATTGTCTCTTGTTGGTAATAATTCATGATAAACCATCTCCAAACCGTTCGATTTTCATTGCATTTGACCTCGGTGTTACCTAATCCTACTTTGTTCCTTTTTAAATCTGTTAAAGTTGGACTATTTTATTCAGCACAGAGGAGATCCCTTACAATAGTGTTTAAAGCACTGGGAAACAATTATACGAATGTATATGTAGCCCCCCTCTGCTGCTTATTTAATACTGTACTGTATATACACACCTTAATGCTAACTTAGAACCTACCTTACCATATTAAACTAACACCCAGATAATGAGGTATAGGCAAAGTAAAAGTGCCTTTATTATAGCATCATTATTAAGACCTTTACTCATTACAGGTGAGTGTGTGTAAATGTGGGGTGGTGTGAAGTAGTCAGTCATCCAACTTTCACTTCCTCAATACCGGCTTTCCCTCCCTCACTCACTCTCCTCACTCACTAGTATATATTTCTCTTCCCTTGCTAAATCTACCTCACTATCCTCTCACTCGCCCTCTTCTCTCACTCATGTCTCACTTTCCTCTTTTACTGATAATGATTATTTAAAATGTATAGCACATGTATTTGGTTAGAAATTTGGTTCTACTGTGCAGTACTGTACTGTGAGTACAAAATGTAAAAGATTGTGAATTCAGGGTGTGTACAGGTATTAAACATAATTGCAAGGAAGAGTATGTTATTGGCTTGACATACTGTATTGTACAATCATGTTGATTTGAGTTTCCTGGTACAGTATTTACATAGTATTTCATAATGTTTAATTACTGTCATTGTCTCTGATAGTGTATGTTGCTATTTTGGTATGGTGCAAGTTTACACATTCAATAAACAGTATTCCAGTAGTTATAGTTTTGTAATGCATGGGTACGGTCATTGTGGGGGTGGTCCAATTCAACTATATATTTCAAAGGCCTTGTAGGAGGGTGTAAGGAGATAGTCGTAGCTACTTGCTTCAAGTCAAGTGCTGTGGGGACTGAGGATTGCTTTAATGGTAGCTACTCTATGTTGAACAAGCCTTCAACAGCTGCATTACTGTATATAAATTGTTTTGATACAAAAGGGATTACTGTAGGGCTATGATGTTCTGGATACCGTACTTTTAAGTTTTGAGTTCTGGGTGTTGGTGAGGCCGCATCCAGGTGTGTTAGAGAGACATGTTGTGTACATGTATGTTAATGAAGTGCAGTCCAGCAGTTTACCTGAGTGAAGCAGTAACATTAGAACACCCAAAAGGCCAATTGAAAGAAAGGTTGATAATTTAATATTTGAGAAGATCAGTTGGAAAAATTACAGTGTGAGAGAAGATCGGGAAGGTAGACACAGCAGTGATGCTGAGTGACCAAAGATGAAGTAGACATTACTGTCGCACTCACTGTGATTAGAGTCGTACAGGCTGAGGTGGTCTGCTTGGTATTATCACCAGAACAAAGATAAAATGTTGAAGAAACAATAATAGATTCACACACACTCTCACTACTTGGAACACACACTTTTGTTTGAAAAATAGTAAATGTTTATTTCCTGTACCATAATTGCTGAAATTCGTGTCTTCCATTTGTTCTGTATTTAGAGGATATAAAAAGAGGATATAAAAAGACTCCTGTTTTATATGTAAAAAAATTAGGTTAAAAAACAACAAATCATTGTGGAGATATTTAGCATGTATTATTGTGGAGATATTTAACATGTATTTATATATTAATGAGGGTGTGGGAGGTTCACACTGTGGAAAGAAAAAGAAACTTGATTTATACTTTTTTTTTTACACGGGGATTAGCCCACCTGGGCACAGGTCACTCACCCACATCGGGGCCTGGGGGGGGAATGTAGTAGTAATAATAATGATAATAAAGAACCATAAAGAAATGCAAAAATGAAAAAAAATCAAGTGAGAAACAATATATATATATATATAATATATATATATATATATATATATATATATATATATATATATATATATATATATATATATATATATATATATATATATATATATATATATATATATATATATATATATATATATTTTGTCAATAGTAAGTGAAACAATTGAGACCCTGCAGGGTCTACCATTAGACAACAAATTATGCTTCCAATATCTTCCCAGGCGGTAGTACCTCCCTGTTTGGTAGAAATAAAAATTTAGATGTTATTTTTTCCACTTAGAGGAAACATTAGTGATGTTTGGCTTCATCCGGTAAACATTGTCAGCTGTTCTTTGACTCTAGCAAATGTACCAACTGGTTAATAGTAGACAATGTTTCCAAACTGTACTGTATAATACTGACTGAGTCTGCTAGTGGTATACCATGTACTGTTATTAGGAATATTCTGTAGCTATTGAGAAGTCCATTATTGGGTGGGTTTACACTATTTACCTAAGTTTCACCCAATGTGACCAAAATAATGTAAGGGCGACAAGATCTCACTAATGGGGTGTTCAGCTATTGTCCGACAGATGAGTTAGCCAGCCATAAAGGATTAATAAGTATGCAGCTACAGTATTGAGCATAGTACTGTATGATATATTAAAGTTGACGAGTGGTGTAGTGTCAGGACTCTGTAGCGGTGAATTGTCCAGAAATGGTTGACCGACAACACATACATATGTCAAACAGTTTGACTTTTTGTTTATTGTACTACAGTATATCACTTTGCACCTGTTCAATATTACACACTGACATAAGTAGCACATGTTGTCTTTATTAAACTGTCACTGTATATAAGTGGTTACCTATTAAATCTAGTGCAGCAAGCGAGGGTGGGAGCAGCTGAGGCAGAACTGGGTGGTGTGGTGTAGCCCCTGTGGGTTGGAGGGGTGGAATGAAATGGGAATAGGTTTTAATCCTTTGTTATTCTGTATTTTGTGTACGGTATGTCAAAAATTAGCTAACAATAACTGCTATAATAAACTATGAAAATATTAGCCGAGGTATGCAGTATAGCACATCATAACCTACAATACTGTTATACAGTACAGTGGGCAACAGTGTTCAAGCCACTCAGTGTGTGTGTGGCTGCTGCATTGTATGTATGCCGTGACATCACATTGGGGGAGCCAGTGCATTACTGGGCTGGTGATGTAGATTTCGTGTTATAAGTGAAAATTATTATTATTTTAACCTTAGCTGAAGTTAAATTAAACATAATTTAGCAATCTTTGGCAAAGAGGATAAAGTAAACTTACCGGTACAGCTCCTCCCTGACTTACGACGGGGTTAGGGACCCAAATCCAGGTTGTAAGTCGAAAAGGCTTAAATAATATATAGAAAATCTAAAATGGGTGTCTCTGTTTCTTCTCAGCACCACAAAACTCTCACTTTTAAGCTTGCCAGCCATTTTAAAGTGAATTACAAACGAAAATTTTGTCTGTGTACTGACGGGACTCGAAAATAAGTAATTTGACAAAATTTTGGTACGACTGAGGCAGGTCGTAAGTGTGGGTGGTCGTAAGTCGGGGAGGAGCTGTACTGTATATGAGAGGAGGTTGGGAGGTGCACAAGTTTAATATGAAACATGCCTAACGTGTTGAGTTTGTCAGATGCACTGTTGACAAACCGCCCACTGCCTCCACACACAATACACACCCATGCTCTTATTTTATTTTTTTCACATTATACCTGTACAGGCATTTTCTTTATTTCTGAGTCACAGAGTATTGAAATTATTTTTCCACTTTTTATTTTACAGTTTTATTACATGTAACAATGGCAACATGTATAGCCATCTTTCTCTACAGTAGGTGTATTGCCAGAAGCTTCTTTTCTCCCCTTGTATCACACCAGTCTAGTTATAGTTTGGATATACTGTACGGTATTTTACAGTGAAACCATAAAACGGGCTTCTCTTACCAATAATCCCTTATCTAATGGACCCTGGATATGACAAACTTTCATCTCTTTATACAGTAGTTGGTTAGATGAGGTTTCACTGTTCACTACTGTATTACCTGGCTAGTGTAGTGGTACCATAGCTACTGAGAGTTGAGAAAAGGATGGCAAAGTACCATAATAACTCCCAATGTTTTCCTCCCTGCAGGTGTCTGGGCCTCAGAAGCTGCCAGTCATGTACTTGATTGACTCCATCATGAAGAATGTTGGTCAGGATTATATCAAGATGTTTGGACACAACATTATCAGCACATTTAGTTGTGTCTTTGAAAAGGTAAGTTGAATGGCTATCCTGTATACAGTGTAGTAGTACTGTAAACCAAGTTCCCAGATCACAGTTTGGGGGCCATATGCAGTTCTTGAACTCTTTTTGTGGCCTTTGATCCTTTCTGGAGAAGGCTGCTGGTATTTACACAGTCACTAGTTTTTTTTTTAATTTAAGTGATGTATAAAATATTTTATTGATATCATCACATTTAAGGGTAATATTACTCATGTTTAAATAGATTAGATTAGTGAGAAACTAATTTATTGGCTTTTCCATTTCAAAATGGAGCCCTCATCACACATTTGATCATTCATTGTGGCCCACTTGCATAAAAATGTTGTTGGGGACCACTGCAGTAAACCCATAGACATAGACGTTGTATACATTTAATAATTCAGACATTGTGTTAACCCATTCACACTACTGTACTGTTTGTTCTTCCTGAAGGAAGTATTTGTTTCTCTAGGAATGTACAGTGTAGAAAAAGGTTTTCAGAAACCACAATTTAAAAAATTGGAGAATGCCTGTACTCTACTATATACATTGTTCATTGGTTTTGTCGAATAATTTTTCAGGACTGATTATTGTATAGTATCTGTATAATATTGTATTGACAAAAAGACTTTTAATATAATCTACTACTTTCTTTTTTCGTAGGTTGATGAAAGAACAAGGAAAAAACTTTATGAGTTGAGACACACATGGAATGAAGTGTTCCCAAAGTCTCGGCTGTATGGACTAGACGTCAAAGTACAGTCACTAGACCCAGCCTGGCCCTTGCCCACAGGTCCAGCAATAACATCCCAGACCTCCAGTAAGCCCAACATACACATCAACCCCAACATCATTAAGGTGAGAAGCTTCCTGTTGATGTATTTGGGGCATTGTAAGTGTAAGGACTGAGCTTAATGAAGGTATGGATGAAAATTGTGTAAGTGAATCAACACAGCAGGTCATTATGAGGCAGGTGTAGATGTTATGTTATGTAAATAACTATACCTGTAGTCAAGAGGTTAGAAGTGTAGTGCAGTTGAGTATGTGTAGGTATGGTATATGATGTACATTTTGTAAGTGATAAAAGTAGAAAAGAGTGTCTTCAAAGCATGACTCATTACATCCTGGTAGACTAACACAGGCAGAAGTACTATGGTGATGGGCAACAAACAATGAGAATATGGATCGAATATCAAGGTCGTTAGAACAGAGTTTGATGGTTATAAACTTGCTTAAAGTGATGCATGCATATTTATTATGTAAACCAAATGGCGTCGTGAATTTCAGAACGAACACCGACTCCTGTTGTCTTGGTAGGGTTGTCAAAGTCTTTCGTCCGTAGTGTCATATTGTCTCACACAATTGTGGTATACTCCCCTTTTGGTTTTGTTTAAATCCTGCCCAGCATTGTGTTTTGTTGTCAACTTATCTTTAAACACCTTCATATTTTGTTCATTTATTTCAGTGATTTATTTAGTGATACATGTAATTTATAATATGGATTTACAGTTTTCTCACTATGTATTCAGTGTGAGAATTATTTGTTGGAGAGATACATTCATTGACTTTGTTTATAAATGGCTTCTCAAATGGAGCAACAAATTCAGAATACAGTACAGTACTGTATTTTGCGAAATAAGAAATGCAGTACAATACTTAAATTTGCAATATTTCGTGTTCATTACAGTAATTGGGAATCCTCCCAAATTTGATAAAGCTTGAACCCATTATTGCAAATTAAGGAGGGATTGTTTTGTGTAAAAATTTTTTATAGTTCAGCTATTTAGTGGAATATATTGACATAAGCAAAACTAAAGACGTCTAAGAAACAAGTCTTGTCTTTAATTTAAGTATAATGGATATCACTAAAGTAAATTAGTGAAAGTACACTACAGTATATGTCTGCTGGATATACTGTATTACAATGTTAAGTGTCTGCTTAAGAGACTTGACAACTATAAATCACTTGACTATATCCAGATGTGTTTGGGTCTGTCAGTAGACCCATCTGTATTTATGAATCGCCATAAATCCTTTATTTTAAAATCGTAAAGATGAAGTTTGTTAGGATTCTTGGTGGTAAGTTGTGAGGTTGGGCTGATCTTTTATTAGTCTGTGTTCAGAATAGTGAGGCACTTTCAGTCATATTTAAATATAATACAGTATACTGTGTGAGTGTACGTACAGTCATGTGGACATAACCAGTCGAGGTTATTTGTACAGTATCACATATCAGCTGTGCTATTAATGAAGGCAGTGGACAATAAGTTTACCATTTCATCTTTGGGATAAATGTACAAGATGCACAAACACTCAAGTTCAATACTCTTCAGTATATATAATTGTACGGGGTCAGTCCCATAAAGGAAGCATAAACAATACGATTGTATGTACAGTATACTACCAGGGTAGACTTACACAAATGAAACAGTAAGTTGTGGTCAGGAAGAGAGGTTTGTGAAATGTGTGTATAAGTATACTGAACGTTGACTGGTCTTCCTCAGCCTGGTGTGGTAAAGGGGTCGTCATTAACGTCGTCATCTTCGGGTCACAAGAACAAGAAGGAACTCGAGATCCTCAAACGGGAAGAGCAGATTTTGGAATTAGAGCGACAAAAGTTGATGTTGGAAAAGAAGAAAATACTTTTGGAACAGGTATGCTTTACATGTTGAAGTCATACTCAAAAGTAGTTTCTTTATATCTATAAGGGAATAAGAATAAGAGAAAGTTTAAATCACATAAGTTATCTAAAAGATGTGTGTGGTTTTGGTAACTTTGCTTGACTCAGATATTACAATGCTTTTCTTGCCTTCTCCCAAAATATTGCATGGGAAGAAACCTTCCCCAAAATGACGAAGATATTAATAATAGTCATAGTTTAAGTGATTAATCTGGTCTCATAGTCCGAAGGCCCTCTCCCGTTATGGAGCCAAGAGCAGATACACACTAGTTGAATTTATCCATGCTTCCTCACTGTTTAATACCCCCACTAACCCCCACTCTTGTCTGATGCTGCTTCCTGGATATCCATTCCATTTTCAGAACATACGATGGGTTGATTTTATACCCAGTGTTAAAGTTTTCAGCATAGAATTTCAGTGAAGTGTACAGTATAGTATGGGCATGTATTAGGATTCTACTGATCTTAGTGTTGATCTGAAGTGAGCTGAGGAGATAGGTACACATAGAAAGGATGTGTCTTCTATAGTACCCATATGTTAATGAATTTGGTTTGGTTTTGTAATTGTCAATGTCCATACGTGTTCAGTACAGTATCATTTGAATTGTTAACCTGCTGAGCTAGTAGGTGTAGGTGTACATAAATCCCTTTTTTTTTCCTAGTTTATCCAGTTATCTATAATTCATCCTAGACAAATTTATATTCATAATCATTGTGAATCACATTCAAAGTAGTCATCTGTGTGATTGCTCTTATTTGGGTGAATTATCCACCATTAAGATTTTTTGATAATTGTGATCTTAAATCTCCTTTCTTTTTTTCCCCTGAACAGAGTCGACAATCCAAATCAGAAACTAAGGTGGTGAAGCCAGAGCCCGAGAAACCAATTGTGAGTATCCTTAAAGAAATAGTACCTGTACTTCCTCTTCTTCTCCATTTTGTTATACCTTGCATTAGTTCTTTATCCTTTGTCACACAGAATCTTGGATTTATCTTCATTACTTACATTGTTATTATTTAGTTTTTTTCGTAATGTTCAAGTAAGGCGAAGATTTATTAGTGCCTCTTGTGTTATGAATGTGTGCCATAGTTGTGATGTTGTACTGTAGTGTTTTACTGGGGATCTGTTTATTGATATACATATTTGGGTCAGGAGAGAGAGGAGACATAAGACAGACTTGACCTCTACCAGTGTGTGTGTGTCCCACTGGTAGGGGTCTAGGTACACACAAAACATACATGCACATTTTGTTCACTTAGGATAGTAATGATGCTATTATTTAGTAGTTTGTTTTATCTATGTACAGTATTTTCTCTCATTGTGATACATATATTTTTTCTTGTATTTGTGTGAGAAAAAGATTATTTTTATAAAGAATGTTAACTTTATTGAGGGACTAAGAATGTTTAGGGTTGACTTCCAGGTTGCTGTAACAGACTACCTATCCTACACCTTTGGATGGACTGTAGAATAGGTTGAGAGAAAATATTCTTGAATTAATGAAGAAAGTTTTTGAATATTGATGGTCTTTTTATAATTATAATGTGTCAGTTATTCCACTCCCAAGTGAATAAAAAAGGAAACTTCATTACATTACTGGATACGAAGACTTTGTTACTGTGTATAGTAACCACTAGGCCTACGTACAGTACAATATTTTTAAAACCTGGTATGCAGTATCAGGATTGCAGATGATGCTACTGGATGTTAGATAATCTATACCTGAGTAGAGCAAACGTCTTAGAGGGTACTGTCTCGTATATTTATGATGTAGACCATTTCTGGGCGATGGGTACAATACACAAAAGGACCGGACTAATTACTGCACTGGATGGCCCACAGCAACAGAAATTTGTTTATATTTAATCTTTTTGCCACTTATTTCCACCTAAGTTGATTGGCTTATTAGTCATGAATGTCTATCAGACTCAAACTACATGAGAGAGTTATTTTATAGAATGTCAAGAGTTAAGGCTTACCAAAATGTTTAACCCCCTCCCCTTCCTGGTAAAACATTATATTATGCCCCGATGCTTAGTTTTCGCTCTATAACAATATTTCTTGAGAGAATCTCACCGGCATAGGTTTTCATAACTTGGTAATAGCACTGCAAGGTTCATATTTTACAGCTGATCTTGTGGAGGACACACTCACGGAAAATTTTCAATGTTAATTTATCAATATCAGTTTGAGGGACAGTACACGTATAATTGTACTGTAACGGTGTTAGGTTAGGTCGTCGGCTTGAGGGTTACATAATATATTACTGTTTGGTTGGGCTTTTACCTGACCATCATACATGAACTGTGTGAAATTATTTTGCAGTGTTTTTATTATAAGGAAGATGTTAATTGTTAATAATGTTTTTAAAAGGCTTAAGAGAACACCCAAGGGCAGTTTGTGACATTGAAAACATTGTGTGTGTGTTGATAGTGAAGGCCACTAACAGCCGTTCTTTTACCCCTCACCCTCATCTCTTCCTCCCTGCTGCTGGTGTGTAGGCCAAGACCATCGACGACCCCAGTATATCCAGCGAACGCCGCTCCGAATTCCTCCGCTCGTACAAGATAAAGAAAAAGTCACAAAATAAGGAAGAATCACAGGTCCATGTCAACTATTTGTTGCACAAACCCAAATCTTTCTTTTTGCATATACTTGTTATATCCAGAAGAATGGTGTGGGTTTTATTGTCCATCCTGGTGGTAGGATTGTATGAGTAGTTTGCTTTCAGTACCAAGACCAGAAGCTCTCTTGTTGTTGACACTTTGTAGCTAATATATTTGCTCTGTAATTTGTGGAGCTTTGACTGGTAATGTGCTCTCAAGTATTGTATGTGACACTGAATGGCTGTAAGGGGAAGTTTCGTGCTGAATGTTTACAAGTACACTTTGATTTACGATGCATGGAAAACTGTTGTCCAGTAGTGTACCGAATCATTATTAATTGATTCATATTAATCTGTTGGTCACCGTTATATATTGGGAGATACACAACTTAACTAGTGTATATGTGTGCACCTTATTGCCTTCAACTCAACACAGTGATGACTTTGTGGGGTATTTTACCACCTGGGTTATTGCTGCTGGTCATATCACTTGTTGGTCATTTTCCTGATAACTCGAAATTGGATTAGTCACTCTGGAAATAACAAGAAATTGGTGGAGAGTTCTGTCAAAGTGTGGAGTTGTATTCAAAAGATGTGAGTGACCTGTAAACAGTTTTGTTAAACATGCTGTAACCAGTCAAACATTTGTCTTTTGATAGGTTTTTCACCCCAAGTTTATATACAATTAAAATTAAAGAGATTGTAAATACAAATGGAGATGTAAACATTATCATAAATCAAGGTGTACTTGTACAGTACTCTATTTAAAGTATATACTGTACATAGTACATGCATCTAAGGGGTGAACTTAACGGAAAAGTATTTGTGTTATAGTAGTGAATGGTTTTCAAACTACATATTTCCTGTGGCAGCATTTGATCTGTAGTGAGTTTGTCTGACTTGTATGTGTGTGTGTTCACCAGCAGCTATACAGTATTTTGGAAATAACTATATAACATCACAGTGGTCCTTGTGCCAGTTACTGTATATAAACTCAGCCGGGCAGAAATTGTTTGAAACCTGATGTGACTGTTGAACACAAATCATTATTTGATGAGCATTTTACCTACTTGACAGAATTATTGATGTGATTTCCTAGTCACTCGGTAGTTTATTTTGAGAGTATTGAAGACCTTGTGGTCAGCCTCCATATTAGACATATTGTGGTGTGATATGGCACAAATATTGAAGGCTTGATACTGTAATAATGATGGTGGAGGGTTCTTGGATGTGTAAAATATCTCTTAAGACAAATTGACACTGGTGGAGGGTGTTGGTTAGTGTAGTAGCCTATGGTTTGTCCTTCTGGGTCAAGTAACTCGGTACAGTATATACTGACAGGAATTGTATTGACTCAAACTAACAAAAACAGAATATGTGCAGTACAGTATTGATAACTGGACGTTGGTTTGTACTGTACTGGGCACTTATTATTATTATTATTATTCTCGACTTTATTTGAACCTGCGGGATAGTGCATGACTTTTAAGACACATTCCTCACTGGAGGGGAAATTCATCTTGGGTGTTGTGGTGTTTGTTAGTGTCAAGATTTGGTTTTATTAAAAAGCTTCACCTGCTGTTTGTTTAAAATGATTTGTTTATTTATTTTTTGTCAGTAGGATGATTAAAGAAAATACTGAGGTTTTATGGCCAGCATGGGTGCATTATGTCTTATGTGTGGGTCAAATGTAAATACAATAAACATTTGCAAGTAAGGAATGTATATGTTAGCTACACATTATTGCATGATTGGAATATGTTATAGTATTTTTTATTGAACATCTCATAGGATTTTATTTTAATGTCCAGTATTGTAGTAAGCTGTGTGATTATTTGCGTGTTGGTATTGTAATAACTGCACGGGATATTTTTCTTTAGCGTTCTGCTGTACAGTTTCTCATTATTTGAGTTTAGTGTTAAAGAGGGACCTGTGAATACACATATGAAGGTCTTTTTTAATGGGGCAACATCCATGAACCTAATTCTAAGTAATCCTCCTGAACATTTCTTCCTTTTCATTCTCTTTGTTTATTTATTTTAGAATTTTTCAAATCATAAGCTTTCAAAAACTGAAGGGTATTTATATTTATAGTATAGTATATAATTTAGCTATATCTGGGAGAGGCTTATATGGATGAAAAAAGTGTATAGCTCTTAGTCCACAGTGATATCTTGACTCATGTGTGCAGAAAATTGATTTCGTCAGATTGTACTGGAGCCCGGCAAGTTGTTTAGTCTTTTGTGCTGTGGGCAGCAGCAGAGGTGGAGTGTGTGTGTGTGTGTGTTCTTGGCTTAGATTCTTGCAACACAGTTTTAGATATTTTACTATTTTTGTTTTTACTTAAACAGCTTTTGATAAATCAGATTGTTAATTTTGTGATGTCTTCCAGATTTTTTAAATTTTTTTATAGGACTTGCAATACGCTCTTGTCACATTCGCTGTATCTCTCACTGGCTTTGGTTTTCTTCGATGTGTTTGGCTTTGATAAGTTAACAAGTTGTTCCCCACATTTTGTCACCTTCATTCATCAGTAGGTTGTCATTCACCAAAAAACTCACCTGACACTGCTCACTCAAGTACTGTACTTTGCCACTCTTTGGTGTCTCATGCCCTTGATGTCTAAGTGAAAAAGTATACATTCTGTCTTCCATTGCACTATGTCAGGAAGAAATAGATGACCAGTAGTTGGGAGTAGATACAGTAGTTTGCAAACATCACAGTCCTTATGTTCAAACATTATTCATGATGTTATACTGGATATTGATTCACGCTCACTTTACACAGTTCATTGTCAACAAAGGTCATTTATTCCTTTAGTGTGTGTGTGTGTTTTTTGACATGTTAGAAAAAGTTACCTTCCCTTCCACACTGCATTGCCAACCTCAAATGAAGGACCTTAAGTAGGCACATATAGGGTAGTGAAAACGCTTATTAAATATAAAATTGGAATAATAATAACCATGGCTTAAACCAAATGGTTTTAACCAATGGTTTAAATCAATCCTCCCTGGTTGTGTTATTTACATGTTTGGATTCTTTGGGTAGGTTTCTCCAGATTGTCTTTAGTTGCTGGCTAGATAAGGTTTCTCCCTGCTTAAGAGTTGGAACCTTTGGTTTCCTTAAATGAATATTTGTTTTGACGTGCTCAGGTGGAGCCCACAGTCAAGTGGCTTGGGTATGCTCCCACATCCCTTGGAGTTTGTGTCTTCACCTGGAACTGATAAATTTGAAATGTTTGAACTGGGAGTCGCCTGGATTCATAGGACAGGATTAAGGCCTTGACACTGATTGGTTTGAGGTTGACTTTAACGGACCTCCAGCCTTTTCTTGTCCCCTCCCACTACTGTACCTGGTGGGGAGGGGGGTAGGAGGTTGTATTTGAGGATGGTAGTGCTGGGGGGGTTGAAAGAGGGTGATCAGTTGGTTGTGTTAACAGATCAACCCAGGTGATGCCAGGAGAACAAATTTGAAGATCAATCTTCCATTTACTTGCAAAAGCTTGCAATAATATTTTAGTAATGAAATTTGTCATAAAATTTTTAAATATATGATGGATGAAGTGTGTTTGGTGTTGACGGGCAGGGGTGCAAATATACCATCTACAGTATAACAAGTTACCATCAGGGCAAGTACTATTTAAAATTTAATGAGCCTATCATATTTACCAGTCATTAAACCAGTAGAAAGTACAAATTATGGTACAGGTTTTTACCTGATACTATACATAGAAAGCTCTTTACTTAATATTCGTTGCTAATATCAATCTGTATTACATTTATTAACAAACATTGTAAAAGCATTAACCAATTATAATACTAGAATGGGTGTTCATCGAAGTAAAACTTAATTTATTACAAGATAATAACTGGTCTAAAATTCTGATTCTCAATTGAGTTTTCTAGCCAACTGGTTTCTGGACAGTCCACCATTTGTCACCTTGATAAAATTAAGTTGTACACCTAACTCATCTTGCCTAACGGTGTTGAGTCGAGTGCCATTAAACTCTGTACCATAGATATTAATTCTTTACTGCCGGGTTTATGGGTACGGATACAGTGTATTTGCATCCCTGGCTGGGTGATAATTCCTTTTCTTTTCTCTACTTTTCTTATTCTTTGCATTTGGCTTGACGGTACTGTACTGTAGTCACCATAGTGTAGTAGTAGTAGTGCAGCTTTTAGTAACCCTGATAGATGGTGTAAACATCTTGAAGGTATTGATGGTTATCTATTAATTGGTTTTGACACCGTTTTTACTTTTTAATGTACATTTATTTTTATTTCATTAAATGTTACACACTTGGGTATTTTGTCGAGTCTTTTAGGTTTAACTTAATTTGTTCACATAATTTTTTTTTATCCTAAAGATAGTTTTGTTATAATTTTTCATTTGTCACTAGTAATCCTCTACAGTTGCAGACTGGGAACATTTGAGGGATAATGTGGCAATGGGTTTAATTAGGAAGGAATAAAGTAAGAATTAGGCTGAGGTGTATTGTACTGTTTTATATTTTATACAATTTTCTCATATGAAATTTATTTACTGTGGTGTTTGTACCCAACAGGTGAGCTCAACCATTCACGTAGACCCCCGGCGTGTCCATCAGGTGCTCCCTGTAGTTGCTGCATCCAGTCCAGTTGTGACGCAAGATCCCAGAAGGATTAATGAAACGACTCGGGATCCTAGGTTAACGGTTGAAAATAATCGTGATCCAAGAATTACACCCGAGAGTTCCAGAGACCCCAGACTCAATTCTGAAAGTTCTCGGGACCCAAGACTAAATTCAACTCTCTCTACAAACAGTACAAAGGCTGCCAAGCCAAGTGAGGCGCAGGTGACATCTTCGCGTGATCCTCGGGTGGCTGTAAAAGAGGTGAAAGATAAAGATAAAGATAAAGTGAAAGAGAGAGAGCAGCGGAAAAGTAAGAAAGAAACCCCAGTAAAACCCAAAAAAGAGAAGGAAGTAAAGCCTTCAAAGTCAGAGGCGCGGTCTACAAGGTCTCTCCATCGGGCAAAAGAAAAGGAGAAAAAGGAGAAGGAATCTCCTGTGTCATCTTCGTCGCTCAAGTCAAACATAACACACACAAAGAAGTCTCTGGAGGCTCCGGCACCCGTCGTCGTTAATAATTCGACTACGTCATTCAAAAGCAACAGGAGGAACAAGCAGCGCACCTACAAGCAACGCACCGAGTCCCCTGTGGAGGAGCCCAACTCACCGCCCAGGAAGAAGCGTTCATACGACGAGATTCTTTCTGACTCGGATGATAGTGACCATTACCAGGCTAATAGACCTAACCCTGCATTGTACAATAAATCTGGTGAGTATAGGGGTAGGTTGGAGTGGGAAGGAGAGAGTGAGAATGCCCTCGCCAGACTCTCCCTGATCAGTCAAGATTCTTCACTTTCTGTAAGACTCGCCCCCCAGGACAAGGAGTCCTTTATTTTGCTCTGGGAGCCTTTCTTTTATGTAAATTGTGGATTTATGGATTTTTGTAATATCTTTTTTACAACATTTTACTTGTCATTATTGCTAGCAAGGTTGAAGAAGTATGGTTCTATATATGCAGAAGTGTTAAAAAGGTTAAATGTTTTATATTATAAATCATATTTATCTGTAAAAATAGCTTACTGAAATAAATCCCATCCCTTATAGATTCGTTTTATAAACAGGGTTACTGGCTCTTTTTTGGTGAATACAATTTATTAACTTTTATAACATTTCAGATTAGATAGACATTTATTGTTGAAAGTGAGCGAAACACTTTGTTATAGATATGTGCCGTGATGAAGCATATTACAGGTGTTACACAGATGCTGGCAAGAACTGATCTCTTACTAAATGCTGCATAACGAATCATACAAGAAAATATATTGAAGCATTTACAGAATGACTTGCATTTTGTGTGTTTTACAAATAATGGCGGTCAATAATCTTCCGAAGAGGACCCACTGGTTTATTACACCATTGTCTTTAACACAAAACTTCTGTTCCTTGCGCACGGGGAAGGGAGAGTGGGGTGGTGTGTCATCTTAACATCCGTCACATTTCAAAGTTTGGGGTCATGCACAATGAAACTAGTACAGGTGATGGTTATATGGAGTCGAATACTTTTAAAGATTTTTCAAGTTGCATATTATGAGAGGACAGTACCGTAGTTTATCTACAAGTTACTGGTAATGTGTTATATATACGGTTGATTTGTCTTGAATCGAGTGTAATGATAGTAAAATTCCTCGGCGAGAATTATGAAGAGGTTAGTTAAAGGAAGAGGATAGTTTCGCATTTTGTAGCTACACGAGTTGTGAAGGAAGTGTAATGTACTCCTGTTTTGGGTTTTTAGAAAGCTTTAAGTATAATGAACAGAAATGGACTCAGTTTGGACTGAAATTGTGCATGGAGAACACCGTGCCATTGTGTGTGATAGTTGAACTAGTTGTTGTGTGTGAAGGACAAAGTTGTATAATGGCACTGGTTATTTGATGATGTAGTGGTCAAGCTGTCATATACAGAGGATTGTTGTTTGAAGAGTGAAACAGGTGATAGATTTTAGCATAGTTCTGTATGTAAGAGAAGAATGTTGAGGATTGATACCAGTAAACAAATTGATTTTCATAAAGGTAGCCATTTGTGTTAGGATGATAGTGGGAAGGTAAATGGAATTTGTTCTGGTTCCCTTTTGATAGTTTTGATGGCTGTAAAATCAAAATTTATTAAGTAATGCAAAAGAATAGTAAGCTTACACAAAGAAATTACTTAGACTGCTCCATCTTTTCTGTATGGATATGAAAAACTTGTATTTGTATATACAGGCTGAAGAAATATATAGCAAGTGTTGCAGCCAACTTCTTTAATATATTGAATAGTTTCCTAGCTAAATGGCATAGAATAGGTGCATGGAGATTAAGGAGCTGCAGTATGAATAAATAAGACTTGGAAGAAAAAAATGAGAGGGTGAAGGAGAGGCAAGAATGTATAATGCATGCATTTGTTTAAAACCCTACTGTATCATTAAAGGTTAATGGGGAGAGATGGACTTTGTAGAACACCATAAATAAATCGGGTGTAACAGTCCAGGAATATTTATAGGACTGTAACTTAAGGAACGATGATGATTAAATGCACAGACAAGTTTGAGAGGAAGACAGAATGAAGACTGTCTCACAAGATAACTACAGAACAAAGGAGATGTTACATGTTCAAGTTGATCTGGTGATTTTTGTCATTTCCTATTGAAAATGTGCCTAGATCCCCCATCCCACTGTTTCTGTGGAAGGGAATGCAGCAGAACATTTATAAAAAATTGGAAACAAGAATTATATGGAGAAAAAAATCTTGGACTCTTACCCATGATCAATATTCTGAAAATTATCCATTACTCATAATCACCGTTATAGTTTCAGTAGCCACCACTCCTCCATATGACAAAGTTACTAGCCACACTTCAGCCAAGTGGTGCACTACCCTTGACAAATTTCATGTTATAGGCCAACTTGTTATTGTTTGTTTTGGTGGCCGTGAGAGTGCAGTAGTGCAGTGAGAGTGGTTGAAGACCAATACAGCATTTACTGAGAGGAGTGAGAGAGTTGGAGCCAAGAAGATGCATGCTAGAAAATAAAGTGATGTTGCAAAATATCAAGGAATGTGTTAAGTATCCAGTATGACTGACTAAAGTAAATAATACACTACCTGTGTATTTTGCTAATTATTCGAGGGTAAATGCAGGTGTCATACTCATTTCACTGGAAATATCGGTTATCTGAAACATCCTTGATGCCAGCCATTCTGGATAGTACCAGTTTCTGTGGTGGGCTTTTGTGTGTTTGTGTTCAACATGTGAACTCAACTCAAACAGCAAGAGTTTTTAGCCAGGCTGAGTATGCGTACCAACAAGATCTGAAAATGAGCTCAGTAATACAGTACCTGTATTCCTCGACTATCTAAATATTGCATGCCAGGCTGTGTGGGGTACTGTTGACACAGACAAAGAAAGAAACTTAGATCTTGGACCTGCTTCATGCATAATTACTCAAAGGCTTAAATCTTGTCTAGAAGTAAATTGCACTCCCACACATGCCACAGTAATCACACACCACATTACTCTCACACACACCACATCACACACACACACACACACCATAGTTCACACACAATACAGTACATATATGCACATATACAGTACATACATATACCCAGCACAATACAGTACACATATACACCATACATACATACCCAGCACAGTACACACACTTTTTTCTCCACATTTTTACCAGAAAATACAACCAGCCTTTGTATTAAACTAGGAAAAATGCTTCAAAGTTTTAAATTCCTCTAGTGGTTTATCTGAATGTGTCCAGTTGAGTCACGATGCCTTAAAAGTACCTAAGGAAATGGTTCTGTCATTAACAGTTATGTAATAAAGTAACTTGTTCCCAAGATATGAAATGGTCAGCAAATTGATGATATTTGTAGGTATTTTGTTAGTACAGTATTACATTACATGGTAAATACCTTCTGCTGTGTCTTATATGGTTCTGGTACTTTTACTTTTACTGTACTTTCAGAGTTGAAATATGAGTACGAAGGACATTTTTATTTTGGTTGGAAGTTTATTTTATATACAAAAAGGTCTTGATATGATTGTAATTGTAACCTTTTCCATTATTTATTTTATTTTATTTATTTTTTAACCGCTGAAGGGTAGGCATGAACATTTGAGTATTTTACGATGGTTAAAGATTAAGATAAATGAAGAAATTCTCCCATAATTATTTTTCTCCCAATAATTTTATCAGAAGCAAGTTTAAGGTAATACATTGTACGGTCAACTACTAAAGTCCGTTAGCCTCTTCCCCTGAACCACGAACCCAGAGATTCAGTCTAGTGAGCCTGAAACAGTACAGTAGACTGATACATCGGTGCTCCTTGTGGTGGAGGGGGAGACACGAATGGAGCCGTCTTGTTTGCACTTGGTAATTGTATGGGGGAGTTGTGTTGTGTCTGTGTTTTCCACATATTTACACTATTTTGCAAAATCCTACCTTGTAGCATCATTATTTATAATTTATTATTATGGAGAGTAATTTGTAGAATTTCATCGCTAATTAAGTTGTACATTTATATACCTGTATCAATACATGGTATGAGTGCATATATTTTCTCCTTTTCACTCAACTTCATTTAATTGTTCTTATTGTTGCACCGGAGGTGATTTGAAGTGGAATCTAAATCCACAACAAGGCTCCCCAAATAATTACCCGACACTGTTCTTGCCGCTCATTCGTGCACCCCGCTGCTTCTTGGATGTCCACTCACTCTAGCGAGCCCTTCATCCCATCCATCTATCCATCTACTTTTATTTATTTCCTCTCCATACTACCATCCACTTTCAGTCACTCACTTTACATTTTTCCATTCTGCCCTTACATGTTCTCAGGCCAGAATACTTTCATATGAACATTTGTTTTCTATAATTAATTTTCTAGCATTGCTTTTACTTCACATAGTACAGTACTGCCAAACAAATTATATGTCTTCTAATTTGCTTCTTTGACCTGTGTTCAGTGGTCATAGTTCACACCCATAGTTGGTTAATTGATTCCCCAGCACAGTACACACCCAATTAAGACTGGTGATGCAGTTCTCTCTCCATACATTAACCAATCCATCCATTATTGTCTTGATTAAAGTTACTCTGGTTCAGTTCATATCTCATTATGGAGTTAATTATTTCAAGTAGCTGGTTTAGTTATTGGAGAATTAAGTTTATCTTCTTCTTTCCATTATTTTTGAGCATTAGTGAATGTCTTTGGTAGAGTACAGTATAGTATGCAGTATACTTTTGGGTGAGATCGATCTGAAGAATCAGGAAATGTTGTAGCGAAGAAGAACAATGAAAGAAAATAAACAAACATATTTTTATTTGTGAAAACCAGCATTTCATACAGTATTTTAAGTATTAAATGATGTGTTGTTGTTTTTCCGACAGGGATGTTGGTCACAGAAATAAATTCTGCTCTACTAACTTGGGAATGTTTAGTTATTTCCATGTTTGTCTGTCTGCCTGTGCTGTAATGCATGTACAGTGCCTATATTCTTGAAGGAGGAATTCAAGTGAAACTTAACATATGTTTATCTTATGGTGTGTCCTATACTAAACTCAACGAATTTGGCTTGTTTTGGCATGAGGCTACGCTGTCACCACTGATTATGTAATCATTGCTGCAAGTATCTCCTTGCTCTGTGTAACTAAAGTTAAAGTTTTGGTTCAAGCTCCTTGCTTGGTGATTGCTTCAAGCCATTGAGGCTTGACAAGCATTGGGTCACAATCCTTAGAAGGGTTCACCCCACATCCCAACCACAGGCAGCCATAAATATGGGTTCTTTATTTTGAATTTCCATCATTAATGTACCTCCTGTCAGCCAAACTGTGGTCATGGATATGGTTGATAACATTATCTGAATTTAACTATTCTGTTATAGATGATATTCTCTCTCTAGCTTCAGGTTACCTTCTGTGGTCATTGAGGTCAGTTTCAAGTTGGTAATTACATTATTTTGGTTCATTATTTCTCATGCCTTGTGGTGTCATAGAGTTGAACTGAAAGTTAGTTAATGTTAAATTTTTAACTAATATGTTATGAATTAGCAATTAGCAGTCCCATTATATTTTGTCTTTAAATAAATTATGTTCTCATTGTATCACTTCAATTTGGTGTAGACAAACTACAGTTTACCTAGATTTTCAGACACTGCTGTAGCTTCCTCTACAGGCCTACTTTGTCAATAATGTGGACTCTCAACTCTTTAGTAAAGGTTCAGTCATAACGCAGGTATTGTTTAGGGAATGTTGTTGAGTGGTGATGTACACTTAAGATGGTCAGTAGCCTCATCAATGCCCTGGTGTAAACTGAACTCTCATGGGAGTTACAATTTAACACATTGACTGGTTGAGTCTTTTATGATACCATCCAGTTGTATTATTTTTTTAAACCAATTTTACTTCTCTTAACATTATGCCATGATTCACAGGCATCTTGAATTTTTTGTTACCTCATAACTTTTTATGATTATAAATAATAGAGAAGATCGGCAGATATAGATTGACAATGATTATTTTTGTTTGCCGAGATTGGTTTCTTTATCAGTTCTTGACCTGTTTGCGGAGCTGAGACAGGTTGTTGCCCAGTGTGTTAGCATCCTTTAGCACATTGGTAGTAATACACAACCTTAGTGGAGGTGCTGTTAAATTTCTTCCAGTTTATGCCCTGAAAAAGACTACAGTTTTCAGTCAGTCATCAGCTGGAAAGAGACCTGTCATGGTTTCTATCTTAGCTCTCTCCTGAAGGAGTTCTAGGGTGGAAGGAATTGTAGAAGGCAAAGGACAGAGCCTCTTATTTATGGCTGTTCATAGTTTGAGATGAGAATGAACCAGTATCAGGATCTTACTTACCATACCTGGAGATTCACTAACTTGAAGCAGCCACTGAGCTAGGAGTTGGAAACAGTGATTTTACCTGGGTTTCAATGAGTGTGGAAATCTTTGCAAAACTTCCTGAGCAGAGTAGCCTGCTGTCATAACATGTCAGAACTGCTAGACCAAGGAAGAAGCTGACCTCAGGTCATCTTTGTTGAATGTGTCTTGCAGGTCACTCATTGTCTTCTCCCGGTTATAAAAAAGGATTTTATACTTGTCTCATTCATTTATCTGGTATTAAAGTTATAGAGAACCAAATATTTACATTTAGTGCCAGCGTAGATTTTGTCGTGTTCTTTTTAAACCGAGGAAAAAATTAATGCCTTAGTTGGTGTTGAAGAAAAGATAACTACAGTTAATAACATCCAGAGAACTGTTTGAAGTAACCTTGTCTTCCAAAGAATGTTGGATGGAAAGTCATCAGGATCTGTTGTTAGTACAGAATATTTCATATCTTCTGAGCATATATTATTTGTTCAGTTTGTCATGTTTTGGTCTCGTGGCCCAAGACACATTGGTTCAATTTCATAACTAGGTTGCATTGTTGGGGTGTTATTGACTGTGGTGCAGGCTGAGCTGGACTGACCCTTCTTACCACCCCTCGTAGAGTCTAGGTACAGCATAAAGGATATTAAACTTTCACCTGTGTTATATATATTAATTTTTGTTATGAAAGAACTGCTTATATTTTCTCTGCACAAACCCTAAAATAAATTGTTCCCTGCACCAGTCCTGCTCTGGTATTTGGGTTGGCTCTGTTACGCGTACATTGTAAGAAGTTGTACTGTACTGTGTTTAAATTGTTGTCGTGTTCATGCAGTGTGAGGTAGAAATAGGCTTATAAACTTAGAAGTTTTGAGGATTTGAAATCCATTTAGTTTAAAATCTTTCAATAGAAGTCCTAACTAAAACTTCACACTTTTTTATATTTAACTTCTTGATTAATTACATGTTCACAGACAGGGAGACTTTTCATTTCTTTATTAACTTGTTGGGTTTTTGTTGCTATATATTATTTACTAATGCTATATCAATACGTCATTTATGTACTAATGAGAGGAAAGCACAAAAGAAATGCCCAAAACTTTAGGAGCCAAACACTGAAGATGCAGAAACTCGAGAATAATAATCTTGTCCTTTCTGTCTGTCCATCACCAAGTCCTTGTCTGCTCTATAACTTTACAGCTGTTACAGACATCAGTGAAACATGTGTTGTTGTCATAGCATCTTAAGACTCACTGTAGTGTTAACCAAGTACAGGATCATATAAATTCCTAGTTAGAAATAAAGGTCTGTTCTTATGGCCTGCAGGGCCCTTGTGATGATGTCGCTTCTCAAGTACTTCCATTGTTTTCAGATTAACCGAATACTTTTTGTAGTTAAACTAGTGTACCAAGTACTGTAGATAAAACTTTTAAATAAAAGATGACTGTCATTTGTTTCATTTGAATATTTCAGAGAGAATGTCTGGTACTGTATTGATGATTTGATATAGGTTCTACGTACGAAATACCGATATAGCTCATGAGATGTTATCAGCAGGTTAAAAAGTGCAATGTATAATGTATGGTTGTACAGTATTGTAACATATATCTTTAGATATTAATTAACTTACATTTGCTCAATACATAGCATGATCATGTTCACTTGATGTGTACAATCTCCATAAAACATCTTTACAATTTTGTGAGACACAACAGACGAAGATTTCGACGACCCTACCGAGACAACAGCAGTCGTGATGTTCACTTTGAAATTCATCGGACCCCTCCATAAAGATACTCTAGAACGAGTGGACAGCATACTTATATGTTACTCCTTGTCTATGTAACTCTTTTTTTCACTTAAAAACTAAACATTTTATGGAGTATGATCTCTGACCTAATTGCTACTAAATTGCCTAAATATGTTTCATTCATAGTTAAATGGTCAGTTACATAGATTAACTAATGTGTGTGTGTACATGTATTATGTGGGTGTGAAGGATGGATTTTAAATGCAGGAAGAATGAGCAGAATAGAATTGACAAATGACTTGCTTGAGAGCAATGTATGGGGTAAATAGGATGGAGTTTGAGAAATACAGAATAAAGAAGAATACCTGTAGTAGGGAGCAGTGAAATACTAGTACACGTACAGTACACATGGAGGACTAGGGTGAAGGATACACTGGAAGTTATGGCAACAGTGTGTATGAACAGAGCATCGTTTCCAATAAATATGTGCGAATGTTTGCTCGTGACTTGGGCAGCTCCGGATTATTGTGGAAAAACAAATATATATGTTACTGTACTTGGAAATATTTTATATGTAATCAAAATGAAATTTTTAAGAATTGCTAATGTAATTTCTAATGCCAATCGTAATACTTTGTTTATTCCCACTTCACCACTTTTTCCTTCATATAAGACAGTTCATTGGGGCCCTGCAGCCAGGGTGTGAGAATCATAGTAATCAACATGTCTGTGTCCATCTGTTTATTTATCTTTCTCTCTGCTACCAGTTATGTCTGCTCTATATTTTCACAACCATTTAATGTAATTGTAATGAAACATCTTTATATGGTATTTCATAAGTTTACTTATTGTATATTGTCTGCAAAATTCTGGAGTACATTGTCAAAAATCACTCTACTGTACTGTAGGGCCCTTGTGGAAATGTCACTTTTTTGCAAATATTTTTGGGGCACTTAGTGTTCACTTGTTGCATGTGGCAAGCACACCAGATGTGTGCAGACAGATCTTTAACTAACAATGTTTGGGTCACTGGAATTTGTTAAGTGCTGAATGTAGGGAAATACAGACACAAAGCTGATATAACAATACTGTATAAGGAAATGTGATGTATTGAAGTCAGCCATTACTGGCGTGGGCTCTAGTAGATTCAAGATATCAATTAGTAGTAATTTTGTAATTTTCTGGTGTGATAGTTATTGGTACTGAGTGTGTCACGTGAATGGCTCCACACACTCATCCACTCACCCTGCCACCCCTCACTGTGTCACACTGCCTGCTGTATATAAATTTAAGACACTTGAAACATATGCAAATGAAGGTCCAAATCATTTGGAGTCCTCAAGTGGGTATATAAATTTCACATGAAAAATATTTATGAAAATGCATTGAATATTTTTGTCAAGGTTTTATTTTTCTTAGGTGTTATGTCGGAGAAACTAGCTAATTAATATTTCTTGAATTTGCAGGAATGACGGTGATTTGTAGATGAAATGTTTGTAAATGAATATGCAACTTGAATCTTATCAGAATTATGGGTTAAATTATGGATTTTTTTGTTAGTATGGAGGTGCAGTTGTCTCCTGGAACTAAATTTGCTAAACTATTTCATAGTATGGTTGGTACTTGTGGAGTGATTTTTATGTATTTCATTCACATTGTTATCACTTTAGTATTTATTTGGGGATTATTTTGGCACTGCAAAAGTTTTGATTGAAGATAATTGAGAAATACATTTACTAGAATTATGAGAAATTTAATGTTTCATTTCTGAAGAAATATTTGAAACAATTATTTGATATAGTTCTTCTCTTGTATTATGGCTAAAGTGATGTTACTTGTTAATGGCATATTAGTCTAGCTCTTTCTGAATGTAAAGGTCATAAAACTTTTCATTATGGATTTCATAGTTATTAGAATAAAAGCTGTGAACTGGTTAGTACAGTCACCTGCACCTTATACCTGGTACAGTGGCTGATGCATTTTATGAGATGTGGCAGCTTCTTGTTTGTTTACATTGTATTAAAACTCCCAAAATGGCCCCAATGAACATCACAATAGTAGCCAGACTAAGGATGCTAGATAAACATTCTACAGTTGCCACATCTCACATAACGTGCCAGCCACTGTACATATTACCATTGCTTAGTGACACAACAGAGTGATACGGTAACATATGGTTAAAGAGCACGGTGGTTTGCCTTGATCCCGCATATGCTAGTGTTGTATACCATTTAAGCAAGCACCAAGTTATACATTCAGAACCATTGTGTATTCCCTCCCCCGTACTCTCAATGTTTCCTTTACATTTTGCTCTACTCGAGGTATAAGTAATGCACCTCAAGTTAGTCTGAAGAAAAGTATTGAAGCACCAAAATTTCTAAATCATAACAAATATGTATATATTTTTTAGTCTATCAGTTGTTCAGTTCTCACACTACAGAAGTTTACTTTGTGAAAATTGTCTCTAAACATATCATATATTTTGTCTCGGTTATAACACACACACACACACTATTGACTTGTAACACATTTTATGAGACAGCTACTACCAAAAGCACATCTCTGTTCTTTATACTGTACAGCACTGTACATTCATTACTAACTCGCAGACATGAGCTTTGGCTGCCTTAAACACACCTTTTTGTTGTCTCTCTTCGTCATTCTCCACAATACTCTTAAACACTTTATATTCATTGCTGGGGTAATTTCTAAGCTTACCACATTACCACAACTCATACATAACTGCCTTTTGTATAATTATGCTGTACAATATTAACAAAAGCTAGTTCGAACCCAAATCCTACTTTTTTTATTTTAATTTATTATTTACATATGGAAATTCACTAGAAATATATTGTTGGTATTTTTTATGCCAATATAATGTTAGTTTTTGTGAGGAAATGTGCTGGAGTCAGGGGCACATCGTACGTACTAACGTGTCCTCTTGGACATGGATTTTATAATTATACAGTATGACTGTATAATTATCACATATATGCCTGTCTGTGTCTCCCTGAGTGTTGAATGATGGTAACCAGTGGTTTCATTTTTGACAACTTGACAAAGTAAGAAGAAAGACAAAGTTCATAGAAATATATTGATTGCTTCTTGGCTTTTGTTCATCCTATCTCCTAGAAGGTAATCCTAACCTTGTAGAATATAAAGTGAAGGGTTACTGTACTGTACTGGAGCCTGAAGACAGCCGTCATGGATGACTGTGTGGAGAACTGTGATGATTGGAAGAAGGTCCTTGTGGGACATTACTTTTGTTCAAGAAACTGTATTTCCTGTGGCAACAGAACAAGTTTGATTTCAGTTTTCATTCCCACGGATACTTACACAAGGCTTGGGTCAACATGGTGCTGGTTGGGATGTGTACGGTAGCATGTGGCTGTCTTCGTTCATTTTGGTGAAATAAAATTTTATAATATTTTACAATCATTTGTTTTATGTATATAGTGTCAGTATGACTCGCATGATTGCATAAAATTTGTCTATAGATGTATTAATGTGTAGTGATCTTAAAAAGTAAATATATTGTACAGTGTATTGGTCAATTTCAGTCTTATTGGTGTAACAGATAGACAATTTTATGAAGAAGAACAGTCTCAAATACATTTGCTTTAAATTTGGAGAAAAAATGCCAAAAAATATCACAGGGACTTTGTTAGATCAATATACTAGGATTGAATATTGTTATTGTGAAACTTTGTGATTTAATAAGTACTGTACTTTGTCAATGTTATTTTTACTTTACATATTAAGATGTTTTGTTTTTATCTTAGCAATAGTAAGGTATGTAGGCAGGAGGAAGAGAGAGAGTGAGGTGTGGAGAAGGTTGATGCCTGTATTATTAAACAAAGTCTTCTCTTGAAGAGGGTCCTCGTGTTTCAACCCGAGTTTTAAACTAAATGAGTCCTGAGGGACACCGCAGTACAGTGCTTAACGGGGTGGTGTGGCGGTAAAATTAGCTAATTCCAATAAAATTAATTTATAATATTGGAATTTGTTGATTTTACCGCCACACCACCCCGTACTGTACTGCGGTATCCCTCAGGACTCATTTAGTTTAAAACTCGGGTTGAAACACGACGACCCTCTTCAAGGGAAGACTTTGTTTAATAATATGGGTGTGTGACTTTTGGGTAAGAAGAGAGAGAGAGGTGGGTGGCAGGATATAAAGGGGGAAGGAGAAGTAACGAGAGGGTGATGTAGATAGTGGCGGGCAGGGAGAAGAGGATAGGATGAGAAGGGGGGGGGTTAGGACAAGGGAGAAAGATGGGAGGTGAGATAATGAACAGTGGGAGGGAGAGGAGGAGAGATACAGGGTTATAAAGGGAAAGAGGGAGAGCTGTAAGGTGAGAAAGGTACTTAGTGAGGAGAGAGAGAGAGACTACTGTAAGTGAATGAGATTGGAAAAATGTCTTGCATTGTCAAAGTGGATGTGTAGAATGCTGTTGTAGATACTCTTAATATAGTACTGGTTTATGTATAGTTTGTGTTACTCTGTGAGTGCGTGTTTTAGGAGAGGGAGATTGTTTTGAGCCGTGAGAAGCAGTTTATTGTTGAAATTTGTTTTTAATGATGTGATGTGCAAAATATTGATGTGCAATAATGCAGTGTATCACAACTGTTTACATATGATAATGCATCCTTATTTTTTATTAACTCTTTACCTCTGAGGGGCATAACACCTACAGCCTGAGAGATGCCTCACACAAGTCTTATGTAGGTGTTTTTGCCCCCAGCTGCAGGCACAGTCTTAAAGGGTTAATAAAACTAGGTCATCAGAATCCAAAACTCTTCTTTAGTTCCTGTCTTAGTTTTGTATTTTGATTCCCTGACTTTAGGAAAAATATCATGAGTGTTAGGTTCAGTTAAAGAGTTGGTGCTATCGGTTGAACTAGTATTTTTTTATCTACAAAGGAAGAACCTAACCTACCTGGTGAAAATGAGCCATTGTTGACATTTCTGTTCAAAATCCTTTGATGTAAATATTATACCTTTAGTCTCCTTTGTGTCTCTATGTGTAAAGGTCAAGGATTGAATACAAATGCTTTTAAAATCTTACATTGTCTAACTCACTTCATGCTGGAGTCCTAAAGTAAGTGCAATCCTTGCCCTGTGCCAACAACCATAAACTGCATTTCAGCAAAGAAACCAGAAGTCAGCAGCCCCGCCACATCAACAACAGGTATCGGGGACACTGACTACCGCCAGTTCACCTCTCCTCCTAAACGGCCTGCCACCAACGAAAATGTCTCTCCGCCAAAGAAGGACACCATTATTGATGAGTAAGTAATCTTTTGTAATATTTGAGTTATAGTGGCATGTAAATTTTGTTTCTTAAGAAGAATTTACATTACGTGGAAGATGTAACTCGCAAGTTTGAAATATTCAAGTGGATTTTTTTTAATTGCCTGTGCATCTTCTTTTGAGACATACTATTGCAAAACACCTCACAGATAGAGTCTGTCATTTACCTGTAAGATGTGCAGTGCTTGGCAACAGGTTCAGTATCGTAGTAGATACTGTACAGTGTAATAAGTGATAAAGCATGGCGGCCTTCTCACCGGGCTGTATCCTTATGAGTCTGGTGATTGCCTGGAACCATTGAGGCCGATAAAGTAAAAAAATTGCTTGTCCGACAAAAGGAGTTAATGAGCCTCTAGATTATTTTTAGGGATTGGGGGAATAAGGTTGAAACATGTACTCTATATAGATCCTGAATCTTTTGCTTACTGGAAGAATAAGTTCACCTTCAGTCTGTTTTCTTCATTTAAAAAAATCATACAGTATTTGAAGCTTATTTGTTTAACTGTTGGTTTTGTGAAGTCATTCATAAAGTCTCACTGAGGTAATTCCCAGATTTGTATGAATTTATCTGAGTGAGAAAGCTGCAATGTGTATTAAGATAGTACAGTATCCCTAGCACTACATTCATTATGGACAATGCCAGGTTCTTCCTATGAGATGCTGATACTGTTACAATTGTTTCACATGTCTCTTTTTGTCTCCTCAGCCATAAAAGGGAATCCTGCTCTTTGTCTTCCATTAACACCTTTTTTTATATTTTACATATGCATATTTGATAAGCAAATTTAGTGTAATGAAATGTTTCTCCACACTTTTGTAGGAGTCATATATGGAGACAGTACATGAAGGGACTGGTCAAATGAGATGTAATCCTAATGGTATGGTTAGGTTAAGCTTAAGTTTAACTGGTCCCTTACATGAGCCAGCCTCCAGGACAAGGGGGAGAGGTTGAGATAACCGCTACTATTTAATGATATGTAAATTACCTACACCAAAGGGAAATAAAGCTCAGAGTCGGAATAAATCTATGTACAGTGGTCCCTCGTTTAACGAACACAATTCTTTTCAGAAGGTCGTTCATTAACCAAGTTTTTTTTTAACCGATACCATTGTTTCAATGGGATTTTGGGTAATTGGTTCCAGCTCACCGAAAATTACATACAAACTAAAAATAAATGCAGTAAAGTAAACTTGATGATGATGATAGGGAATTAGAATGGGGGTGGAGGAGAAGGGAGAAGAGAAGGCAGTAGGTGGGGAAGTGAAGTCACCCCATGCTTCATGCCGCCATTTCACCCATAAAATTTTAGTTCACTTGGTGTAATTCAAGATTATTTTCTTTAAATCAACACTGCACTGCATTATATATTGTCAATATGTAAAATAAACTTCAAAATGACCAATAATTTGACTGGAAACACAGAAAAAAAGCGTTTATGCTGAAGAGTCTCAAACAAGATGTTCCTTCCTCTGAACCGATAAACAAACTGATGCCAAGCTTGGTGTGTTGAGTGGCTGTTTGGCGCACAAAAAAATAGTTTCCTGTACTTAAATTATGTTCAATAATTGTTAAAATGACTAAAAAAATTAATATAAAACTTTTAAAATTATTGAATAGTACAGTGTTCTTGATATTTACTCAAATGGGAAAAATTCTTAAGGAATTCGTTAACCGAGATTTTTTCGTTAACCGAAGTGAAGAATCTTATGGAAGGTAATTCGTTAACCGAGGGATGACTGTATTGTATTGTGTTGATGGAGTCGGTAGGTATGTAGTTAGGGGGGTAAAACTGTCTGTCACGGCACTTTCTTTTAAATGTTTTGTTCTGGATATTGTATGTCATGTGTTGTAGCAGCTGGCATCTATTGTTGCTTTAAGACATTGACGATAGTACGTTAAATAGAAAGAAAAACTAAAAAAAATTATGTTATTGGTTGACATTATTATTTTTATTCAGTTATGTTATTGTTTTCATATGATTTAAAGTTCTGGGTATGAATAGTTTTATCTTAGGTGTAAAAGATTAAACTCGCAAAGACATAATGTGAATTTGACTGGCAGTACTGTATTAGAGGAATTGAACGCAAACTGTAGTAACAGAAGAGATTTGAAAATATTTTATCTAACTAATGAAGAGTTGTGAATGTACAGTACACTGAAACCTCTATATAACGAACTATGTGGAGAGGAAAGTCTGTTATATAGTGGGTCCGTTAGATGAAACATGGGTATTACTGTACTGTACTTTTGTTCTTCAGTACAGTATTTATTTAATGAAAATATACTGTAGAAATTTAAGCTTTTCGAGGAAATAAACATCATAATACAGTTTTCTGTCTCGTACTGTACTTTATCGGGTAGTTTAAATGTTTTCTCTTAGGATTTTCACATCGCTTAGAAAGTAAATATTTTGATCAACACTCCGAAATACAGTATCAACTACTGTACATCACTTTTAAGAAACAAATGTTTAGTGACTTATTTTATAACTGTACAAAAGTGGACTGTTTTGGGATTATTTTGCAAGTTACTGCACTTACCTGTTTTATTAGAGGAGTGTTTGTGGTGTGTGATACTGCTGCACTAGTCATATGTAATCACCAACATATGTTTTTTGCACCTTTGTTTTACAGGAAACTGACTGAGGGTCAACAAGAGCTTGGGTAAGATGTTAAGAGTGCCTTTGTTGTGGTGGCTGGCTGGGGTATTTGGAAGCTCCGGGGTGGAAGAAAGGCTTTCCGCTGCCGAGGGTTAGGTAGCTTTGGTAAAAGGAAATTAATGTCTCCATTTATGTTCTTGTTGACAATGGAAATATTCTTTGTAGGTTATAGTACCAATTTTAAATGTATGAAATGACTGATTGTGGACAGACAGTTGAGTGAACAGTACTACAGTAGTTGTATCAGTAGAAACTTTTCTTTATTAAAACATTGCTCCACACATAACATAATTATGATCTTTAATATTTTGGAACAATTGTTGTTGGGATGTTGATTGATATAAGAATATTTTTAAGATACTGTATTTGATAGATATTTTAAAAACTGTTACTTGGGAGTCTTCAAATCTCAGTTAAGGACTACAAAGGGAATGTCCATGCTTGTTTCTTACATTTAAATTGGGTTGATATCACATAAACTTGGTGCATTTCACCCTACAGTAAACCCTTATTGTTATCTGAGGCTGTGAATACATTTTATATTGATAACATAAGGACCAAGGTACAGGAGACACAGACACCAAGTGTCCTGTACAGTATATATAGTGTTATAACTTATATAGCTTCAGTTGTACAGTAAAATGGCAAATTAAGCATACGGTAATGAAACTTTTCTAAATAATAATTGAACTGTTTATTAATGTGTCGGTGATAAAGGCTGGTGAACATGTATGGATGGTCTGGCAACCCACACTCCCAACACTCTTACTGCTTCACTGTCTCTGCTGTACAGTATGTATACTGTACGGTATATGTGATGGACTGAGTAAAGTAAAATGTAAATGCATGCACAGAAAGTCTGATTGCAATTGTATAAAAAAACAAAAATTCAAATGTCAAACAATGGGCCAACCAGTCGTTTACCACTCATTCCCTGTATAGTGTATTTAGTCCATTAATATTGGGTTTCATTGTAATACAGTAACACCTGTAGTGTACTACTTATAATTTAGTGTAGATTAATTAAGTTGTCCAGTAATTAATGATCGGAAATACAAGCATTGAGGACAGTTACACAAGTTTTTGATGTGTAATCTCTGTGGATGCAGTGACCCATTTAAAAATATATTTTTTTTTGTACTGTATGTTGTTTTTATTGGTGTGAAATAATAAGGGTTTATTGTAATAATTATTCCTTGCTAGGATTTAGACTTACTGTACAGGTTGAAAGGAATCTGCATGATTAGCTTCTACACCTCTAAAACAGCTCTTCTCTAAAGGCTTCTATCTGTTCTAATTTCCTCTTGATACTCTATTTAGTAAATTCCATTTGGCTAACCCATGCAAATGTGGAAAATTGCTCATACATTTTTAATGGTGTTGATTTAATAAATTCCATATTTATGGCAAGCTGTTTAGCAACATATTTGGGTTATTTGGCAAGTGACTTTGTTTGGTTATACCTACCAGAACATCCCATGAAACCTGCCTTAGAAAAAGACTAGTCTTGATTCTGAGGCAGCAACATTGTCCTGATGCATCAGTGTAAATTACTGTGTAAGCAGCTGCTCACTCAGTCAAACTAGGGTTTGAGTTTTGGCCCTCGTCCAGTGGCTGCTTTGAAAGCCAATGAGCCAACCTTGAATTAAAATATCTGACATGAACCTCTCAGTTCAGAACTTGGGTTAAGAAACATTTTAATTACCTCATGTTGTTGACCTTCATTTGTTACTCTGCTTTTATGCATCCTTTTAGGCTGTACTGTGGCTGATATGTCATCTTGTTTATTCACTGTGTTGGTCCTAATGTTGTCTGTACAGTATGTATGACCCTAATGGATTCCTGATAGTATGTCAGGTGCAAGGCAGACATTCCCCAGGTATATATATGCTTAATTGCTTATCCATGTACAGTATAATGGCTCTACCAGTTCATGTTTTATCAACCTCTTGTTGGGAAGTAGATTGTTGGTCCTTTTCTAATGTATTTAACCCCCTTGTGTACAGGCTCCGTTCTGAGCCGAATAAAATAGTCTGATGTAAGTCAAATAAAATATTAAAAGTTGTGTCCCCTTGATGAAGGGGTTAAATTCATACTAAGGGGGTAATATTGCCCTTAACATATTGGCTAATGGTTTTTGCCCCATTTTCTAGAAAATGTGTGATCCCTTTGTTTTAGTTGAAAACAAAGCAGTGGGACTGTCAGCTGCATGATGATTTCAACCTCATATTGTCATTGGTTTTGTAATTTCACTGATTTTGTCTTATTAAACTCACTCTTGGTATGGGTTGCTACAAGAAAATAGATACTATAAAGTATTTCCTCTCTAAATACTTGTCAGGTCCTGTAAATAGTTCTGGATGTTTCCCTGTGGACTTTGCTTTCAAAGCAACCACCAGATTAAGGCTGGAGCTTGCTGCGTACACCTTGGTTTGATTGGGCAACTAGCTATATGAGATAGCCCTTTACACTGATCAGACAGGACAACATCCCTGTCTCAGAACATGGGTAACTGCATGGACAAGTCAAGCTGTGCTAATGGTTCACCTGTTTTTTCCACACAGCCACTAAATGGGATTTCATATTCCAATCCTCTCTCTCTCTTCTGTAAAGTAGAATCTCATTAATTAAGTTTACCTTTTCGTAGATGAACGTACAATAAAGCCATTTGATAGAGTTGCTATGAAGTTCAGTGATTTATTGCTTAATTATCAATTGTGGTGGTGGTGGTGGTGGTTAGAGTGAGGCACTGAGGGACTTTGTGGGTGATCGAATTTGTGGAGGTACAAGCTGAGATAATTGGTGCAAGAAAAAACAACACCTCTACAACCAGTGAGGTGCTGATAAATGTAATAGACCCAAATTACCATTTTTGTGTGTATGAGTATACAGTAACTTGTGCCATTTTACAGACTGTTCAGCAAGAAGGACGTGGACTACCGCCAACTCTTGCCTCGTCCTGGGCTTCTACCCACCCCAGGACTCCCAGCGGCATTTAAGATGATGGACCAAGATGACCGTAACCCTGGCAGTCTGGATCACTCGTCTCGTGATCCTCTAGCACCTCTTAGCACTTCAGATCAAGATGCCAATATTTCTCATCCTAAAGGAGTGTTGGGTCCTCCAGGCATTGATAGTCCAGCTGTGTGCCCCATTGACCCCCGCTCAAGGAAACATAGCTTTAACAGCCCTCATGCTGCATCTTGGGAGAAGTTCAGGGAGAAGAACCCAGAGTTTAAAGAATACCAGAGACAGGCCAGCATGTCAGGTGAGTGTCCTAGAGTTAGGACTTAAATACTGTACAGTCATCCCTTACAAATGCCAGCCTCTGCAATACTGAATTTGCATGTGAACAATTTACTTTTTAGTACCAAAAATTTGCGAATGTTAAAGATGGTTCACTCAGGATCGATTTTGTTGCAGAGGCCGACAGAAGTTTCAACGTAGACGAGGAGGATCAAGATATGCCTTTCTGTGAGAGCCATAGTGGACCCCCAATCCGAGGACGCAGCTTTAGAAGTAGAGGGTACGAAGACTCCAGTGATGCAGCACAGGGAAGACACAGGGGTAAGTTTCTGAGTGTGAAATGATGTTTTATGTTTTACATATTTGAAGGATGATGAAGTTTGAAAGTTCAGAATAAAAAAAAATTAAAAAGCCTTTTAGTTTGTTAAGTATGTTAAACTAGGATATAGTAGTACATTTACTTGTCAATAAGAAAGTTGAAATTTTGCTTTCACTTAACAGATGGGAGGCGGCTATGGGGTGAAGAAGAAGAAGATGGTGTTAGGTTTCAAGGGCGGAGTAAAGCTGCACAGGAAAACTTTAAGGTGCGTTCCAATGTTCTGAGAATTCTTGACCTAAAAATCCATTTGTTTTGAAATTCCACAACTGACTCCATTTGTCCTGGCACAAAATTTTTCACTTATATGATCATCCAAAACTGGCCACACGTACAGTACTGTAAGTCCGTATTTATTGTTTATTACATGTATTAATATTTATTTTTGGAGAGTTCCCTTCATAATTGTTTTTATTTTAATTTATTCAAGTTCCCTGATGAGATATATCTCATTTTATATACAGTATTAAAGTTTCCTTCAAAATTGTTTGGTGTTTTGTCATTGTGTTAATGTAGACCTGCAGTGTCTCATTGTCAGTAAGATGGACTTATGAGAAACAAAGCTCAAGTAGGGAAGAAATGGAGGGAGAGAGGAGTACAGGGTGGAATTAAAGAATATATTACTGTAAAAAAATGTCTTCCACAATTTGTTAGTTTTGCATTTCTAAAGGGTGAATTCGTTGACTCAAAGTTTTTCACAATTTATCAATACATAGTTGTTAGTTCGATTATTGAGGGCAGATATTTCTTGTAAACAGATGATACTGAAGCAGGCCCTGGAGCAGAGGGATCGTGGTGAGATCAGTGAGAATCAGTACCAGAACATGGCCAACAAGCTCCGGCTACTAACAGAACAAGAACAGATCAGGGAGGCACGGGAGAGGGAGAGACTTCACCCCAGAAGTTCGTCACAGTCACATTTTTCAGGTAAGTCGGCTGCATTGCTAACTTGTTACCTTGTGTGAAATAATTTGTGCCTCCTAAGCCTTTGAGTGCGAGGTGGAATTTGATTGTGTTGATTATATAGACATTGTTCTATCCAGGACATTTATCTGCTTGTTGGGCAAAACTTACTGTGATGTAGAATGAGGGTGTTCTTCCTTTGGCATGAACTGTGTTTTTTTTCTAATGTTATGAGAATGAAGTGAAAGGATACATTAGGAAGCATTTTGATGTAGAAGTAATAGTATGATAGTCTGTGCTGGGGAATAGCATTCATGAGGGAAGTGCTGAACTGTACAGGAGAATGTTTGGAGAAACAGGTTAAGTTTGATGTTCATGATTTTATTACTTCTGAATAATTTAAACCATTATGTGAGTGATTTCATATTTTGGGCCAGGATTCACATTCTGTAGTTATGTTATCTTTCAACAGGAAATGGAAGCTGGTCAAGTGGAGGTGATAGCCCAGCTTCTGTGTCAAGTAGTGGACCACCACCAGGTGCAGGCTGCATTGGTCCAGGTGTCTCTGGTCTAAGCCCTAGTAATATTCCTAGCCTGGGGCGAGGACGAGGCAGTCGCGATGGCCACTTACCCTTCACTACGGGATCAAGGGGTGGCCGGGGTACTTTCATGGGGCCTACTGTCTCTCCTGCAGCACGAGGCATGGGAAGAGCTGGTAGAGGAGGACCTGGAATAGAAGATGATGGATGGGGAAGAGGAGGGATAAGAGGAAGAGGCAGAAGGGGAAGAGGCGGACACCAACAAGATGACCGTAGTTGGCCTGTGAGAGAATCAGTACTGGAGGATGAGTGGACAGGTGAACCAGATCTACCTTATGTGGCTGAAGAGACTTTGAAGGCCGTAGCTCGAGATGCTGAAACTAGAACCATTGATATTGACGGTATACCTCGGGAGATACGTACATATGGAGAAAATGCTATTATTCTCCTGGATTGGAATGACCCTCGTATTCTGACTTTTGGAGATGGACATTGCAATATTGTCTTTGATGAAGGAAAGTTTGTTTTACCAATGAGAATAAGGGAAGATTACAAGGAATTCTCAATTGCTGGAGAGACTCATCATGTCAAACTTGGAGTACCTACACAAGAGTTAATGCTAGATGGTAGAGGCTATCAGTGTTTCTTTGGTGGCAAGCCCATAACTGTTCACTTGGCTGGGCAACCTCGTACTGTCAGCCTGGACGGCAAGCCCCCAAATGTAAATATAGGTCCTGTAGCTAACAGAGAATTTCTTGCTGGTAAAATCCAGCTTGTTATAAATGCAAAAAAAGTAGTCAATCTCTTTTTGGATGCCAAGCCACAGCGTTTCTTCATTGATGGCAAACCTTTTGTCATTCAGTTTATTGATGCTCTCAGGGCTGTAACCATAAACAATATCAGATTTCCAGTTGAGTTTGGAGGACTACCTCTCAGCATCAGTGTGCGTGGTTACAGGCGTTTCCTGCGATTCACATCATTGCCCCCGGGTGTTGTTCCAGGACAAGTAGCCATTCGAGGGATGGAGAGTGAGAATCAAAAGCTATCAAGCTTGCCAGGTAGTCCAGCACAAGACAAGGTTGTAGAAACTGGAATGAAACCTAACAGAGGATCACCTTCTCTGGAGATGTCTCATAAACCTCCAGTTGGGTACCCTCAGGACAAATCCTCAAACAAAGGAGTCTCACATCCTTCAATGGGAATATCAGCTGCACCAGAAGGAATTTTTGTGCCTCTCCAAGGACCTCCTTCAAAGATACCAACATCACAGAGCCTTCCACAAGGAATACCACCACAAAGACCTATAATGACGGGTCCTCCACCACAGGGTCCACCACCACAAGGACCTCCACCACAAGGACCTCCACCACAGGGTCCTCCACCTCATGGGCCTCTACATCAGGGCTCTCTCCCTACAGGCCCACCACCACAAGTTCCTTCATCACATACTCCTCTGCTGTCTCAGGCTCCACCTACAGTACCTCTACCAGCAGGGATGATAACAGTAACGAGTATGGTCACCCAGCTGCCCCCACAATCAATGCTGACAACTTCTCTACCTGTTACACTTCCCAACATGAGTCATCCTCCTCCCAGTGCCATCCCAGGCTCCTACATGACCAGTCAGTTACCACCATCTTTGATAAAACCCTCGCAGCCACCTCCACCTGTGCAACTTGACCTTAACGCTCTCTTGGAGAACTTGACGCGTACTGGCCTCATCGATGCCAAGGCTCAAGATAAATCAAAGAATAAAAAGGATGAAATTGAGAAGAAAAAGGAAGAGGAAGAGGAAGAAAAGGAGAGAGAAAGGGACGAATTAATTTCGTTTGAATTTATGTTCAACTCCGAAAATCTCCGAAGGTAAGTGTTGGATTAATTCCTTCATTACCTTGTATTAAATTAGAGTAATGGAGGTAGATATATTGTAGAATATTATAAAAATTAAGGAATAGGTGAGTAGATAGACTGGGAAGCAGTGGGGTTGAGATTGCTATTTTTAAACAAAATATGGGATACTCTCTTGAGTATTATAATTTGACAGTTATTTTTAATTGTATGAATACTGTACACAGTTTTATGATCAGATTTATAAACATTTAAAATACCCAGTTCATGCTGCAGACAAGTGGAAAAAGTTTATTTGAAATAACTAGCAGAGTCTGTAGTGTTTATTTAGACTTAGAATGTAACAGTCACCCCACCCAGGCATAAGGAATTAACCACATATGTACTGGGTCCCCATTGCTGAATAAAATCATGTAGCACTAGCCAAATAAAATGGTAAAAGTGGCATCAACATCATTACCTGATGAAAATCATAATTTTTTGTGCATTATTTTGCAGGCGAAGGAAATGGCTCATTGAATCTATATACCGAGGGATGCAGTGTTCATCATGTGGGCTACGTTATCCTCCTGAACAAACCCTCCAGTACTCCCATCATCTGGACTGGCATTTCCGACAGAACAGACGTCAACAAGAGTCAACCAAGAAAGCAAACACTCGCAAGTTCTACTTTTCCACCCAAGATTGGTTACAGTATGAGGAAATTGAAGATGTTGAAGAGAGAGGTAAGTCCTGATGTAAATTTCTAATCAAGAAAGACATAGGGGCAATTCTATCTTGTGAGGGTTACTTTGAATAATGTAATGCTAAAATATACATTTTTTCCATTATTGAGCAAGATCATTCTCAGAAATAGAAAGTATACTTATACCTGATGTACATTTTATTTTAACAGTGCCGAGTATGTTTGAAAATGAGGGCCTTGATGAAGCCATTGAGGCCGAAGAATCTGAAGAACCGAGTGTAGCTGTTTCTTCAGAGGCAAACTTGGGGGTGTGTCCCACTTGCCATGACACCTTTTCCCAATTCTTCCATCAGGAGACAGAAGAGTGGAGATTCCATAATGCTATCCAAATTGATGGGATCAACTACCACCCAGCTTGTCACCAGGATATGCTAAGAGTAAGTAGAAGTATGGATAGAAATTATAAAAGAAAACACTGTACTGTACCCTTATGTTTAGGATGGGTTTGTTGTGCATAGAGACCCGTGTAGCCCCTACTTCTCTCTGTCTGGAAGCTGAGTTTACCTTGGAGCTGCAGTTACCTGCCAGGCTGGCAACATGCTTCTCTGGTGGGGAGATAAGGGGTTAAGACAGGAGGTTCATTGTGCCCTCACTAAATCACTTGGCTTGTCATCTTTGGCATTGGATAGTTGGCAGTCTTCTTGGTCCTTGGATTACCTGTGTTTACTTTGACACCAACCTTTAGGAATAGATATAAGAGAGAGGAATTCCCTTTGATGAACTCTGGGCTCTGGTGGGTGGGGATGGGAGTAAGAAGTGATGGAGTTAGTAGTTATTGGCATATTATATCACATCAACAACACTGTAGGCAAGGGAATGGTAGCCTCACTCTCTGTACCATTATTACCCAGAAGAAACAAGACTAAATGACTCAAGTGTTTGAGGGTTGGAGGATGTAATAATGGTGAGAAGTAGAGAGCGATTCAGGAAATTCTGAATATGAACCTGAATGTCTTGGCTCTTGGGTGAAACGGTTGAAGGACTAAGAGGAAATTGCTGAAGAGAAGTGAGGCATAAAGTAATTTCTGTTGTACTTAACCTTCTCATTTTCAGTGGTTATAAAAACATCCACCAGCTTATAGAGAATACTTGTATAGTACATTTAGAGGAGCACGCAATGAGTAGCTCAGCAACGTTTGCCTTGACTTGTCGTGGCACCAATAGATGATCACTGCACTATTAATGTCATAGCAAATTAAGATATAGAATTCACCTACAAATGCAAGTTCGTACAGTACAGTACTGGCTGAAATATTTCCGAAATTGTACAAAGGCCACCCTTCAGATCCAGAAGGGAGCACATCAAAAACTGTAGAGGAAGATAGTATAGTATGCCTCAATTTTAAGATTTTGTGTGTGTCGCCACTAAGAGGAAATAATGTGTATCGGTTGATAGACAACCATAATTGTAGTTTGCAGCAAAATGCATAACATTAAATTTGGAACAGTAAGATTTAGCTGCCTTTTACCTATTTACTGTATGTCTAGAGAAAAGATCACCAAGTGGTACTACCTCTGTGTAAAGGTAACAGAGCGAGTGAGAATGACGGAGTGTGCCGAGGTGTATACAGTAAGGATATAGGTGGAGGTAGGCAGCACAATTCACATGTTGGGAGAGAAAAAGTTAGCTTGTTAAGTTCATTTTATTTATCATTGTTTTTTTTTTTTGTACACATTCACCTTTTCATTATTAAGAATATAATAAAGCTAAGAGCATCACTAAATCTAAATTTTATACTGTACTTATATGTCTGATTTCTCTTGCATTTGGATCCTAATCAAAAACAGAAGGTAAGAAATTTTGTTTTCTAAACTTTGTTTACTTCATTTATTTCCTCTGCACAGTAGAGCTAAACACTTGGCCATTATTTATTTATTGTAATAGACTAATACATTCACTTACTTGGCATGTGGATGGAGTTGTACCTTTCTCTGTGTATTATTCATGTATGTAGTATGTCTGTTACACAAAAAAAATATTGCCAGTATCTTAGAAAATAATTGAAGCGACTTTTCAAAAGCAAGTTATGTTTTTGGCTAATTATTGTGTATTTTGTCTCTTCATATAGGCTGAGGCAGCTGAGAAGGAAAAGGAAGAAAAGGAAAAACAAGAGAAAGAAGAAGAAGAGAAGAGTAAGCTGGAGAAAGAGGAGGAAGAAGAGAAGAGTAAGCTGGAGAAAGAGGAGGAAGAAGAGAAAGGAGAAGAGATGCCAGTGGAGGAAGAAGGAAATAAAGAAGAAGAAAAAGAGGGAGGGAAGGAGGATGAACAAGAGGGAGAAAAGGCCGATAAAGATAAACAGAAGGCTGTGGACGGAGACTCGGAAGAAACTCCAATGGATTCCCAAACTTCAGGTGAGCCTCTTTTTTTTTTTTTTTCCTAAGCAATTATATTTACATAACAAAATGGAAGATGAGTGATTGTATCACATGCAAGGAGCTGAATTTTTATTTATTCAAGTATCCCTCAGAACAAGTATGTAATATCAGGTTACATTTGAGTGTCAGTATCCAATTTTTTTTTAAATATTGAGAGAACTGTATATCAGTTTCATGATTCAGTTAACTGGAAGCCAATTTTCCTAATACAACTCTTTCTTTTGTCTCACACGTGAACTCTAGTATTTTTTATTTTTTATTTATTTTTTTAATTATCCTGGCTCTCTACTATTCATTGTGATTTACTTAGCATTATTATAGAAAACGAAGTATGTAGATATACAAATAGACTAAATATTTTTAATTTGTGCCATAATTCTAGTGACAGAGAAGGTGGATGCAGTGTCACAAGAGATGCAGCTGCCTGTTCAGATCAAGGAGGAACCAATGGACGTTGAAGAAATTGACCTCGACTGCGTAACTTCATCGGTAAGAGCAGAGGAATGTGTGGCCTGGGACTTCTGAGGAGAAGCCTGGGATGTGTCATGGTGTTTGCCATGACAATGACTTACAGACATGAGGATTTAGCCATTTTTGGTGAATTTAGATATGAAACCAAGATTAGGATACATATAGAGAATTTTTATTGGATATATTCTTTGGTATTTGCATTACAGATGGATAGATATTATTTTAATTTTGCTTTGTTAAGTCTGAATATTAGTTGCATATTGTGACCCTGTATGATTTTAAGTAAATGAGGATGCCAGCTTTAATTTTTGTCAACATCTTGTCACCTTAAGACTCCTGTTATCCATCATCATTACAGTTCTTTATTTTGTTTCCTCTACTTTGGTGCTTCATCCATTACCTTTGTCGCTTCCCTGTTTCCAAACCCCTTATCATTCATTTAGTTTTGTTGTGCACATGATTACTTATTTCCCATTTTGTCAGTCAACCTATTGAGCATATCCTTCCCTGTTCTCCTGCAGTCTCTCCCAGAGGGTATGATGATCAAGCAGGAAGTGAAGAAGGAACCCCCCGAATCCAACGAAGATGATATCCTTTCCAGATCACCCGAGGAGGACGATGATATCGACGCGTTGCTCTCCGAGGTTAATAGACAGAGAATTAACTTGCACTGGAATAGATATGGTGATCCTGGAAGATCACAATTTTTTGGGATACAAATGGTTTTGTTGGACATGATCCATTTTTCATGTCCCCCCAACACCCTCTTCAGTTTTGAGTATGGGCATGAGCTTATCCTTGTATCCTCAAGACTGAAAAGGCTAGTGGGCATTAAAATTGTATTGATGTGATGTAAATTTGTCTTTTTATATGAGTTTGATATTTACAATCAGGGGATAGAGTGGTCCTATTGGTCATGATCTGGGGTGAGATATATTAGTTGGCTATGAACTATTAATGAAACAGGAACTTCAGTGTCATGGTCTAGAGCTGAGGTTCTGTTGTTGTCACTGTTGATGATGTGATGTTTGTTGTTGTCACTGATGAGGATAAAATGATTGTTGTTGTCACTGATGAGGATAAAATGATTGTTGTTGTCACTGATGAAGATAAAATGATTGTTGTTGTCACTGAAGATGTTAATTGTTGTTGTTTCTGAAGTTGATGAACTAAGGGCTGTGTTATTGATCTTCATAATGTAGAAATGGGTGGTGGCAGTGACTTTAGTGTTGGAAGAGTTGAGAATGATGTCAAGTAATAGCCACAGGATTCGTGTGATACTGGATTGTGTAGAATAACGTGAAAAGTGTTAAATGGAAACTTTTTATGTGAGAAATTCCACACTGAAGTTACAGTTACTCAGACTAGTTATATTAGATGGGTTAAACTGGTTAAAGTAAGTTCAATTTAATATTTCCTCTCTAAATACTCACCAAGTGTGTTGTAGGCAGTGTAAATAAATCGTCAGCCATTCTACCAAGCACTGCCAGGCAGGCACCCAGTCAACTCAACTTTTTCTTTATTTGTTTGATACAATTTTCTTGAATCTGAAGTATTGAAAACTTAAATGATTTGTAACTTTCTTCTCTTAGTTATAAATTTCTGTGGTTTCTATACCAGACTGTTATTTCTTGTAGTTGTTCATCAACAGATAGTTTGACGACATTAATGATGGTTGAAAGTGATCCCTGTAGTGTCCCAGCTTTAAGCTTTTTATTACTTCCACTTTTTTTTCATGAGTTACGATCAAAACAGGAAATTATTGGTACAGAGATAAGTAATCACAATAATTATGGTTAGCACTTTAAAAAAAGTCCATTTGTAGAAATTCAGAACACTTTATACTTTTAGTTTTACAGTATTTGATTTATGTTCTTACACAAGTAGGTAAATACAGTATCACATACACAAGTATTTCTACAGTCTTTTGAAACAGTATAATACTTTCATCTTTAAAAAAAATCACTTGTAAACCAAATGTTGCCTGAATAAGGTTTATATCTTTAAATTTTCTGTTTTCAGAGTAATGATGATCACATGTGGGAGACACCAATAGTCTCGGTCAACGCAGCAGAAACAGACATTGCCAGCTCTATCGATGGAAACACGGAGCTCTCCGCCCCGGACACGACCCGTACGAAATCGTCCATGACAAAGATTAAGTTAAATATGTCCAAACCAACTCTTAATAATAACAATGAAAACAATAATGAAAAGAAGAAAAATGGTAAGATATATTTTAGAGTTGCTCTTATAGTTTGATAACCTTCAAATTAATGCTATATGATGGCATTTTTTGCCTCGGTGTGAATTAATCAAACTGTCTGTCTGTCTGTAGACATAAATTTTTGTAAGTAGTGTACTGTATATGTTCTTTTGTGTTCAATTAATTTTTTATGACACTTGGTAGGAATGAGCCAGGTAAGATCTTGATTGGGACTGTATTTTAGTCGTCATTGATACTGTTTGACCTTTCTCATAGACATCAATTTGACTTTTCGTGTTATACAGGTATTCCTCGTATGGCGCTAATTTGGTTTAGCAATAAAATAAATTTACACCCTTTCTCGCTTAAAGTTAGATCAAAATTCAGTTTAGCACTAACTGTGCATTTCTTCTTTGCTCAAACTTAACCCTTAAGCCCCAGGTTAGGGTGCTGCTGGCAATAACCCCTCCCCCCGTGCGGGGTTAAATCGAGGAAAAATCAACTTTTCCAAATATAATAATAAAAAAATGGCGAAAAAATAGGCGGACGTTCTGGAACGTCACCTGGGGCCTAAGGGTTAAAAGCACATTTTCCAACTTTTAGGGTACCAGGTATTACTCAGGTGGGTGAATTTGGGGTAGGGAGTGTGTGTGAGGTGAAGGTTCTCCTATCTGTTAACTTTGGCATAAACTGTAGGTGTGCAGTGTCTCCTCTTAGCATACATACTGTACAGTACTGTCCAAGTGTGTTGTACAATATCTTTGCTCTGTTAATATGCAGATTGTTTTTGTGTTTTAATCTGCTTCTCTTTATGGGAAACATTAGTTCATTGTTTTATGCCAATTTTTTATCGCCTGCTTCAAGCTGACCGCAATGGGTATGATATGATGTAAATGGTTAAAAAAAGTGCTTCAATACTACTTGTGAAAGACAGATTCTGGTTGAAATTTGGTGAAAGGGATGAGAATTGCTATATCAACTTTCTCTGAGCAAGGAGTTAAATGTCCTACCTATTAGTCAAGAGCTATAATGTTGAACTCGACAGTACTTCCTCTGCTGCCTGGTTCAATGAAAATGTGGGGAGTAAGCTGCTATCCAGCACATTAATGCCTTGATGAGAAAACTCATCACATTTATCAAAAACCACCAAATCTTGACTAGACTGACATGCTCTTCGAAAGATTAAAATAAAACTTATGCATAAATCCTATTATGACATGAGTAGATTGTCATGTGCACTCTGTATACTCACCCCCTTCAGTACAGTAATCCTTTTATACTTCTGAGGTATAATATTTACATTATAACATGGTCTTAAAAATAGTACAGCTAACAAGGACATACAGCTCATTAGGGCAAGGTGGTGCTAGTTTTCCTATTAACCAAACTGGCATAAAGAATTGTTTATGCAAAGGATTCAAATACAGGTGTAGATTTCAAGTAAATTAGTTAAGGTCAATTTAATACAAAAATAGTAAATATATATATATGTGATAATAATTTTTTTACAAATAAATACTGAAATTATATTTATTTTTCAGATAACTGCATACTTAATTCCAATAACATCGAGGAAGAAATTGGAGAATTTGTACCGCCGCCATTCACTGTAGACTATGACCTTAAACCAGGTTTCAAAGGTGTTGAACTAACTGAACAACCCATGGAAGGTCGAGGTGTAGAAATATCCGGTCTCTGCTCAATTATGTAAACGCCATTGTTAAGTTTACTGGTATTGATAAATATGCTTGAGTTATGGTCATCATCATACACAGTCTGTTACCTGATTAACCCCCCCGGGGCTCCCTCCTAACCTACGTGGTGCCACTCACTAAACACTGTTCAGAAAAGATCTCATAAAGAAAGTAAAGGATGTGTTTGAGGTGTAATATGCTCTGTGCATGATATAATGACTTTTTCCAGGTGATGGGCATTTTCATGGAGATTCTCATTGTTTTCTTGCCCTTGAGTTTACTGAATTTGACTTGACCACTGAATAGATTCTGTATCTAGGTCATATACCGGTAGCTATCACATGTCTATTTGTTCTTCAGTTTAGTAAAAAAAAAATTATTTCTACTTGGTATGTAAGTGACATAATCTAGTTATGAGCATTTTTTACCAAAATCAAGTTGATCATATTCTTGTCACAAAAAACACCTCATCTCTCTATCTTGAGTCACAGTCTACAACTGCAAGTGCTAGAGCAGATTCCACTCTTGTTGCAAGACATCAGGAGAAAATATTACTCTATCTTCATTGATGAATTCCTTGAAAATTATTATGCCAGCTTTTGATATCTACTGCTGGAGTTCAATCCTACATCTGTAGTGTTCTCATTCTCAAGAATATTTACTTTGGAAAGGAATTGTCATGATTCATCTCACAAACACGCCAGAAAATTGCATTAACCATTAGTTATTTTAACACCGTGACATTGTTATAGATGCATTATCCTCCAAACTTAAGAAACTAAGTTGAATGCATTACATGTAAATATTGTATGGTGATTATTTTCATTGGTATTGACTAATTACCTAATATGCAAGAGTGAACTATTGATGCTCAATTCACAGTACTTGTGTCTACTCAGATGGCATATATTTTTCCCAAGTCCTACAATGGGGTGATGCAAATAGATATGGTGGTGGTTCTGTTTCCACTGTGTTGAAGGAAGTGCCTCTACTGAAAAAATCATCAACCTCTTTTGTAGTGGAAATATGTGCCTCATATGACAGTTTTTAGGTGAAAGATAGATGGATGAAAATTTATCTTAAAACTCTTTGTGGATGTAAATTATAATTATTCTTAACTGAATGTGGTAACATGTTCGTTTATATGATACTGGCTGTGCATAGTGTTGATGTTTCATCATTTTTTCAAATATGTGAATGTTTGTAATATTTATGTTATCTTAAAAAGATTGAAATCTAGTCTTATGTTATTTGTTGTATCTTTTTTTTTGTTAAATTCAGTTTTAAATGTGCCATTGTGAGATTCATAACAAAGTTATGAAAGAATTTTCACAGAAAAAGCTACTTGGGATTTGCAGCTTAAAAATTTGAGAGCATAATGTCTTATAAGAAGCCAGTAGTATGTGGTAAAGAGGAATCCTTAACAGAGTTGACTTTTGGCACTAAACAAGAACTTATAATGGTTACTATCATTGTATCGTGATATATTGAAGCAAGAACCAGCCATACCTTGTGGCTGACTAAGGTGGAGTGCTGTGTGAAGGCTCAATTGTTGTGAATATAGTTTTAGGATTTTTATATATATATAGTTTTGTACATTTGTAAATTCATTGTAAAATAAATGATATTTTCTTAAGTTTCTTTTCTTCATTTCACCCCGAGATACATTTAGCCATAACTATAAGCTCATAAATACTGTATTGTTATAGTAATTAATATTTTCTGCTTAATTAAGATATATTGTGAAGTGATATTAAACTGCAGAAATAAAGTTTTTGTTTTATTTTGTGGTATTCCTATGGAGACCAAATGAAGATATGAAGTTAAAATGTAATACGTATTGTACTGTTGCTGAAATCAAATTGTTTTAGATGTGGTAATTAGTGAAGAATGATGGAAATTATTATATCCCTGTAATCATTATAGCTAAAATATATCAGGTAGAAGGGCCATTTGTGTTTTATTTCAATACCTACCGTAAATGTAATATCTGTATGCACTGAAGTTAGGAGAGGATGTATACGTTCACTATACATTTTCATACGGTACACACTTGTTAAGTCTCTAGTAGTACAGTTGTTTGTACATATACATAGTGTACATCACTATGGTCATGTCTCAAACAGTACACCAGGAGATCCAAGTTACACATGTTAAAAAAGTGTAATGAACAATGAAAGACAAAATTCGTGTCGTGAAATTTGGTGAAAACTTTTGGTGCGCTCTGCCTTGTGGTATGGTTTTCATGATGTTTCACGAGTTATATTTAATTTCCGGACAAAACCGCGACAAGACGTTTTGTCTTTGATTGTACATCTAAAAATACACCAGTTGTACAAAATACCTTTTTATTACATTATTTACAAAGCACTTGGCATGCATCTTGGACACACTCACTCGGTGTACATCCAAACTGATTACATTCTTGATAAGATAGGTAAGAGAACTCAAAGGTGAAAAGATAATCACAACTGCACACTCCCATCAGTATAACCAGATCCTTAATGGTGTGGAGACCATCAGTGTAGCCAATTTTTACCAGGTGTGGAGACCATATATTTTATGCAAAGACCAGTGTAGCCAGATCCTTCATGACCAGAAGATCAGTGTGGCCATATATCAAGTAGTTCATCAGTGTTAGTGATGAAAGATGATGGTGAATGAGCATTAGGGTGGTGCTGATAATGATAGATGTGGTGGTGATAGTGAGGATAGTACAGTACAGTAGTCTTTTTGGTGATGATATCCTGTAGTTGTTGGAATAATGGTGATGTATGTAGTGGTGTTTACTACTGATTGTGGTGATGGTTGTCGTAATGGTGGTGATAGTTTTAGTGGTCGTGGTGGTGATTATTTTGGTAATATGAAGATGCCATAATAATGATAAGCATCATACACACAGGATGGCTGGTTGGTGGTGGATGTGGCAGCTGATGGTAGTGGTGGTGTGTGTTGGGGAAGTGGTGATGGAGGGAAAGGAGATAGTCGTGTCCATCACCTCCCCCCACTGTCAACACACCGGGCCAACCCTCGCATGTGATGCCAAGGATGGTCACCAGGTAACACTCTCTCTAATAATGGAAGGAAGAAAATAGACACAAACACCAGGGTATGTGAAGATCCAAGCATCACTTTTCCCTGAAAGTGGGGAGAAATAAATGCATATAATTATAATTATAATATAGTTCTAGCACTATTCAAACAAAATTTTGGAAGACATCTTTAAGCTGTACATTTAAAAAGCCACATAAATATTTTCTCTTGTCTTTAGTTAACAAAATATAATTAAAAAGATTCTTTAAGAATCCATACCCTTATCTTCATTATCTATGAGAAAATGTTATTTGCTGACAGTAATAAGTTAAAGGTACAGTAACACCCTGCCTGTCTCCCAACAGATTATTCACCTGGAGGACACTCCTGGCCCTCCTGTGAGGAAGGTGTTCATCTACAATGCGGCTGTAATGCGTCTCTGGTCCAACGTGTGTGTTGACCTTGCAGTTTACCGCGTGGGCCAACTGGTACTCATGGACCACCAGGTGGACCTTGATGGAGCAGCTAACACCACCAGGTGTGAGGGTATGGGGTTGTGGATGCATCAGTCCTCCTTGACCAGGCTTCCCCCATCTGTGGACCAGCTGCATGCTGAACACTCACAGCTGGAGCAGGTGGTGTTTGAGTCACTGAGTAAGAACATGTCGCTCATACAATCTAAGGTTCACCAGCTGGAGGTGAGTCAGCCCGTGACCCGCCAAACCATACAACTACATGACTCCGTCATAAACAGAGTCACACGGCTACACCTGAGTGAGGGAGGAGAACTATACCTGCACAACACCACCATCCAAAACCTGCCTACACAAGCCTTACTAGTGGGGAATGGCGCCCACCTCTACCTCAGTGGCCAGAGAGAACTAAACATCCCTCACGCCACCCTCCATCTCCACCCTGGTAGTGTAGTTAATGTTACCAAGTACCTGGGCCACGTGAACTTGGTGGTGGACAAAGACCCAGCAATCATCACCAGCAATACCATGTGCTTACCATCCTACTACTTCCCGGAAGTTGTTGTTTACATGCTTGTTGCCATGGTGGTGTGTCTGCTGCCTGCCAATGTGTATGTGTGTATATCACTATGTAGAAGAAAATTTTGTCATTCAAAAATGGACAAAGCAAGTAGGACTGAGGAAACTGTACAAGAGAGCAAAAAACACATAGAAGAAAAAGAAAACGAATATGAGTACAGTCCCCTGTACCAGAGAACATACCCCAAACAAAAAGAATGTAAAAATAAAGATGACAGTATGATTAGCACTACTTTTGACAAAATAATTAATGTGAGTAAATTTATCATTGGAGATACTAACACGGCTGTTGTTGAAGGTGGAATCGCCTGCACCCCCAAAGATGTAGGTAGTAACGTCACCACAGCACAATATATAGAAGCAGATGGAGAAGGGAGGCCAGGAGCAACACCAACAGTAGTTGAATGTCATCACAAGGGACACAAGGCCAATGAGGACGGTAGTGAAGCTCACTCAGTCATCAGTGAGGGGGAAACCCCACCCTCTTCCACCAGGCCTTTACCTTCTCTACCCACTCAGCCTCGACCTTCTTCAGCTAAAGAAACGACACCAGCATCTTCTACAGCCACACCTCAACAAGTTTCACCCAAAAATACCGGTATCTTTACAGCACTAACGGAGGCAATGGTGGCAAGTTATAAATACGCTATAAATGAAAGTAATCAAAATTCCTCTGCTGACGCTAATCTGAACACCCATGAATTGACGACCCAACATGATAAAGGAGGAGACAGTGCACCAGTGTACACGGTGGTGGGGGTCCAACCCACCACGTGAGGAAATTGCAGGTACTAAGAGGTAAAAGCAATAAGGAGGCATCGCCCTGTTGATACCTTGTGGTACTGATGTTGATACTGTACTTTAATGGTGTACTGATATTGTTGTTGACACCTTAGTGGTACTGATGATATAAGACGTCAAGAGATATTGTTATTGAACCGGGAAGTATTTCTTAAGTAAGTTTGTGTGCTTCAGCTCTTACCAAAACAATGATAGTGATAGTGTAGATGATAGTGTACTGGATGTAGTGTTTGTATGTATTATATTCATTGCAATACTGTGTTTAACTTTTTGTCGTACCGTTCTTGCCCAACCTGGTCAAAGATAAAGAGACTATCACTAGACTGGACCCAGTAGTAGGTATAATAACTACAGACGCTCACATTAGCTTGTTGATAATACAATCACCATCACAACAATCACTATCACCATCATCATCGGTCACACAACAGATTAGGTCAGGTCACCACATCACCCTCTGAGTCTGCGGTCACTACTGGTGAGGTTATCAGCCAGTCTGTGTATGAGGTCATGTTATTTACGCCTAATCGTGGGTGTCTCTTCCTTTCACCGTCTTCTCAATTCTTTACAAAATTCTGGAACTTGGGGATTTTTCCCTCAGACATTACTAATCAGTTGCCGTTTTACCCTATTAAGATGTGGGTGGTCTATATACAGTACAGTATTACTCTTATAATTAAAATTTCCCTGCCTTCGTTCAGCTCTAACAGAACTGCTCCTGTATGCATATCAGGTTTATTTATTTATTTACTTTTTTACTGTATATACTGTACCACACTTCAAATATTCCCTGACAAAGACTGCTATACCACCACCGATAATATAAATAGGATATCTTAATCTGTCAGCGAAATAAATTGTATCATTTTAATTTGATGTTCAACATGTAGCCTAATTATCTCGATTCTTTCAGTGTACATACAACAGCTGTAATTTTTTCCGTCTAATTTCCAATACTTCTACTCTCCCTCTGTTGATGTCGTGTATTTTTTATTCTCAAGACGGCCACTGATCTAAGTAATAATCATCATATCTTATCTTCACTGAATCTCCTGATAAAAACACGGTGATGGCCGACCCTCCTCGCTTGATACGTTACGATGTAACAATATCATAACGACAAATTATCTTATAATTATCTACAAATGTAAGAACATCAAGTTTGACTTACTAGTTTCCTGAGTCAGTCAAGAGCAGCTTTCTTTTTATATAAATCCTTGCTTCTAAGACAAATAAGTGAATTAATACATAAATAATATAGTGTCCGTAGGTCAGGGTGGCCAGCGACCACAGGCATATTCCAGCTCTGCTTTTTATTCTTTGAGGAGTGTGTAGTGGAAATTTCCCCTACAACTACAACTGCCGTTTGTCGCTGACTAGCCGACCCCTTTTCGAATTCCCCAGCCAATGCCTCGTGGTCTAAGGTCAACTATCAAGCCACGCCTACCCCTGCTATTTAAGACCTCACCTCGCCGTGACCTGCCCCTTCTACCTATAGCCACGCAGCAAGCAACACCTCCTCTGAGCACGCTCCGGAACCAGCTCTCTCCACTCCACGCTTGTAACCAAGCTGCAACTTCCCAGCACCAAGCTACACTGTACATCCAATACAATATGTATACAGAGAGCTTGCGAGCTTCCTTTCTCCAACCAATCCTGAGTGTGAGAACCAACATCATGAAACCCCACAAGTGCAGTAGGTGGGGGGGGGGGGTAAAGAATTTATCAATAGATTTTGATGGAATTAATAGGATATATACACTATTATAAGACTAACTCCCACACAAATTTTCGTTGCAATCGAAGTATAGTTTTTTAAGTTGCAGAATTTGCTTTAAAAATTGAACGCAAAACAAGTTATATAACACTGGGATGGTGTTCCAGGGTAGCGGTCATACTCATTAAATCTTCAAAGATTAAATTATCACTGAGAATAATAGGTGCAACTTCTTCGTGCAGGAAAAATATGTTGATATTGGTCAGAAAAAGGAGGCATTGGGGTTTAACACAGCAAAAATAACACGATAAAACTATAAGAATGTTTTACCAGACGAAACTCGCTGTAGATTAAATGACCAGAACTCATTAAACTAATAAGGAAAGACACAAAACATGGTAGTTCGTTTCTAACCTTTCACCGCGATACTGCCATTGTCACTTCTATCAAAATGAACCTTAAAACGACATTGATCTGTGTAGTTGTGAAGGATTAAAATGATGAGCCGTGGCCCTCCTTCACATTGAGAATCAATAATATATGTTGAAAAGACACAGATATGCATCGTCTAATGTTGGAAAATCCAAATACTGTAATTGTCAAAAGGATATCAATTATTATAGCGAACGCCGATTTGATATAACCATAAATCACCGGTGATCTATCAAGTCGGCGTCGTTATCATTAACTCAGTAACCTATCAATGAATGTCTCCTAATTGTTACAGTTCAGTGTATAGTATTCCCTCCCCCCCCCCCAAAAGGCTATTTCCACTAATTTCGGAATATTTTTCTAATAGAAACACTTCACACTGTTTCTTATTGGGATCACCTCAGAATTTTAGCCACACCGGGTTATTGCTCCCTTAATGGTTACACTTACCTAACCTAACTTAACCTACCTTAACCTCTTCACTGTGGGGACGCCACTTAATATTTCTTTTTGGTCAACGCCAGACGATTTTATTCAGCTCAGAGGCGTTGGCATGTTTAATCCTTTGCTGAAATAAATACTGGGGTGGCTAATCTTCAAGTGATCCTCTCATTGCAACAACTGGCACAAAATGAATATGAACTAATATATAATTATGTTTTCATATGTTGGCAGTAAAACAATGTCACAGCAGCAGTGAAGGCGAAAGGCTGGTTTTTCATTAATTGGGGCCACAAACGACTCTAGCGAATAAAGACAAGCTCTCACTCTCGTTCCTGCTACAATTATGTATCAATTCGGTGGAGTCTGACCTGCATACGGAATCAGCAGCTTACAATACTTACTAAAACGCAGTTCGGTATAGGAACTCAAACATATTACTCCCAAAGTTTAACCCACTTTTCGTCTGTTTCTGTAACAAGAAAGTGTCTGTAATTTTGTAAGAAAAATATGCCGAAATTAGTAGTAGTAGCTTTATGTAATACTTGTAAACATTTACCATTATCTCAATAATGTTGAGACAATTTGGTGTGCCAAATAATGCAAGCCAAAACTAAAAAGGTCTGAGACCGTAATTCACACATTACGATTATAAATATTTTTTTATCTACAGTGCTTGTTCACCGTTACAACTTAAGATTATCAGACGTCGGGCCTCTTGGATTTCACAGCTTTCATTCTAGGTAAATGTGGAGTGTAATTGATAGTACTGTTTTATGTAAGATTCGGCCTTTGAGTATTAGAGCAGTTATCTGTCTCCGGGAACGTTTGAGTGTTGTGGTGATGTAATGACCAGCGGGTTATCACAAAATGGTCATCAGTCTACCTCTCACCCTCAACTCGCCAACACGACAGTCCTCTCACTCACCCATCACACACACACACACACACCTGCATTCTGATTAACAAATAAGTCGAATTAACCTTGGGAAAAAGGTACAAGTGTATCCTACACACAGTAGACAATACCGGTATGTCTTCAGATAAAAATTCAATTGTGTCCATCTCCGCGTTAATCAGGTAAGTGTCAGCCGAGTTCGTAAGCATACGAGTATAATGATATAGGCAGCGCTGCCAACTCTAAACAGTACAGTATAATATAAATAATTATTTAATACAGTACAAAGCTGAGTTGTGGTATACGAGTATACCTGGGTTTAACTGGTAACAGGTAGGCTAGTAGGTAGGAGGCAGCTATCAAACAGGGAGGTACTACCGCCTGGGAAGATATTGGAAGCATAATGTGTTGTCTAATGGTAGACCCTGCTGCCATATGGCACCACAAAAATTGTGACCAAGTCTTAGTTTGCTGACTGACTTTCTGCCTCATTTACACACAATTGCAGGGGTCCGACTAATTACCCAAATGTAGCCGCAATGAAGTCAAATAATGGTCCTACATGAATAAATCGGACTGCCAATCACTTCTCGACTAGTATTTGGTGTCACGAGTTAGCTATCATATGTCCAAGCTGATAATCCCATACACTACCTTACAGTAGGCCACCCGGCGAACACTTGGGAGGTTTTGACTGATACTGCTATCATGGTTGTGGCATACTACGGTGTCTCTGTTGCTGGGTTCACTAAAGTTCTCATTGTTAACTCGGTGCTTCATCTGTTAACCTGAGTTCATATGGGTGTGATGTGTTAGTTATGTGTCCCTTAACCGAACTTTTCCGATTTTCCTTGTGTTTTCCCATGGTAACCCGAAATCCGTCTCATACATCCGGCCAAATTGGATTTTTTGCGGAAAGTGACTGTCATGTGGCTTTTTCATTGGTGTTTGGATAGCCTGTGTACTGTAGCGCTGTCACGTTAATAGTATGTTATAAGATGAGCGGAAAAGAATACTGGAGATTTTTTTTTTAATTGGTGCGAGTGCGTCCACCGTTATCTGACATTCATTGGTCATAAAGTTGTCACGGTGTTATCTGTTACTATTGCAGTGTGTGGAGATAGTGATGCTTATAGATAACATCACCACAAGTCGTAAGAACCATGTGTTTATATATATATATATATATATATATATATATATATATATATATATATATATATATATATATATATACACTAAATTATAAAACCTTCCTTACATTCGATCCGTAACCGAACTTGAGTCGCAGGAAAGTGGGAAGCATAGCCTATGTGATACGCCTACATCACCAACATCCTGGTAGATAAATCTTCCTCTGAAGTACACCTCTGTAGATAACCTTAACAAGTATCTTGCAACATCTGACACTGATGTGATAAGGGCAAAAAGGTAAATATTGTCGATATTACCACCCCGTCCAAAACATTGGTCCAAATATCCAATACCTTGAGCAATTGTGTTAAGCAGGAGCGCCCCGGCATAAAACCGTGTTGGCAATCCTTTACAAGGTTGTTTCGTAGTAGATGTTCCATCGTGGCATCTCTTATAATACTCTCAAGTACTTTACATATTATGCTGGTCAGGCTCACCGGTCTATAGTTGTTCGTGGAGTGACGATCGTCCTTCTTGAAGATAGGACTCACATAAGCCACTTTCCATTCACTGGGACCTTTTGTTCATCCAGGCATTAACAAAACAGGATCTTCAGGGGCTCGGCAAGCTCGTTGTACAACTCTCTTAGCACTCTGGGATGCACCATGTCAGGGCCGGGACTCTTATGGACCTTTAGCTTTGACAGTTTATTTCTAATACTCTCTTCTGTGAACACAATGTGGGTCAGTGCTGTGTCTAACCGTCTGTCCTCAAACGCAGGAAGGTTAATTGCATCCTCTCTTGTGACCTAAAATACAGAATTGTGTATATATACATACTATGGAGCATTCTGGAGTTACATCAGTCATGATGCATTAGCTATGCTTATCTTCACTATTTGCCTTATCTGAATTAGGTGGGCCAATTATTGATCTCCCGCCGGTTGTGCCAAAACATTTGCAGAAGAAAGGGCGCCGCAACAGTGTTTTGGAAAAAGAATTCTGTCAAAGCCGATATTTTATGAGAAAAAATATATACATGTTAAAAAGGCAGGTGTGTAGTCTTTGATTACCTTAAGGAGTTGCGACCCTGCCTTGCCAGCTGTTCCCACCATGTGGGTTGGTGTTAGGAAGGGCGTCCAGCTGTAAAACTTTGCTTCAACATGCCTGATGGCAACCAGATCACCAGAGCTGTGCCTTGGTCTCTGCTGCATTTTCTAGGCTGGTGCCCTAGGTTAGCAGCGGTGAGCGTGGGGAGGGAGGTGAGACCTCCCATTCTGGTTTTACCCACTAGTTGCTATCAGGTAATCGTGGTAACCTACGCAAGCGCGGAAAATGTCTGTAAAATTTTAATATCACTTGTATTATTCGTTCTGTAACTGTCTAAATAGCTTGATTTTTTGAGATTGCATTTTTGTATTTTAAACTAATAATGTACCTCTGTTTTATACGAATATAAAGATCTGTTTATCTTGAAACAGTGAGACTAGGTTAGGTAGGGTTAGATTAAGTTAACTAGGTTAGGTAGCGTTAGGTTAAGTTAGACTAGGTTACGTAGGGTTAGATTAAGTTAGGTTAAATTAGAATAGATTATGTTAGAATAGGCCAGGCTGGATTTTTTAAAAAGTATGATCAAGATTTCGTTTAATTCGGTTATAATAAGTTTGATTTATCTTAGGTTAGTCTTAGGTTAACATCGTTTGAATTAATTTTTTATGAGGTGAGTTACTTTAAACCAGAATGCATTAGGTTAGGCGGGTTTGCTTATGTCGAGGTTAGGTTGTTACTTGTTAGGTTACCCTAGAATCAATTCCGTTAGGCTCGGGCTAGGCTCAGAATGGTTAGGTTAACCAGAGGGAAAACCTGATACACAATTTATTTTGAAAAGCGGCGAATCTAGTCTTCGTTTTTCGTGTTTATGATCCATTATACATCTGTTTTGACTAAATTATTTGTTCTTCAGCGGCGATGGCGGGGAGGTTCCGAGGCAAGGGATGAGCGTCGTGTTGACTTCCATCTTCTTGATGGCACAGATGGCTGGGGCGGGCTTTTTGGCCTTGCCCAAGGGTCTTGCTGACGTGGGTGAGTCCTTTATTATGTTGTAGTGCAGTATAATAAATAAATGTGTACTATGTACGGTCGGGGTCAAAAGTCTTGAACACTTGACGTATTTGGCATGTAAGTACCTGAAGATCTTTAATATTAAGAAGAGTTTGATCCCATTTTGTGGTTCAGGCATAATATGTGATGACAAGTAGTGTTAGTAGTATATCCCAATCATATATATATATATATATATATATATATATATATATATATAACTCAGAAGTAGATGCCAGATATGTTAAGTATTAATATTTCTTGTAATGCCTCCTATATTTACTGTACCTGCTTTTATTGTACCATCAAAACCGTTTTATCGGAAATTATCATGTAAATAGATAAGAAATTACCATTGCAATAAACATATTTGCCAACTAGACATAATCCTGACAGGTCTGTCCTCTTGTTCAACCTTAATACTGTACAACCCATGTTGTACTGCTCCCCCATTATACTTATGTTTTTCATTCCACTGTAATTTATGTACATACTTATAATTAAAAAAATAAACAAAAAATAATAATAAATAAATAAATAAAATAAATATTGAAGTGATAACCGTGGTAACATTATGAGATGTTATTACCACCATGCTATTGTACTATTCCATATGTTACTAAATGTTACATAATACTTCCTTGAGATAAATGTATAGTATTATCAGGTGCCTAAAAGAGAGCTCAGGTACTCAACTGGCTCATCCATGTTAATATTGTTATTATTATCCACTCTATATCTGTGTTTTTCTGGCTAAACAAACTGTTTCAATTCAATTCAATTCAAGAATTTTGATCCCGACTGTACATATAGCATGACTTTAGTGTCATCAATTTACAAGCTAATCGCCTAGAATAAGTAAAATGCTATAAAAACCACCATGGCCTGACTTCTAAGACTTAGCATGTCGACTCTGTTTTAACTCTATACTTGCCTTAGGTTGGCTTGGTATCCCGATGATGTTGTTGTTCTGTGTGTTGGTGGGGTTCGCCGGCACCCGCCTCGGCAAGAGTTGGGTCATGCTGGAAGAACGCTGGCCTCAATACCGCCAACCTTCCAGACAACCTTATATGGACATAGCAGAGAAGTCCCTTGGCAAAACTGGACGGTATGTGCACTCTTATATATATATATATATATATATATATATATATATATATATATATATATATATATATATATATATATATATATATATATATATATATATATATATATATATATATATATATATATATATATATATATATATATATATATATATATATATATATATATATATATATAAATATGCGCGTGATATAGGTATATATATATATATATATATATATATATATATATATATATATATATATATATATATATATATATATATATATACTGTACAGTATTACGTTTTTTTGCTCATGTGTGTCCCTTCCTGTGTGTTTGTATCTTTTTTTTCTCACATTTACTTTCTCTGTACTTATTTTGAGTAATTTTAAAGCCAATAGTCATTTAATTTTTCTCATAATATTTCAGTACTCGTGATTTCTTGAGTATGTTGCTACATCACTCACGCGCACACACACAGGCATTTTTATTAATATAGATAAATATTTTTATGAGTTTCCCCCTGAAAAGATATATAGATATGATTCCCGAAGTCCTGTATAGCTGCTATCAACAGAGATAACGAAGAAATTTATTGCGATGTTAGTAAGCAAATTAGACAAACTAAAAACTAGGAAGTCGTCAGGCAATTTGATAGAACATTAAAGGAATGTAAGTAAAAAAAAATAATAATATTATTATTATTATTATTATTATTATTATTATTATTATTTACTATTGCTATCATCTTGTACAGTCTGGATACATTTTAGTGTCTAATTCACAACCTCCATGTTATAATTTCCTACCCGGTGTCAGAGTTATTAAGTCACCACCGCTGTGTTGTCCACGTTGACAGGCAGATCACGCTGGTGTCTCTCATCATCAACCTGTTCGGCAGCACCACTGTCTTCATCATCCTCATCTCGGAGATGGTCGCCAGCATCCTCATGCACTCCACCCCCGAAGGCCAGTGCGGTCTCACTAAATGTCAGCTGGTGATCGTGGTGGGCCTGTGTGTGGTGCCTTTTACCTGGCTTGGTACACCTAAGGACTTCTGGTGAGTCTCTCTCTCGCATTGGTCCCCTTCAACAGGAAATAACATGTACTGTATATGGACAGCCACCACCCAGTATACTTGGCGAACGGACGGTGAAATTTTCATGTTGATATGACCCTTAAGAAAGCTATTTTTTATAAATTAATGTCATAATGTCCTCAACGTCTCATGGCTAATCAGTTTTTAATTCACGCCCTTAATTAAACGAAAATAGCCCCTGCATTGTCTTGGTTATAAATTGTTTTTCCACTACCGCAGGCAGGCGTCACTCCTGGCTGTAGCAGCAACGTCGACGGCTGTGGTGGTCATTGTGGTACAGATTCTGACTGACACTGAAAGTCTGCCTGACGAACCACACTACCCTAACCCCACCGTCTCCTCCTTCTCCCTCGGCTTCGGTTCCATTCTCTTCGCCTTCGGGGGGGCGGCCGTCTTCCCCACTATTCAGAACGACATGGCTGATCGTTCTAAGTTCTGGAAGAGCATCTCTTGTGGTTTTACAGGTGAGACACATCACGCACTTACAGAGGGCTAGGGATTATTGTTATTTTGTTATAATATTAATTATAGTATATGGTAAAGTATGTGGATTCTGTGGAGTTGATCCATCCTCGTATGTAGCAAACAGCCGAGGTGACGGTACACAACCTTGGCAGACTCCCACACGTATATTAAACTAAGAGACATTGTTGTGTTGCAGGCATCCTCTCTCTGTACCTGCCGGTGGCGTTATCGGGGTATATCATGTATGGGGACCAAGTTAAGAGCAACATCCTACTGACGGTGAACCTGACGGTGGCGGTGGAAGTGGCCATCGCCCTGCAGATCATTAACCTCCTCTGTACTTTCGTCATCAGCTCTAACCCCGTCTTCCAATCAGTCGAGGACCTTCTCCATGTACCTAACAGTGAGTGAGAGAATAAAGGTCATTCACTCCTCTCGTGTATTGTACTGTGTTCTGTACAAATAAAAGTCACGTCATATCAACGCAGTATCATCAGCTAATCAGGATCAACACACCTTACATACAAACAAACATACATACACTGTACATACATACATACATACATACATACATACAAACATACATACACTGTACATACATACATACATACATACATACATAGTCCTGACCATCTCTCCCAAACACAGAGTTCGGGTTTGGAAGGATCTTGGTGCGGACGATGCTTGTGTTTCTACAAGTGTTGATCGGTCTGGCTGTCCCAGACTTCGCCCTCATCCTCAACCTGATAGGCGGGTCAGTTATCTCTCTGTGTACCTTCGTCCTCCCGCCGTTGATGTACATGAATCTCGTCGATGATAAGTCCGGTCCCTGGCCCCAGAGGTGAGTCCTGACGTGTTACATTATACCTTGTCTTATTCCTTCAGTTCTTAATGCTAGAAGTATAACCTCCTTTCCTTATTATTATTACCTTCTATCTTGTTTATTCCCTAACACTAAAAATACGTCCCGATCTTTTATCTGACTCTAAAGGTCTCTGGTTTAATAGGTAATGTTCCGTCACATTATTATCTTGTCTTATGTTGTATCTATATAGGCTGGTCGACTCAAGAAGACATTAATCACTGCGTGTTATTCATTCTTCTCCCTCGTTGCACTCCTCCAGGACTATACCGTTGTGGGAGAGGGCGCTGTTGGTGGAGATCATCATCGTGGGAGTTATAGGGGGGATCTGCTCCACCGTATCCTCCTTCTACGCCATCATTGTCGCCTCCTTCCACAAGTCCTGCTTTCTCACCTTTAATGAGTGTGAAGAGTAACCAAAAGAAATTTACGTCTTATTCGGATCATCAGCATTTAAGAATTATTATTTTCATCCGATAACCCAGTCTTAACGACAATCCGATCCAAGCCAGTTAATGTATTCATATATGGAGATTATAGCTTCTGTTGTGGGCGCTAGTTCTTCTGTTGTCTCTGTTTCCTTCCCACAGAAAATCCAGCAGGCAGTTGACTAGAGTGGTTAACCCCATGACAGACCTCGTCAGACCTCCATTCCAAAATTGCTTAAAAAATGCTTCTCCAGTTAACCAATGGGGCTTTAAGTTCACTCCGACCTATCAATGGGTTTTGTTTACCTCCAACGTGCCAATAGCTTTTCAGTATCATACCACCGAACCAATAGCACTCCACTTTTTTCCCAGTCGACCAATAGCACTCCACCGTTCTTCCCTGTTGACCAAGAGCATTCCACCTTCATCCTAATATACCAATAGCACTCTACCTTCATTCTAATCGATCAGTAGCACTCCACCTTCATCCCAGTTGACCAATAGCACTCCACCTTCATCCCAGTCGACTAATAGCACTCCACCTTCATCCCAGTCGACTAATAGCACTCCACCTTCATCCCAGTTGACCAATAGCACTCCACCTTCATCCCAGTCGACTAATAGCACTCCACCTTCATCCCAGTTGACCAATAGCACTCCACCTTCATCCCAGTCGACCAGGAGGAGTGTCATGGTTGGAGGAAAGTGTGACGGGAAGACTCGTGATTTGAGACGAGATTAATGAAATAAAGTTGACTCGAAACTCTTTGATGTCAGATGTTCAAGGGGACCTAAGTCAAATTTTCTCTCAATTTAAGGTGTAAATGCATATGTTATAGACTGACTTAGCAGCACAAAAATAATACTCAAAATGACATCAAACTAACCTAAACTTACTGTCTCTTCCTATAGATTCTATGCGTTAAATTTGCCCGGTGTTAAGTGAATGTATCTACAGTAATCAAGGTACGATTTTCTGGGGCGCATTTGGGCTGGTGCTACGTGTGTATATAAAATTGTCTGAAAACTTTAATATACCATCCTGGAAATTTCACCCGTTAGGCAAAAGTACACGGAATATAGAATAGAATATGAAATAACGCTATTTTTTTCAAATTGTAAATAAAATTAATACAAGATGAATAATATTGTAATTATCTTTTCAGTGTGTTCTTTAATCAATGTAACTTTGTGGAAAATTGCAATGTACAAAAGTAAAATATTTTGGGTATATATTCAGTATTTATAAATATTGTACCTTATTGTCATATATACAGTACATAGACATCTAGGGGGAAAAAAGCACACAAAAAATATTTGAATAAAACTGGATGCTTTTATTTTTAATTTGTCCACACTCAACTGATGTTCTTTTGTTTTTATTGTTGTCATGATCCTTTCTACTTATTGATATGACCCCGCCAACCAAATGGGGTGAGTGAGAGAGGTCGCTTATACTATCAAGATAACATCGTAAACGTAGGCAGTAAGCGCGTGTGATATGAAATGACCAAGAGAAATGGATTGATGGAGGAAGATATTGATAGATAGAGAGGGGGTAGTGATGGAGAGGGAGTGGTGGAGAGAGGGGGTGGAGAGAAAGGGAGTGGTGGAGAGAGGGGGTGGAGAGAAAGGGAGTGGTGGAGAGAGGGGGTGGAGAGAATTGAAGAGGATGGAGAAAGGTGGTGGAGGAGGAGTGGTGGAGGGGGTGGAAAGTGGTGGAGAGAGGGGATGGAGAAAGTGGTGGAGAGGTGGTTGGAGAGACGGGGATGGAGAGTGGTGGAAGGATGGAGAGATGGTGGTGGAGAAAGGTGGTGGAGAGAGGGGGATGGAGAGAAAGGGAGTGGTGGAGAGGGGGGATGGAGAGAAAGGGAGTGGTGGAGAGAGGTGGGATGGAGAGAAAAGGAGTGGTGGAGAGAGACATATAGATGGAGATAGGTAAAACAAGCTGACACCCAAGACAAATTGAAGAATAGACCGACGCAAACAAGAATATAAACCTATTGGTTCATACTAGGCAGCTCTTGTTTATACACCAAAACCTAACCCTTATCAATTCATATCTGTCCAGTCTACACTTAAAACTTTTACCAGTGAGTTGAGTTAATGATGGTGTTTGGTAACTTATGCCACTCGCCTTCAACTCGTTTTACGTGTATTGCCAATATTTACTTGAGTCCTTTCTAAATCTCAGTTTCTCTTAATTTAAAACCATTGCTACATGTTCGCTCCTCATATGAGAGTTTTTTTTAAGTTTCGTAGTTATGTTAGTTGAGGGGTAGCCTCACCGTTACCCCTCCACCCCCTACCACACCTCCACCCCCTACCACACCACCCCACCACTCTCTACCACCCCTCCACTCCCTATCATATCACTCCTCTCCCACCCCTACCACCCCACCCCCCACCCCCTCCTACCCCCTCTACCACCCCTCCACTCCCTACCACCTCACTCCCTACCCTCCACCACCCTCCTCCCTACCACCCCTCCCTCCCTATCCACCACCCCTCCACTCCCTACCACACCTCCATTCCCTACCACCCCCCCACTCCCTACCGCCCCTTCACTCCCCACCACTCCTCTACCTTGAGTTAATCTTCTTTAAACTTTAACTCTTTGTTATCATTATATAACCTGTGTGTAGATAGCGCATTCTTGTCTATGTTACAAAATAATGTTAATGTAAGTTCTTGGCATCCCAAATCATCTACAATAAAACACTGTACTGACTGGACTAAAACCCCCTTCAAAACTCCTTTCATGATTGATAAACCCAACACATAATTACGGTTTATATTCATTACCTTTCTGAAATACTTTTAAGCCAGTTAGAAAAGATTTTACTCTTACTTTTATCTTCTTCACCACTGATCGGCTCGTTAGCCGCTTGGTCGATCGGTCACGTCTCTGTTACGCACTGTTGGCGAGTACTGGGTATGCACCGGCTCCTGAATCCGCTCCAGTGTTGGTCAAGTCTTGTCTTGAAAGAGCTCACACTCAGTGCCGTCACAACACTTTCTGGCAGATTGTTTCAAGAGTTCACAACTCTCACTCCGAAAAAGTTTGCCCTCACAGTTTTCTGGACTTGTGGCTTCTTCAATCTTGAGCTGTGACCCCTTGTGGGGCGAGCGTCCGCCAGCTCCAAGTAAGGACACTCGACTGAGTAGTGCCCCTTGAGATGCTTATACACCTAAATTAGGTCGCCCCTTGCCCGTCTGTAGTATAAGCTAGGCAAGTTCAGGCGCTCCAATCTCTCAGGGTAGCTGAGGTGCCGAAGTGCAGGCACCAGTCTGGTGGCCCTCCTTTGAACATTTTCAACCAAGTGGCAGTCCCTAGCATATCTCGGGGATCAGACGGGGTGACAGTACTCCAGATGGGGAAGCACTTCACGCTTGAAGATCGTTACGAGGGACGGACCGTCTAGATATCTGAACGACCTTCTTATTAGACCCAATAATTTATTTGCCTGATTTACCTTCTTCTTGCAATGGCCCGAGAACTTCAGCTCATTGTCAACATACACACCTAGGTCCTTCTCACATTCAGTCTCAAATAGTGCAGTTTCTTCATCCCGTTGGGACATATGATACGCCTCCTTACCGTTGGTACGCCCCAGGCGCATCCTCTTACACTTCGTGACATTGAATCTCAGCAGCCATTTCTTCGACCATTCTTGGAACCCACAGAGGTCCTTCTGCAGCTCTTCACAGTCCGCTTGGTTCTTGATTTCCCGAAATAACTTGGCGTCATCGGCAAACATTTGTATGGAGGAGTGTACAACGTCAGGCATGTCATTTATGAAACAAACAAACAACAGCGGGCCCAATACACTGCCCTGTGGTAACCCGCTTGTGACAGGTACGGATGATGATTTCGTGCCATTAATCACTACACACTGCTTGCGGTCATGTAAAAAGTATTCTATCCACGCTAGGATATTTCCCCGAATTCCATACCCTTCCAGTTTGATTTTCAGCCTTTTGTGGGGTACACTGTCTAAAGCCTTGGCAAAATCTAGGTAAATATTGTCGATATTACCACCCCGTCCAAAACATTGGTCCAAATATCCAATACCTTGAGCAATTGTGCTAAGCAAGAGCGCCCCGGCATAAAACCGTGTTGGCAATCCTTTACAAGGTTGTTTCGTAGATGTTCCATTGCGGCATCTCTGATAATACTCTCAAGTACTTTACATATTATGCTGGTCAGGCTCACCGGTCTATGTTACGGTAATTATTTTTTTAGACCGGCTGTCTCTCGGTTCATTGCTTTATGTACTTAATAAATACAAAAACTTTATATTTATATTAGGAATGTCAGAAAAAAACTCGTAATTAGAAACTTTAAAATCTTTACTATACAAACATGTCAATAAATGATTCTATTTATATCAGTCATTCAACCAAATCAACTTAATTTAAGGAAAGAACCATGTTTATTGAAACAGTTATATCAGTGAACACAGAAAACGGTAATTATAAGCAACCACATCTGTCAGCCACCCTCTTAAACAATTCAAACAACCAAACCCAGTCATTTCAAGTAATTTAACCATTCAAACTCCTAAGTCAACCCCCATATGTAACCGATTATAACGATTTTCAGTCACTTCAGGCAACCCAAACTGAATTTATTGTCACTCAAGCACGACTTAATTTTCAGCCCCACATTACAACCCATTTCTCAAAAATAGAAATCTGAGAAACAAGATGTGCTGAAGGAGTCTGGGCTGAGGATGGCTATTAAGGCAGAGATCGTCGATGCGATGCCGCCCACCACGCCCACACCAACGATTATCCACAGCAACATTCGCTCCCACAGTTCGATTTGTCTGTGAGGGAGAAAGTGAGAGGACGACTTATAAGATGTTTTGCGAACGTCTGAATCAGCTGATGTTTGTTGACACTTGAACACCGGCGGAAATAGCTGATGATCTGTGTTTGTTTACCTCTGAGGCCAGCTGGGGTTACTCTTGTCGTCGACGAGTTTCATGTACATAAGAGGAGGCAGGATGAAGGAGCAGAGTGTGACAGTAGATCCTCCTATCAAGTTGAGGATCTTGCCGAAGTCAGGCACCGCCAGTCCTACCACCACCTCGAATATTAAGATCGCCGACCGTAAGACACACCGCTTCCAACCAAACTCTGGGGAAAATGGCGATATCAAGATACAATTAGGAAGTCGATTGTGCATACGTATAGTTAGTTCATACAGAATAGTCGTAATAAACAGAGACAAGCAGACAGAGCTTACGAGAGACAAGAAGACAGACAGAGCAAGAGGGGTGAAAAGAGAGAGAGAGACAGTAAAAGAGAGAATAAGAGATAAATAGAAATACAGACAGACAGACACTTCCCTCCTTCACCTACTATTTTCAATGCTAAACACCTCCTCAAACATCTGGCCAATAGGGTTGTAGGTAATGATGTAAGTGCCCAGTAAGTTGAGCACCTCCATCATCAGGGCAGCCTTGACGATGCCCTTACTGGACTCCACGGAAAGTAGGATGTTGTCTTTCACATCCATTCCTTGTACCGCGTACCCCGTCGTCGCCACAGGCAGGTACAGGGCCAGTAACACTATACATGACAGTAGTACAGTGGTGTTAGTAACGGTACAGTGGTGCTAGTAACGGTACAGTGGTGTTAGTAACGGTACAGTGGTGCTAGTAACGATACAGTGGTGTTAACGGTACAGTGGTGTTAGTAACGGTACAGTGGTGTTAGTAACGGTACAGTGATGTTAGTAACGGTACAGTGATGTTAGTAACGGTACAGTGGTGTTAGTAACGGTACAGTGATGTTAGTAACGGTACAGTGGTGTTAGTAACGATACAGTGGTGTTAACGGTACAGTGGTGTTAGTAACGGTACAGTGGTGTTAGTAACGGTACAGTGATGTTAGTAACGGTACAGTGATGTTAGTAACGGTACAGTGGTGTTAGTAACGTGGTGTTAGTAACGGTGGTGTTAGTAACAGTACAGTGGTGTTAGTAACGGTACAGTGGTGTTAGTAACGGTACAGTGATGTTAGTAACGGTACAGTGATGTTAGTAACGGTACAGTGATGTTAGTAACGGTACAGTGGTGTTAGTAACGGCACAGTGATGTTAGTAACGGTACAGTGATGTTAGTAACGGTACAGTGGTGTTAGTAACGGTACAGTGGTGTTAGTAACGATACAGTGGTGTTAACGGTACAGTGGTGTTAGTAACGGTACAGTGGTGTTAGTAACGGTACAGTGATGTTAGTAACGGTACAGTGATGTTAGTAACGGCAATGTTAGTAACGGTACAATGATGTTAGTAACGGTACAGTGGTGCTAGTAACGATACAGTGGTGTTAACGGTACAGTGGTGTTAGTAACGGTACAGTGGTGTTAGTAACGGTACAGTGGTGTTAGTAACGGTACAGTGATGTTAATAACGGTACAGTGATGTTAGTAACGGTACAGTGATGTTAATAACGGTACAGTGATGTTAGTAACGGTACAGTGATGTTAGTAACGGTACAGTGGTGTTAGTAACGGTACAGTGGTGTTGCGCACTATTCCACAAATAAATATCGTATCAAAGGATTACATAAGGTAAACTTAGTGATTAATTGATAGATAACTGGTCAGTAAACAACACGATTATTACTGTCAGAAGCGACATGTACTCTTATCAAGGCAGCTCATTTATCTGATACCTTGTTTTGATATATTTTTTTAAAAGAATACAAAATAAACTTCTGGGGTAAAAGCTATCATACAGAGACCGTTGTTCCAGTGATCGATGACTTACCCGCAAACGCCACGACAACAGCCTTGATGAAGAGCTTGCGGTTACCCATATCATTTTGGATGGTTGGGAACACAGAGGCGCCCCCGAAGGCGAACAGGATGGCACCGAACCCAAGGGCGAAGGAGCTGACGGTGGGGTTCTGGTAGACGGGGTTAGGGTGTAGGTCCTTCTCCAGGATGATTTCCACCAGGATGACGACACAAGCAATGGTTGTCGTCGTCACCGCCAACACCGACGCCTGCCTGATGTGTCAACCTCTTAGTCTCCAATTTGAAGACAAATGTGAGTGTTTTTTTTTTGAGGGGGGGGGGGCATTTTTTTTATTCAGTTCAAAACACCTTGCATTCTTGACTCACCAGAAGTCCTTGGGGGTGCCGAGCCAGGTGAAGGGCATGACCAAGGCGGCGGTGATGAGGACCCACTCACAGATGGAGACAGAGGTCACTAACACCTTCATGAAGGAGGCGATCAAGATGAGGAACACGGTGGTTCCTCCCACCAGGGTGATCAAAACACAGGCCAGGGCTAGACGTCTATGGGAATACAGTACTGCTGTTAATCTCTCTCTCTCTCTCTCTCTCTCTCTCTCTCTCTCAAACTATACAATTCACTTCACTCTTCATAAACCAGCACAGTGAACTGAGGTCATATGTAAGATATATTATAAACATCAGGACAGTAATGCGTGGTGATTACCTGCCGTGGATACCGAGCGCTCTGTCAGCTATCTCCATGTAGGGTTGACGGCAGCTGTCCCTGTAACACATGGGCCAACGCTCCTCCAGGATGACCCAACACGCCCCTAGTCGCGTCCCTGAGAACCCCACACCAGTGCAGAACACCACCATCATCACCAACCCGATCCATCCTAGACGGCAGGGAGGTGAATGATAATAGTTAAGATCCACCACAAGGGAGTAAGACGCGTCGTTTATAACCCAGCCTTAAAGGAACAGAGTGGTAAGCATATCAGATCATAATAATTATAATGACGCTCCCTTCTCTTGAGTATTTCGTCTCACTGAAAGGTCTTTTTAAGGAAGGATAGACAACACACTAGACAGGGAGCGCTGAGAAGAGAGAAAGAGAGAGAGAGAAAGTAGTTGTTATCATTCAGTTATCTTCTCTGCCTCTTCATTTTCACGAAAAACAGTTCCAATTAATAATTTCCTTGGGTTAAGGTTTGGTAAATGTTGATTGATGTTGCATCATATAATCAGTTGATATTTTTCTCGTCGGGATCCTCACTAATATGTTTATTTTGATATATGGAGTCTTGTAATTTGTATTTTGCATCAGATGAGAAGATAGTGAGAGAATTATGACCTATCCTAATGATACACTGAAATAACCACAACACACACACTTCACACCACTCGCTGAAACTTTTAAGTAACCACAAGACACACATTTAAGAACACTTGCCGACACACTTAAGAACAACAAATGAACTAAGCGTACCACAGTTTGCGACAGCTTTAGGGAGGGACAAGAACCCGGCTCCAGCCATCTGTGCTACCAGAAAGAACGTGGTCATGGCAAACCCCAAACCATTCCTGGGCCCTCCTGCTGACGGTGATATACCCAACTCCCTGCAACACGGAGAGAGAAAAGGTTTAAATGTTTATAACTCTCCATGTTTACATTTTATGTCTCTAAACTATGCGTCATCAATAAGTTATTGACTTTAAGACGTAATCTTTATTTATAGGGTTTTTTGATCAATGTGTTTTATAATTCATACTAACTTAATCGTGTCACTTGGTTATTAGGTGAAACTATATGTTTATATTTTTCTTAAGGAGAGAGAGAGAGAGAAACGCAGGTGTTGGGGACGTGTTACGTCACTCAAGTGGTGTGATGGACGATGGTCTATCAGATTATTCCTAAGTTATCAAGTTTTCTGAGTGGCCACTATCAATCAGAGGTCAATAACTAACGCATGACCTGATTAAGCAAGGACGTGTGTGTGTGTGTGTGTGTGTGTACAGTATATCTCAATCTGTGTGCATATATACAGTACAGTATGTACGTGTGCTTACAATGGTGTGTGTCCCTCATATTTACAGGAAATAATAATAATAATAATAATAATAATAATACGTATCGTGTGAAATAGCATGTGTGGATCTCCGTGGTCAGCTTATTAAGTGCTTTTAATAAAACGAATTGCAATACCACCTGGCTCGAATATCTTCAAATATTAATTATTCACCTCTTTTTTTCTTTTTTTTTCATAACGCTTATCCTTCGTCAACTGCCAGCCCGAGGCATATGGGAATGAACAGGAGCAATTTGTTCGCCCGTCTATGAACAAGTTATCCTCAGTCAGTAATTTCCGTGGATAATCTTTGTGTTTTACAGGTATTTAATTGCAAGAGTTCATCATTCAAATCAATACGGTAGATTCATTCCTAACATTACATTTTCTTGTAATAACCCATGGTAATGTCTCAAATCTCAGTGTGCTGTCACGTATCACTACCTCTCTACATCTGCAGGGAATAATGTATCTCTTTTGGAATTATCGAATGATTGCCATTTTCAATTAGTTCAAATATCACGTGGCGATCACTAAATACAATACTATGTATATTTCTGTAATCTCTGATGAATGGTGATATCAATATATCGTTCTCAAATCTTTGCGATCAAGAAAATCTATCAAAAGGAATACATTTTCTGTAACACATATGGAAAACTTACTTGATATTCCCAGGCAAGCTGCTTGACCCCCGCTCCTGCATGCTTGAATTGTGTCGTTAACTACACAACAATATAGTACAGTTACTCCTGTATTTCTCAACCTTATGATATCGTGACTATAAATACACAATTAGAAGATCAGTGAACGTTTGTTATAAGTTGAGAAGTTTAATGAACGAAGATTTTTGTAGTTGTCAGTTTGTAGATGTCACACGAACTGATTCTGAGACTTTTGTACCTCCCGTCAGTATCACCTCTTATCATACTGTCACACTATCACTATTGAATTTTGTTTTCTGCTTGGTCCAGATATAAGTAGATACTTTATTATTTCACTAATTATCAGCTCACTAGTTTTAGTCTGTTTTTTACTTTGTTGTGAACTTTATTATCAGTCCCTTCGGAGTACCCAGAGGAAACCTGCGACGAAATACTCTAATTTACCTTTAATGTGTACACCTGAGACCAACTGACAACAATTATTTACGAAAATGTTGCACAATATTGTTTCCGATTGATTTGAGACATAACAGGCGCGTGAAGGTGTAAAGCTTCTGATGAAAGACTGTCTTGACTATGTTGATGTGAACCTCATTAAAGAAATAAATCACTTCTAAGCTTGCATCATGGGAAATCATTATTTAAGGTTTCATTATGGTATTTAATTTTTTGTAACTTTATCTATTTAAGTTTTGAATGAATGAAGTCAAACAACTCTGCTTTTAAATGCAAATCTCATTTTAAATTTCCCGCTACACCAAATGAGTCTCTCATAGATATATGTTTCCTTTATAAAACTCATCTCTAATTTAATAATAAACACCAATGTTGTTTTATATCATTTGAATTATAAATTGAGATATATTGATTAAATATAAGTTTTATTCGAAACAAAAAGAGTATAAAACAAATGAATGTTTGGTGATTGTTTTCTTCCTTTTAAATCCCCAAGTCTGACACATTTAAACTGGTTGAGGAGCCCGTCAGTACTTTCCTCTCACTATTACACCATCTGACCTTTTGAGGGTAAGTTTGTTATCTTAGATATTAACTATATATCTAAGTTTGATATTAATGTAGCATCTGTTGCGATAATGAGGCAGAGGAAGTATTAAAACTGTAAAGGTTTATGGTCTACTCACCCCGTGTGTGTCCAGACCAAGGAGTCATCCTAGTTTATTATTTAACTTATACTCTACCTTGAGAGATTATGTTATTCCATTAAAAAATATACTCACTGTAGTGTAGTATTTACATAGGCATTAGAGGTATACAAATAATATCCATGACAGTGCAGGTAAACAAATACGTAGTGGATATTTTGCCTTGACTGGCTAAGATCCTACTAACGCTATTTTACCGTGAGTGCGCCCTGACTGGCTAAGTACTTCCCGTTTAATATGACGGGGGTCTCCCCCCCCCCCTGGCTAGGAAGCTAGGTAAGGTTAGGAAGGTTTTTTTATGGATGGTCAGGTCTGGTTCTAGTAAATTTCGCTTCGTTTATAATGATAAGTTTCCAAGCACAACAGAAATATAGTTAGGTATGTTTATAACTCCACAACGATCGATTCACGGCGAAATAAATGCCAGGTGCTGCCAGAGTTACGTTCAAATATAGTTCTCGCATTGTTCGCAGGTAATGAACGATTAACCACTCAAAGCGAACTCACGGTAAACTAGTGTCAGTGGAAACTTAGCCCGTGACGGCACAATATCTGCTGCCATACAAATATGTATATAATTAAAAATTGAAACCTGTATTAATCATTTATTTTTAACTAAAGAGATAAATGTTTAATGGTAGTGAAATTTGTTAAAATTTTAGTGAATGATTTGTAGTTTGTGATTTATTCAATTATTGATAATTCCTTCGATTCATTGTTCCAGACACAAATACTGGTTAAGAGTGTCACCTGCTTCAAGAGTCAGGCCCCTGTCTAGTATAGAGTGTACAGTATTATCCAAATTTAAGATGTCCCACCTGCAGTTTGATGCCAATCTGAACGAAGCATTAAGGATGGATGGAGAGCTGACGCGAGGGCCAATACCACGCTGGCAACGCAAAGCTCAGGAACAAGGCATCCACTCGTTGAACGTCAATGAAAACAGTGAGTCTTAATTGACATTTTTAAACAAGCATGTGTAATATTCTAGTACTGTATAATACACTAAAGTTATACAATATATACAACACTTTGCTGAGATGTAGTGTGTGTGTTAGTGTAGCTCAGATAAATATGCAGGTGAAAAAAGTGCCTTAGGAAATAAAAATAACTTTATTGAGATAGTATTTTTATAAACCATGTCAGGATTAAGAATGCTGCATAATTAGCAGGTCTAGGAACCATATTCCCAGGGTCTCATTATGGTGTTCACTGAATCATTTAAATTACTTCCCCAGGTTTAATAAAAAAAAATGGGTTCTTTCTTTATAAGTTACTACATTGATGTTTATAATATACTGTACTGTACCTTTATCTGTTCTTTTTATTCTATGCTTATACTGTGTTAATGTTGTAGCCTTTACTTCCTTTAGGGTGTTTGTGATCATGGCATTTGGAGTGTTTGGGCATCGTCCTTTCTAGTTGGCTTTAGTTTACAGCTGATCCTGAATTCCCATTTTATGGTTAACTCATGGTCGAGGTGTTTGTCCGAGTTAGTCCTATTTTAGGGGAAGGGACTGCAGACTCTACTTTGTGTGATACTATAGGTAAATTAATCTTGCCTTACCTTCAGGAGGCTGCACTATTAGTATACAGTGGTCTTCACAGTGGAGCTAGCATGGAGGATGCTGCCACACCACCAAGGCAGTTTACATCTTTTTTAACCTTTATACTTCCTTACCTTGACCTAGTTGTTATAAGTGTTCACAGGGCTTCCTCAAATCTATTCTAACTTAATCAAATCAAGGCCATTTTAAGCAACACCTCTTCAGGGACTTTTGTTTCCCTTAACTATGCCAAACTTGTTGTATGTGTAATTGTTTATGTATTTTATTCCTTTTTGGAAGTACAGAATCAAGAAATAAAAGTGACTTCTTTCTGAAGCTCAGGAAGATGTTCTGAAGCTCAGTAATAACGAAATAACTAGAACAAATGGCTTTAAATTAGATAAATTCCGATTCAGAAAGGATATAGGCAAGCACTGGTTTGGTAATAGAGTTGTGGATATGTGGAATAGGCTACCGAGTGCTATAGTAGGATCGGGGACGCTAGGGAGCTTCAAGACGAAGTTGGATAGGCACATGGAAGTGCTGGGATGGGTGTGAAAGGGATCTGCCCTGTATGGGCCAGTTGGCCTCCTGCAGTATCCCACTTTCTTATGTTCTTATGTATGTTCAAAATGTAAGAAGACAGTGGCCAAGTCAGCACAATCCCTCTGAGGTTTGTCCTGTAATGGCTGGTACAGTACAGTATCATATCTCTTGTACTGTCTTTGAGGAGGACTTCACTTTCATATCCCAGGGGATATGTGGTTTCTGATGGTTATTTAACTAGTGTAATGAGACTACAGATCTCCTCCGAGGGGGTAAAATCCTCAACTGGCGTGAAGATTATAGACTACAGCTACTCCTCGACTTACAACATACTTGACCTATGGCCGCCTCAGTCGTGCGAAAATTTTGTGAAATTTCGTATTTTTGAGTCCAAACGTTAGTGATTGCGCTGTGTACTGACAAAATTTTTGTTTGTAATTCACTTTAAAATGGCTGGCAAGCTTAAAAGTGAGAGTTTTGTGGTGCTGAGAAGAAAAAGAGACACCCATTTCGGATTATCTGTGTTTTATTTAAGCATTTTCGACTTACGACCAATTTGCCTTACGACCTGGATTTGGGTCCCTAACCCCATCGTAAGTCGAGGAGCAGCTGTATATAGCGTACATGACCCTCATGATGAACACCCTGGACAATCAGCTGTGGGGTGTCTTAAGAAGCTGAAGGGAACAGAAAGACGAGACTAATTTATTGATCAAAATTTTTTCAGTGTTTCATGCACAGCCTCACACATTTGCCACTATCTTGCAGAAAACACTGAATGAGTTTGGGGAAGGACCAGGGACAGATGTGTGAAGCTGCCATGAAAATTTAACCCTGTGGAAAGAACATGAATATCTGCAGTCAGTTGGTCCAAAAATAGATAATTGTGGGTCATGAAACAAGGGATGCTTCTCATGGCTTAATTCCTACAGTAAGATGAAAACAGGCTTCATTATGGTTAGGATTTCCTACAGAAGATACAAAGGAGGAAGCCAGTGAAGCAATAAATTCCTACTTCACTAATGAGTCTGAATTTACTTTCTAACCTGGGAAGAAAATATGCCTAAGATAACTGTGATTGGCTTTTGCTTTTTATCCCCAACATCGTCTAAAAAGAAAGACAAAAATAGAACGAGCACAGAAGGCAGTATTGACCCACAGTTTCTCAAAAGTCTGAGATAAAGTAAATGTGTAGTACTAACGATGTCTACTGAAGGTTTTACTCTACTGTACTTGTATTGAGAAGATGTTGGACTTAGTCAATGCAGGGCCTATGGCAAATTGTGAGCGACTCATTGTTACCATTCATGTTTGGTCATACAGTATTGCCTCCAAATGTCCAAGGAAGAATAACCAACCTTGCCTTCTTTGCCATCACCCATGAGTAAATTGATCTTATCTTGCTGTATCTCCTGAATCAGTCGGCCATGATGGTGTCTTGGCATCTGAGGGTGATTGAGAGTATTAATTTCTCATCTTCAAAACACTTGCGGTGTCTTCTCTGGGCCTGTTAAGTATCCATGCAGTGTGAAACACTGGTAAGGTAATTCATATTGTTGAGATTATAGAAAAAGCATGACTGGGATATGAATTGTACAGTATTACTGAAACGTAGTTGTGTTAAGACACATTCAATATTCTCAGGTCCTTATGGACAGAACACCCAGTGGAAGAGTGGCATTGGAATATTGTCTGACCTTATCAACCATGAAGCAAGCGTCTGATGACTTAATTGGATCTTCTTTTAAAGTATACAGAAGTTACCGTTAACCTTCACCACCAGATCAATAACGTCCAGACCAAGAGTTTATTGAAGAGTTTGGTTCTTTTATGGAAACTTGATCCCGAGTTACAACCCAAGAGACTCGATGGGACCTGTACTAAACAGGAATCTTCTTGTCTTGACTATGAAATGGGGTTTACTGGATCAGTCCTTCATTTTTGAGTGATGTGTGCAGTAGTTACACCATAAGCATTTGTTCTAATGTTCTAAAAATTGACAGGTTTTATAAACATCTCGGGCTTGGGCACTCCTCAGTCAGCCAAAACTCCACACACCGGGTCCTTCCTTGATGTCAATAGCCCCGGAAGGGGGAAATCTCCAGGTACAGTAAATATTTCTTATTACATTATACTGTACTGCATTGTACCCTTATTTGGAAAAGTAACACATTATTTCAAAATATATTTGGAAGTCACCATTACTACCATGCAGTGCCTCTTGTGATAATATGTAGCTATATCACAAGTGAATGTACAGCAGCAATATCTCGGGTATCACTGCGAGTTTGAAATTTGTGTATATGTTCATACAATACAATCAACCACTATGTATATATGAAATAGTTGCAAGAAAATCTGCTGTATAAAAATATCAAAAGAATCAGAGAAAAATTGGTTGAAGCATTGTCCAGTACTGTATTCATATATTACTACAGTTATTTCCAGTGAAAAATCTTGTTACAAGTGTTTGTTCCTCTAATCATAATTTTCTTGTGGTGCATCACTGAAAACTCGGTTATAATCTACTATACAGTATATTATTTATACTTTTTTTTTTTGGCAACTGATTTTGAGAAACTACTTGGAGATTGTCAGAACTTCCATTATGATTTTCTGCAGTTCCCTACAGAAAGTGACAATGATCAAGGCAAATCACAGTAAACCCTCGATAACTCAGAATACTGTACTGTATATCGGGGTCTAACCATCTCATGTTGAGGCGCTTTCCTCCCAGTCTTTCACCTCCTTTGTCTCTAAGTTTTCATAATAACCCCCTCCCTCCTACCTCAATACAGACCCAAGTTTTTGGCCAGAATAACCTACCATAATCCAAAAACTTGCAAAAAAAATTAACACTTACCAGCACTGCAAGCAAAGAAAGAGGATAACTCAAGCTTGTGGTGCCATGTGGTAGGTGTTAGAAGTACTTGCAAGGATGACTTCCTTTTGTGTGCTGAACCTTGTTAAATTTCTAGTCAAAATATGAGTGATCTTGACAAAGTTAACATTTTATAGAAAAATATTAGTTAATAAAAAATAATATACTGTACAGTGAAGGGGTTATAAAACAAATTATGAAACAAATAAGTACTGTACAGGGTGAGATTTTAGACACTTCAGCCTCCCTTCCTGACTTGTCCGTTTCATAAGTGTGAAGATTAAACCCACTGTCTGATAGTCCCCAGTGTGGAATATGGGAATAATACAGTACTGTACTTGTTTGTTTGTCCACCCAGGTATCTTGTTAATGTGGTATATCTAGCCAACATAATGGACTTTGGTGAAACATGTGGACGTAATCGATGAAGATTTCAGATAAGTTCAATATTTGTCCTCCACACTTTGGGTGGAATCATGGCTCCTTACAGTAAGGCTCATTCTCTGGTTAATGTTCACGCATGTTTGATGTACAGTAGTCTGACACAGTGAAACCTCTATTTACCGGACTACATGGGAGGGAAAATCCTATATATTGAGGGTCCCTTAGACGTGGAGATAGAAGTCCATTATACAGTATACTGTAGAGGTTTCACTGTACTTTGTTTGAGAGTATTATTCCTCAGGTAGAAATAAGTCTCCCGGGCGTGGTATTCCCAAGTTATCGGTACGAGGGGTTGGGCAGAAGACTCCCAGCCGCAAGACACCCTCGACTCCAATCAACCAGCAGGACAGGCGAGTCTAAAGAATTTTTTATCATTTTGTTCACCCCCATGAAAAGCTAAACAGTACAAATGTAGCTGCTGTAGTGACCAAATGAAAGTAAATCCATGTACTTACCCCCAACTCTTGTAGTACTGTATAGAATTAGAGATCAATTATAAATAATGACTAGAAGAGAACATTATAACAGTAGCCCTTGGAAGGTATAAAACTCAGTTCATATTCCTTGTGGGTGTGCCTCTAATTTAAACACACAAAGCATGAAAGACATCACAACTTTTTTCTTTTTTTTTCCCCTACCAGATTTATCCCCAACCGCAGCACCACAGACTTGGAGCGCTCTCACCATCTCCTGGTATCTAGCATGGAGGCATCTGGGGGAGAGAAGAGTGAGGCGGATGAGTTGTCTCTTCAACAGGTGTGTGGGTGTTGGGTGATGTCATTGTACAGTCTGCAATCAAAGTTTTCTCTCTGGCAGTACCAGCATGCATGTGTGTGTGTGTACTGTGTAATCATCAATTTTATTAGATTCCATTAATGCAGTTGTTGAAATTTGATAGTGTTTTAAATTTGTGGGCTGATACTGTAATATTATATTGAATTAAATCTTCACAGAAAGAATACCAAGAAAAGATGTCAGAAAACCTGAATGATGGCCAGCCACAAGAGTCCAGAATATTATCATTCAAGAGTAAAGCTCCGCAGGCGAAGGAAGGTGGGGTGTATGAGGCGTTGTGATGGTTGAACTGGTCAGAATTTAAGGAAAATTGACACATGATGACCATGACCATCTTAATATTGGTACATATACAGTACTGTACAGTGAAACCTTTATTTAACGGACTATGTGGAGAGAAAAGTCCGTTACATCGAGGGTCCATTACATGTGAACCCTCCTTATAACGACCTATATGAAGATGAAATTACATTATATCGAGAGTCATTATGGGGAGAAAGGTCCATATGGAGGTTTCACTGTAGTTCCATAGAACATGGGATATGGTATTAAATTACCTAAAATTGTATTCTTTTAGTTTTCTTGAGTGTAACTAAGATGGAAATATTTGTATCGTGTGTGCAGGTTATGTGAACAACCTCAAAGTGCTGTACAGTGCAGGAAAGCCAACAGTACCCAAGGCCGCCTCAGTACGACACATCCCCAGTGTTCCTGAGAAAGTTTTGGACGCACCAGAACTTCTTGATGACTACTGTAAGTAAATGAAATGACTTGTAAGTGTTAATTATACAGTACAGTATGTAAACAAAGAAAAGAAAAATCTTATTGGTGACTTTTGTACATTAATGAAGTTACACTTAATCCTGCCCAGTCCACAAGGTTAGAGAGTTTTAAGAGAACACACACAAAATACTAATGTATATGTTAGTTTTATTTATTGAAGAATATTTTTCATGTTGAAGCTTAATGTGAGTCTTTTCCATCCTGTAAAGAGAGGAATGTCCTAAATCCAGTTGCTTGGAACATGACTTAACTGCAGTATGTTTTTGTGTCCTCAGATGTAAGGGAACAGGAATCAAGAGCCAACACTGACTTTTCTGTTATTCATAGTTATTTTATTTTTTATTTTATTTTTGTGCCATTGTGTTCCAGTCCCCCTCCAAGGTGTCCATGTGGTGTGTCCCTCTCACTTCATACAACCCTGTCCCTTTATACCTTGGAGTCCTGAAGGGTTAAACCATCATCATCAAAGGGTTAATTAGAATTTTGTTTACCCTTTTTTTAGGATGACAATGTTTTTACCTTTCTGAGGATGATGTTTTAACCCTTTGATGATTATATTTAACCCTTTGAGGATGATGATTAATCCCTCTCATCCTCAAAGAATTAAATCATATTTTTATTTTTTTATTTTTCTATCTCACAGATCTTCATTTACTTGACTGGAGTGTGAATAATCACTTGGCTGTGGCCCTCAGTAGCTCAGTGTACATCTGGAATGCAGGTGACGGTGCCATCACTCCTTTAGTTCAGCTTGAGGCGCCAGATTATGTGTGTTCACTGTCTTGGATTGAAGAAGGTAAGGCGTTAGACACTAGGTGAATTTTGGTTGCCCCAAAATTGTGCCATTCTACTGAACATGGATTTTGTATTGAATGACGTTTTATTACAGCTGTTTATTTCTCTTAATATTTTCTAGATATACATTGTACCAAGTATAAATATAAACATTAACGTGTTTCATATCTTGTGTGTACGTATTGTATTTTTCGCCCTCAAGCCATGTTTTAAGTTTACTGTGCTATTTTTTGAGTGCACATTCAGTAATGATCTGGAGTGAGATAAGTACACACACACACTTAAGATATTGAATTTGCCCCCACAGGTAATATTCTAGCCATGGGTGTAAGCTCTGGAGTGACTAAGCTTTGGGATGTTGGCCAGCAGAAGTTGGTGCGTACTATGGGCGGCCACCAGAATCGCGTCACGACCCTCTCTTGGAGCTCCTATATTCTCTCGTCTGGTTCACGGTCCGGACAGATTTTCCACCACGATGTTCGCATCGCGGATCACCATGTGGCTACACTTTCCGGCCACACGCAGGTTAGTTTTTCCTGGACGCCTAGAACTTTATTTAGTTGAAAAGGTTTATAGTAGCTGTCTAAAATATTGAGCCACAACAAAAACATCGCCCATAACATATCATATGATGAACTGAATTTATTATTCTTTTTTTTTTTTTTAATAAGAGATTTTTACCAACAGGAAGTGTGTGGTTTGCAGTGGTCGCCTGATGGTCGGCATCTAGGTTCTGGCGGTAATGATAATCAAGTAAACATCTGGGAGAAAGGCAGCACCACGCCACTACACACACTCACGGAACACCAAGCTGCAGTAAAGGTAACAACATTAAGTTATAATATCTCCTCATATTTGGGGAATTTATGGCTTCTTGAACACTCCATCCTTAACCTGTCCCCATTCATCACTGCTCATGGGGGTTGTCCAACTCTTATTCCCTGCATCAAATGTCTACACTGCCTGTTTGTCATATCTAGCCTTGTTAAACAAATATATTATTTCATCTATTGATTGTACTGAAATTATTTATTGTACTTAACTTTTAAGATCTGCTAATGAAAATTATGGTTTCAGGCTGTAGCATGGTGTCCCTGGCAAAACAACCTGCTTGCTACAGGAGGTGGCACAGCTGACAGAACCATCCGAATCTGGAACTGCACCACTGGCATCTGTCTCAAGGACGTCCAGACCAACTCTCAGGTTAGCTCACCATAAAATGAGTCTAAGCAGAGTTTAAAGAGGTGTGAGATCACTACAACTATTTTTTTTTTAGGTGTACATCTCTAGGAAAGACTACTGTATGATTTCTAAATATAAAAAAAATCTAATTTTGAACCTTCTTATAGCCAAGTGTATTGCAGGTGTCGTCTGTCTTATGGTCGTCTCACTACAAGGAACTCATCTCCGGACACGGGTTCTCAAACAACCAACTAACCCTGTGGAAGTATCCAACCATGGCAAAAGTAGCAGATCTTACGGGTGAGTCTGTCTCAGGTTCAGGTGAATAATAATTTATTTTTATCTTCTCAACATTATTTTTAACTCAGAATAGGTATTAGATGAGGGTTTTATGACTGCATCCTACGCTGAAGTATCAACCACCCTGTAAATGTATAACAACTGTGTAGACAACGGTGCAGTACCTTTGTCTTAATGCCACAACATCTTCTCACCAAACAAGCAGGTAATTTAGGCATGCAGCTTATAAAGATGGCCATATAAACTGGATACCACCTAATTAGCATAATTAATGCAAAATTAACCCCCAAAAATCAGATACTCGCATAATCAAAAAGTATCATTTTAATTCTGTGAAAGAAGTGGATTTCAGAAATAATAATTTAATGCAAGTTTGTTGCATTGGGTATGAATTCAAGATAATTGTATTTTTAGGTCATACTGGCCGAGTGCTGAAGCTGTGTATGTCACCTGATGGGCAGATGGTGGTCAGTGCAGCTGCTGATGAAACAATCCGCATGTGGAAGTGCTGGGGTGTTGACAAGAAGGACAAGAAGCAGGCAGGCTCTGGCAAAGGCCATCCCATATCAATGTTGGCCCGCACAATACGATGAGGATCTTGTGGATTTTATTAATACTTTACAATTCTCTCTCGGCGAAGACTTCGCATGAATCCAAAGACTTGAAGATTATTTAGCTTATTATGTGCCTGTTTTTATTTTCTTTTATACACCTGAAAATAATAGTATTTTGTTAACTTAAACACCTGTCCTTTTTTTTTTCAACTTAACCTTAAGCAAATATTCAGTAGATTGAGGCAGTGCTGTCATGTAAATAAAGGCTAGCCTTTTGTTCCTTAACACTTGTAACTGTGGGTCATAAGTATATGGTTATTTGCTTTCTAAAATGCCACTCAAGATGTTGGAGCATACATATTTGTTATAATATACAGCAGAAAATTTAAAATCCTGTTGCTTGCTCATACATCTAGCTTTGTGCCGAGACTCCTTACAATGCACAGCAATTTGTAAACAACCGATTCCCATTGAGTTACTAGTAACATTTTGTAACCAGGGATAAGTATTCACTGAGTCACACACACACACACACACACAAAAAAAAAATATCCACTGTACATGATGCAGGTGCCAGGTGCTACTCTAATCCTACCACAGCAAATGGTTTAATAAATAAGCTGCTGTCTAACCTGCTATCTGCCAAATAGCCGTGTTTTTTTTTTTCGTAAAAATCTCTATACAGTACTGTATATATGTTATAATAATTTGTACATGGGTTACAGGTCAGCAAGAATTTTTAAGAAGCTGACTTATCATTTTATAAACTTAAGTACATTCCGAGATTAATAAGGTAAAGCATTATTCCCCAAGACCTAAAAGAAACAAAGAAATATATTAAAGAAACCAAAAAATATTTATAAATAAAGCTGAAATAAAGACATTCATCACCTGATGGTAATAACTTAGGCAAACTGAATCAGAACTTTCATACAATTGGAATGTCATTAATAAATTTATAAATGAGGGATTAATATCGTGCAAAATCCCTTCTTTTTATCTGAATTTTAATAAATAAATATTTTATTATTGTTGTTCATTTCCCTTAAGATTATGTCAGCAGACAGGGAGGCCAACTTCTGCTATCTGGCAGAGAATGATTTAAGTGTTGAATAATTCCATCAAAACTGTCACCACTCATCTAAGCTTAAGTGGTTGTAAGTTGTCTAAAGCATAAGAAAGTGACAAAGTACTGTATACTGTGAGGAAGGATTAAGCAAAGAGTTATCAGACTACCTGTATATATAATTCACAAGTACAGCACTGTAGAATGGTTTGAGAGATGGGAGAACAGAAAGAGAAGTTTTACAAGGACTGAAAACTTGTATTAAAACATAAGTGAGAGTAATTATGAGAGCTGGTAATAGGGAAGTGTATAGAACTTTGGGAAAATATGAAGTACTGTACCAGGAATGAATGGACATAGATAGTGGTAAGAATGTGTGGTGTGAGGCTATAGTTACTTGGTTTATATGATAGTACAGTATTTGTAAGTGGACAGGATTGATGTGGTACTAAGAGGAGCTTCATACAGTGTTAAGATTGCCTAGAAGAACCACAAATAATAGTGAATGGAAGGTACCGGACAAAGATGGTTATCAAGACTCACTGTTATGATAAAGAAAATGGGGGAAACATTTAGTAACTGCTTTATGTAACAGATGAAAGAGGTGAATTATGATACAGGCTATAAATAAAGTTAAGAATGACGAGGGGCTAGGAATTAAATAACAGTTGGAAAAAATAGATGAAAAGTGAAGACCAGAATGTGTAGTATATTATCCATGGAAGAAAGAAGAGAACAAAAGAAATGGCAAACATAGTGTGTATATAAGTCTCTTTTATCAAGGCAGGGGAAGGGTAGTCTACAGTCAAACTTAAAGAATTTCCTTAAAAAATTAATTCGCTGTGCATTAATCCTAACATATCATTTCTTTCACATTCCCTTATGGCTGGGAACTTAGGGATATTTTTTACAGTTGAGAATTTCCCAACATAACTCCATGCATTCCTCAAACATTAACCATGATATTATCTAAAAATATAAATGTAAACGACGAAGGCAGTCATTACAGTGCTAAAAATAATGCAAGAAAAAATTTAAAAAAAATGGTCAAGTTTAAAGTTGC
>NW_024720711.1:5328929-5488929 GCF_018991925.1 Homarus americanus | reverse complement strand
GTCAGGTATTAGGTAATGACCCTACTAATCTTTAAATAGCACCGCAACGGTTGGTAGTCAGGTCAGAGGGTAAGGTGACCCAACCTTCTCGCCTGGTTAAAAATCTTCTTAATTACAAAATTGTCCACTTTGTACAGGCCATTACTCAAATTCATGTTGAATGCTTCGGTATGTTTAATGAGACTAGATTCTGTGATGTTCCTACTATCAATTGAATTACAAGTTAATATTGAGGAGGCATTATCCCAGTCAATGCAATGCTTGTTATCCCTCAAATGAACAAACAGAGCATTGGATTCCTGGCCTGTCCTAACACTGTATTTGTGTTGTTTAATTCTAGTTGCAAGATCTTTACCTGTCTGGCCTAAGTAAAACATATTACATTCCTTGCAAGGAACTTTATAAATGCAACCAATTGTGTTGTTGGGGGATTTCTTGATTAACATTTGTTTAACAGTGCATGAGTTTTTAAATGCCACATTGACGTTCCAGGTTTTTAGTTGTGAAGGAATGTGTGAGAAATTTTTGTGAAATGGTAATATTAAGATATTCTTATGGTCATGGGTGGGCTTGGGATCAGTTCTATAAAAAGATTTCTTAGTAATGTTCAGGCATTTGTCTATGAAAGATCTAGGGTATTTAAGGTTTGAGCCAATATTATAGATATATTTATATTCCTCATCAATGAATTCCGGGCTGCAAATTCTCAAAGCACATAAAAACATTGTTGAAAATACTGACTGTTTGACTCTATTATGGTGGGCAGAATAATAATGAATGTATGAACACACATTAGTTGGTTTTCTATAAATAGTGAACTTAAAAGTGTTACCTATTCTGTGTATCAGACAGTCTAGGAATGGCAATTTACATTCTTGCCATTCCTAGACTGTGGTAAGATACCCCGCAGAGCCACCAGTTTAGGTGTTAAGTTGGAGGTGATCATGGATATTGAGGATGGTTAAAAAAAAATGACAGCCATTGTAAGAGTTTTAGGATTATCTTTGTCAACCATGGCAACTCTTCAACAAATTAGTGTTACTTTTCTTTACAGTACATTGTTATATGCATATATTGTACTGGGCATGCAAATATTTAAATTGTTGCAAAGTGTCATTTTATTATTATATATTTATTTTTTAATAAATTAATTAATTTATTTATTTATCTTTTAAGTGATGTATCTTTTGATTTATGAAGGTAGTCATTAGGGAGATTATTTAGTTTATGTTTTCAATAAAAATCATCACTGCTGGACTGAAGAAATGTGTTAACAGTGTCTTTTACTATACACTACTATACTGTACTTTATATACAGAATGAAGGAACTATGTCAAACTGTCATGATAAAAGATTTTTTTGCACGTAATAGTTTTCCTTTAGGCTTGCTTTTGTTATATTGTAAACTTATTAAGCACATTGTGTAAGTCTTCATTTCATTGAATGTTTTTCAGTTTGGGTCCATTAGTAAATAAAGTGAAGGAGTTCCATGTATACTCTATCGTGGAGTCGTTATGTGACCACATGGTGAGCGACCGGGAACAGCTGCGAGACATGTCCTCCCTCGCCCTCAAGACGGTTATCAATGAGCTGCCAGCATCATCCACTGCACTGGTGGCCAACATATGCAAGAGAGTGACTGATAGATTATCAGAGGCTATCGTGAGAGTGAGTTTATTGTTCAGTAATTGTCAGAAGGATGGAATGACCAGTCTCCTCCAGTTATAAATATTGTACAGTATACCGTATGTAATAACAGCCTTTCAAATACTGTAATTGTATCTCCTTAGTTATGTATGGGTATTCTCATTTGCAGTTTGTACATAATGACATGGGTAAAGCTTACAATGTACTATTTTGTGTTCCACAGCAAGAAGACGTCAGCGTCCAACTGGAGGCGCTAGACATCTTGGGTGATCTTTTAGCCCGGTTTGGCTCTCTCCTCATCTCCTTCCATCCCAATATATTAGATGCATTACTGCCACAGCTGGCTTCACCACGTCTTGCTGTCAGAAAGCGTACTATTGTAGCCCTCAGCCACTTAGTAGTGTCGTGTTCACCTCAGATATATGCAAGGCTTATGGACTTCCTGATTGAAGAACTAGCCAAGAATTCTTCCATGTCCACAACTAGAACTTACATACAGTGCATTGCTGCAATCAGGTATGAGTTATTTTCTTTGATGACTTTCAGTATTACCTTAACACTAACTGCACCAGTTAAAAATCAACTTAATTATGTTGACTATAATTAATCTTAACTTTGATAAACTGGTAATTTTGTGTTAGTTCAAGAGTGTTTATGAACAACATAAAGTACTTAAGAATCATTGTTTCTCACCCTAAGGATGGTATTACAATATATTTATAATTTATTTGCTTGTACAGTAATTAATTATGGAACCAGGAAGACATTTCTTTTTCAATGTACTGGGGTATTAATGATTGTAGATCAAAGGTCTACAATAAGTACTCTGTACAAGTGATAGTCAGTAAGTTTTGCCTTTTTGGATACAGTCGTCAAGCGGGTCACAGATTTGGTGAATACTTGGAGCGAGTGATGCCTCTGATTGTTCAGTACGTTGCTGTGGATGATGATGAATTAAGAGAATACTGCATATCTGCCTGTGAAGCCTTCACACTGCGCTGCCCAAAGGAGATCACCCACCATTTACCCACTGTAAGTTCAGAGAATTGTTGATGTGTGAGGTCATTTATGGAACAGAAGAATGGTTCAGAAGTAAGGGAAGTGGTATCAACACAGTTGAACTATAGGATAGAGATATAAAGAGTGAAGGAGGTGGAAGGGAGAGATAAAAATCAAAGTAGAAGGATAGTATAAAGGAGGAGGACAATGCCAGTGGTGTTAACATGGAGGAGTACTGTAGTTGAAAATTACAATAATAGGGATGCAGTCAGCTGAACTCAGGGCCACCTTGTTTGTTGGAGCTTCCTTACAGTCTCTCACCATCTCTCTCATTACTTTTTCTCCTTTGCTTTTGACACATCCCAAAGAGGATAATTCTATTGTAACAATATCAGTAGGGTTCCCGCCAATCTGGAGTGTTCCCACCAATTTCGAGCCAATGAAGGCCTTGCCTTGACCAATGAGAGAGCCTATGAGGCATGATGTCATGAAGCTGTTCCTTTGTGCCACGCAGTTTGAAAAGTCTGTCTGTTTTTGGAGAGTTAAGTGTGGTTGTGTGTGGGTGCTATCTCTCCACATGGCGGCTATAATGTAAGTACCTATTAGGTTTTATCCGTTTCACGAAATGTATTGTGATTCGAGTAACCCCCTGGTTGGTTAGCTAGGAAGATAGGTTATTATTTTATTGTACTGTTTACTGCAGGATATCATAATAGGTACTACTTTATAAAACAATTTCCCCCGCATGCTTGTATTTCGGGTGGGAATCGTTTATTAAGCCGTTATTTTGTACTGCTCGAAACCATTTCCTATTTCCATATTTTGTATTTCTAAAAGTTATGTTTCTCTAATTTCTTTACAGAATATTGAACTAAGCTAGTGACTAGTGCTATAATTTTAATGCAGGTTATGTATATGCTGAAAATGAAAGCTATATTCAGTCTTAAATATTGGTGTTGTTTATAAAAAATTCTGCCAATAAGATATACAGCAGTCCTGCATTTCTCATTTTACATTAAATTTTGTGGAACACAGTGCTCTTCTAATGTTGGCTTAGTACATCTGTGGCCAATCGCTCATTACTTTCACCATTAAGTGGCCGACTAGTGTATAAAGGTTGTGGATCCCAGCCCTAAGTAAATGCATAATCAGGCAGCTCATTATTGCCAAGGTTTCCAAACTTTGGTTCTGTTTACTTGAAGTTGCTGCCAGAATGTGTGCAAGTTTTACCATGCTATATTAACTATTTCAATGAATCTTTATAATTTCTTAACACGAGCAATAGAAAATCATCAAGATTTAATTTGACAGTACAGTACTGTGAGTAGTGTGAGTGTGTCATTGTTTTGACAGATTGTAGAAATGTGCCTCAAGTATATTACACATGACCCCAACTATAATTATGATGACTATGAAGATGATGAAGGACAGATGGACATGGATGAAGATGATGATGGTGAAGAAGATGATGAATATTCTGATGATGATGACATGTCTTGGAAGGTGAGACATACTGTTTATATCCTTTGTTACGTTATGAACTTAAAAGTAGAAATATTTATTCATGGGGAGATGAAAATTAATCTAAAATGTGTATGAAACACATCCTCTGGTGAACTTTTACTCCTTTGCTTAGGTACGTCGCTCATCAGCAAAATGTCTGGAAGCTGTGATCTCAACTAGACACGAAATGTTGATTGAATTCTACAAGACAGTGTCCCCACAGCTTATTACCAGGTTTAAAGGTATGTACAGTACCCCTATTTTTGCCATTGGTGAATGAATAGCATAGAGAAATTCATGTATATTCTAGCTTTTAATAAAGGAAATTTTATGAATGAATAGATAAAGAGAGTATGAATGTTTTGTGTGTAGGAGTAATTTTGTTATGTAAATACAGTTTGTACTTGAATATGCAGGCACATACCCATCCTATATATTTGAATTTAATTTAAACTTTGCCATCCTACAGAACGTGAAGAAAATGTGAAGGTTGACATATTCCATGCATATATGGCTCTCCTGCGCCAGACCCGCCCCTCACTCAGCTTAAGCATAGATCCAGATGCCATGGAACAGGAGGAAGGCACAATCTCTATGTTAAAACAGCAAGTGAGTTTTTCTTTACTGTGTCTCTGCTTGTCTTAATTATTCTTTTACTTTGGGTTCAAGCACGTGTAAGAAAAACACTGTACTGAAATATATAACCGTGTAAATGTGAATAAGGAAATTGTGTAAAATGAAAGAATCCATATCTATAAAGAGGTAAGTCCTTCTCAATCATTTTGGGATAAAGTATCCATAAGTTTGCTAATTTTTATATTTTACTTCTCTGTGGAGTGCGGTTTAGAAATAGTTTAATGGTGTTAAAAAAAATTCTGAGGGCAATGTACATTTTGTTTGAATATAAGTAAATACAAAATACTGTACTGTATTTGCCAGGTATGATTTTAGTGTGATGGTCTGTGTTGATATGGAGTTTATTATCTATAGTTTTATAGTAAACCATTTTTAAATAGAAAACTCTTTTTAATTGAATATGGCATCACATGTCTAACTGTTACAGTGCCAGATATCTAAAACCAAATCATTCAATGTTGCAGGTGCCTGCACTAGTAAAATCAGTACACAGACAGATGAAGGAGAAGAGTATAAAGACTCGCCAGGGATGTTTTGCACTGTTGACTGAACTAGTGCAAGTATACCCAGGTGCTCTAACCCACCACATCCCTGCACTGATTCCTGGTATTCAGTTTTCTCTTGGGTAAGTGGACTTGAGGACAAGATATTTTGATACTTTGTAGGAATCACAGAGGGTTGATAATTATGTTTCTCAGTTTATCTGGAAAATGTGAGTGGGTTTCTTCCATTGTTAATCATAGTTAGTTTGTTTATATTCATGTTAGTGGATCCCTCAAGAGTTAATAGTAGGACTCCACATTACCCAGAATTTATCTACCATGTTTGTGAACTCTGGCTTTATTATTCATGACTTCTGAAAATGTATTAAGCTAACATTTTTGTCTTACAGTGATAAGAACAGTAGCAGCAACATGAAGATTGACACACTGGCATTTGTCCACTGCCTCCTGATCCACCACAGTGGGGAAGTGTTCCACCCTCACATTGGTGAACTCCTCCCTCCGGTGGTGACATGCGTAGCAGACCCATTTTATAAGATCACAGCCGAGGCCTTACTTGTGCTACAGCAGATTGTCAAGGTCATCAGACCCCTTGGTATGTCATCTAATAGAGGTTGACCTCACTATTAAGAAAACTTAATGCAAGGTTTTGAACCTTGCCAAACTTAATCATACCTATTCACAAAAATCTGCATACTTATGGTGTCCTAAGCAGTCATCACAAATTTTGTAAGATACTTGGTTTCTAGTTTTTAAAAGTGAACAAGACTTAGTAGATATGTTATTTGCTTAGATTTAGTATCTTGATACGAAGAGATACATTTTATTCTTAGGTTATAGATGAAGAATATCACATGTATTCTCTTTTAAATTGTTTGAGTTACCTCATCTTATTTATATAAGTGTTGGAGGTGTTTTGAAAGCATTAATGTTAAAATATTTGTTTTGCTTCTAGACTTGGCGTCTTCCTTTGACTTTACTCCCTATACGGGTGACCTTTATCACTGTACACTGGCGAGATTAAGGGCCGCTGATCTTGACCAAGAAGTGAAGGAACGAGCCATTGCTTGTATGGGACAGATCATCTCACATCTTGGTGATCATCTACAGGTAATTCCTACTACAATATAATGGGTTTCTTATGATGGACATGATGATAATGATAACAGCAAGCACCTGTAAAAGACATGTTGTATTTGTGTACTGTATTGCAGCTTTGATCAGTCATTGCACCTGTTTGTTTTGTAAAAACTGATGGTATTCAACTTGACACTTGAGTATTGTGCATTGTCAATTTGTCAGTCACAAAGAATCTTGTTGAATTCTATACTCATTGAGGATCTACTTGGTTTCTGAAAATTATACTGCCTATTAATAGCCCCTGTGGGTTTTGGAGTCTGTTTACAGTCTTGCTTTAGGTTGTATATGGAAAAGACTGGTAATATACCTATATATACAGTATAATACCATTGAAATTACTTATGTCTTTATCATTTAATTTTTTTATGCAATTAAAACAAAGTAACTTGTAGTCATTCCTAAACATAGACAGTCTACATATCTTCAATGCATGGTTTTGAGTGTATGATTTATAGCATGAATATATCAGAGGAGCACAAACAGTGTTTGATCTACACAGTGCTAATTAGTGTGGATTTGTCTTCCTCAGGGAGAACTTGGGACTTGTTTGCCCATTTTCTTGGACCGACTACGAAATGAGATCACTCGTCTTACTACTGTTAAGGCCCTCACTAAGGTGGCAGCTTCACCACTTAGAATTGATCTGCGACCCATTCTGGGAGATGCCCTGCCAGTATTAGCTTCATTCTTGCGTAAGAATCAGAGAGCACTGAAGTTGGCGACTTTGACTCTCCTTGATACTCTAGTGACCAACTATTCCACAGCGCTCAGTCCTCAGATGCTTGATAAGGTAATTAGGGATTAGTACTTTATATATGAACAGTGAAACCCAGGAGGTGGTTAAAGGCTTCAAATAGTTGGGATTGTTTGTGTAAGTTTTGGGTTGTTGGCTAATTCCTAAAGAGAATTAACTCCAGTTCAAATTAATTTTAGTTTATTCTAATTTTCTTTCTCATGTAATTATTTTGTGTATTTGGTAACTACTGCTTATGCAGCAATATATTTTTATTTAAAGTTTTTAGTACAGAATATCACTTACTGTTATTGTTTGAGAACTTGGTCAATTATTGGACTACCTGTGTTAATCTTTCACCAACTTGTGCAGGTCTTGGTTGAGCTGCCACCATTAATCAACGAATCTGATCTTCACATCGCTCAACTGTGCCTCACCCTCCTCACCTCCACAGCTAAACTTCACAAATCTTCCCTTGCTAACTTCCTGCAACTCATTATGCCTGATGTTATGGCTCTTGTCAGATCTCCTCTACTACAAGGTAAGTGATAGTAGATATTAACCATCCCATTGCTATTACCATGTGAGACTGTGGCTGGTAAGAATACTAACAGTGTAACCACACATCAGTCATCATGTGTGTGGGTGAAAGAGATGTAGGCAGTTACATTAGCATCACTCAGTAACATGGATTAGGGACTGATAGCTGTACATGTGTCAACAATTCCTGCATTAATGCTTATAGTTTCAATGAGAAATCCAGAAGTAAATAAAATTTTGTCTTGGTAGACCATAGGGCTTGTAGGGTTACTGTAAATATTTGGGGTCTCTGTCAAGGTGGTTGACATATATTATTTATATTGCATATAGAGCACATGTTTTGGTAGTGACTCGAGATTTTGTTTGATAAGACATGCATCCAAAAACCACTTGTGCTAATTTAACTTTTGGCAGTACCAAAAATAATGTGGGAGTCTTGCAGGAATTCATCCATTGTAAATCTCGGTAAATGTATTAAATCAAATGCTGTCATTTGATTACAGAACCTTGGAAAACAGAAAGCATGTTAAATGATGCAAATTGGCACAAGTAATAAATTATTACTGCTAAGAATTTCAGTACGTATATATCTCAAATGGTGAAGCAGCTTTTTAATGAATGCAGGTTTTGTTGAAATGTACATAACCTTGTTTTCTCTCCTATATTTATACTTTACTGTGTTTGTTTCAGGTGGAGCATTGAAGGCTATGCAAGATCTGTTCGAGGCAGTAGTACGTGCTGGTCTCCCAGGTCTTGGCTATCAGGACATCCTCAACCATCTCCTTGCACCTCTCGTCTCACCTCAGGCTGCTAACATACACAAACAAGTAAGTGATTTACAACCAGTTACTAGTACTGCACGAGTGCTCCTCTACTCACAAACGAGTTACATTTCTGAGGCTTGTTTGTAAGTCCAACTTTACTCTTGTAGATACCAAACATATTGTAAAAAATCAAAAGATTATGGTTATTTAGTACAGCTATACCCTTTAATACAGCCTTAAAACCTGGCTTACTCTTCTCCTCTTAGATAATGTTTGTTCTATCTGGAATTTTCTTCAAAATAATTCAGTCTCATCCACATTAAACACCTGTTCTGGTAGGTAACCCCCCTCAGTGATGGTGTTTGTATCTCTGAAAGTTTGTAAGTTGAACGTGCTTAAGTAGAGGAGCACCTGTAGTACTAGGAATTCTTGAACCATCTTTTTACTTATCATTTTACCTTAGACACTGAACTTAAAAATACAGGGAAGGACATTCAATGGAATTTCAAAGTCAGGACACCTTATAAAAGTGGATAATTAGGAATGCTCTCACTTATTTTAGTACCAAATGTGACATAATTCATAAAGTTAGCAGTTAAATGGTAATATGTTAGTAGTTTAATTGACATTGCAGGCCCATAGCCAGGTGGACAGTTCATTCAAGTTTAAATTTTTGTTGTAGTCAATTATTGTTTGACTAATTATTCACAATTTATCTCATCAGGCATATCACTCAATGGCCAAGTGTGTCGCAGCTCTAACTCTGACGCACCCTGGTGAAGCAGTTGGCGTGGTTGATCGGTTCCTCATGGATGTGACAAATCCACGCTCACCAACAGTCCAGTCATTCTCCCTTCTTGCCATTGGAGAAATTGGAAAACACATGTAAGTCAGAGTTTGGGAGGAGGGATGTTCATCTCTTCAGAAGGTATTTGCCTTTTAGAGTGTAGCGTTGTTATGTGGGTATATACTATACTGTATTGTTTTCCTTGCCGGTGACCAGACTAGTGCTTATGTCATCAGGTTGTGCTCTCTATCCAACTAACTTTGTCAAAGTTCTAGTAAAATGAAGTTATTATTGTCTCCTTCCTGGAAGGAGACTTGTTGCTGTGCTGTCCATTATATCTCTCAATATTTTAGTCACCTGAGTATCTAAAACTTTTATTGAAGAAAACAATGGTTTATTTGGATTGACTGACTATATTGCTCCAGCTATAAAATATTTATTGCCATGTTCTATTTATAAATGATTTAAATAAAATATTTGCACTGACAAAGGAATCCATATATTTTCTACCATCTTGTTCTTTCACTAAAGAATAATAAAAAAATATATACGTACTGTATTTATTAATTAGTGAAGATCACTTAAACAATGTTTTTATATTCCAGAAAGATTAGGGCAATTTAAAAATCGTATAAGTAAAAAATAGTACTGGTATAGAAAATAGATACTAATATTTATTGCAGGGATAATATGAATTGTAAAATTGTTAAGACGACATAAGAGGGTGTATTTATACAATTATTTTCATAAAAATTACATCAGTGGGAGAAGAAGCACTCCTTCACTTTTGCCTTCAGGGATTTAAAATTAACCAGTATTTTTTTTATACAAGGTCTTTAACCCTTTTACCGCTGGCCGTGTCCCCCCACGCGGGGGTAAATCGAGAAAAATCAAAACTTTTCAAAAATAAATTTTAACCTTTTTAAATAATTAAAAATAAAAAAGAAGTAAGAAAAACTATATATTGACCATCTAGAAACTTCCCTGTGGCAGCAGTGGCGAGGGAGATAAAGTGAGTGTTGTTTTGACAGCTGATGCTCGTGGTCGCTACACACTTAACGGCCATTTACTGCTTGCCTTTGTGTCCGGGATGGCCAGTAATGCATATATTTACTGATCATAATACTTATTTCCTATAAATAAATAATTTAGAATATTTTATTTGCATTATTTTTCATAAGAAGTGCAATCGGTCGCCAGGCTGTCTGGCTATCTTTGTGTTTGGTTGAGCAAGTAATGCATAAAATAATAATAATTCCCCAAATATATACATTTATAACATAATCTTAGCATTATTTTCCAGTAATACTACACTACAACTACACTACTTTTAGCAATATTACTTTGATACAACATGATAAAATATACAAGCAATGAAAATGAAACAAACAAAAGTAATTATGTTCAGGAAGCTTCCCTGTGGCCGAGCGAGTGGTGTGATGGGCAAATAGTCACACTGGAACCTGATAACCCACTCTGGGCATTTAAACAGTGGCGGGAAAAGGCGCGCATTCTGGAACGTCACCCGGGGTGCCGGTCGTGCGTTCTGGTACATCACCCGAGGCGTAAGGGTTAAGAAATGACAATTTATCTCTACAAAAAATCTAAAGAAACATTTCTTGTCTTGCAGTGATCTCAGCAGTATCCCTCAACTAAAGGATGCAGTGGTGGCTTCATTCAGCTCTCCATCGGAGGAAGTAAAATCTGCTGCTTCATATGCCCTCGGTCACCTGAGTTGTGGGAACCTGCAGGAATATCTGCCTTTTGTCTTATCAGAAATAGAAGCTAACCCTAAAAGACAGTATCTACTTTTACATTCTTTAAAAGAGGTAAGTGATACAACTGCCGGGCTTCAGAAATATTGCTGCCAGTGTGCATAGATATTTAGACATTTAAATGTGTGAAGTGATAAGTTTTGCCCATTATAAGTTTCAAATGTTAACTAGCTTTAAAAAGGTAAAAAAAAAATTATTAAATGCTTATAAGACTCCTGCTCAGATGGCCACAATGTGTCTTTCTGTGCATGTTGTCTGTCTGTCTTACACTGCATTCAACATATATATTAAGAATTTCTTCACTAAACAGAAAAGATTAGATGATTCTAGTGGTAGGGCTGAGAGAAACGACATCAGTCTCTGGTGTGAATGACAGTGAGTGTTCAGGCTGGGCAGGTTCATTACTATTGATTGTTCTGTTAGGGATAATTTTAAGGTCTTTCTTTTTATTTGTGGTTGCAGTGTTTTTAACCTTATCATAATTTTAAATCAAAACTGTTTGGTTCTGTCAAGTCTGTAGATATCATTTGTATTTGATATATGGCCTCATTCCATATTATTGTACTTGTACAGTGGTCCCTGAGTTAACGAGCACAATCCGTTCTAGAAGGTTGCTCGTTAACCGAAAAACTCGTTAAACGAAACCATTGTTTCAATGGGTTTTGGGGTAATTGGTTCCAGCTCACCGAAAATTGCCTAAATTCAACAAAAAAGGTAGAAAAGTACACTTACTTTGAGGTGTGTATGTAGAAGGCTCCTGGATGATGATGATGATGATGGGAATTAGAATGGGGGTGGAGGAGAAGAGAAGGCATTGGGGTGGAAGAGAAGTCACCCCATGGTGCCATTTCACCCATAAAATTTTAGTTCTCTTGGTGTAATTCAAGAGTATGTTCTTTAAATCAACACTGTACTGCATTATATATTGTCAATATGTAAAATAAATTTCAAAATGACCAATAATTTACTTGCAAGCACAGAAAAAAAGCATTTAGTTGAAGAGAGTCTCAAGCAAGATGTTACCTCCACTGAAAAGACACAAAGACTGACGCCTGTATGGTGTGTTGGCAGGCTGGATGGCATGTTCAATAATTGTTAAAATTACTAACAAATTTAATGTTAAACTTTTAAAATTATTGAATAGTATAAACTTCTTGATATTTACTAAAATGGTAAGGAATTTAAACCCTAGAACCAATTACTGTACTGGCGGACTAATACTACAGCTGGTGGACCGCCAAATGCAAGCGAAAACATGTTCAGGTTAGCTCGTAAGAAACTCAATAATCGAGGGATTGCTCGTTAACCGAAGTTAAGAATCTTATGGAAGGTAACTCGTTAACCGAGGCGCTTGTTAACTGAGGGGCCACTGTATGTGCTTGGGCCAGTTCTATTGATGGCTTACCTACTGAGAACACTGAGGTAATCTCTTCCCATTTATTTTTTAAACCAAATATCCTTTCAGTGTATGACAGTATTACCTGCCACAAATGTTTTAGAAGTTTGTGGCTAATTGGAGAACATTTGTTGCAGATTATCAGCCTACAGAGCAGGAGTGTGGAGGGTGTCAAAGTCCTCCAGGGTTTTGTGAGCGACATATGGACACAGCTCTTCCGACACACAGAATGCATTGAAGAGGGAACTCGTAATGTTGTTGCGGAATGTTTAGGGAAATTAACGCTCATTAATCCTTCTGCTCTCCTACCTAAGCTGCAAGAATCCCTAAAAACAGACTCGCCAATGATGAGAACCACAATTGTCACCGCCATTAAGTTTACTATATCAGATCAGGTAAGGATTTCTTGGAGTGTTACCTCTGCCCTGTTAATGCATCTCACGTTTTTTTTTTTGGTTTAGCGGTTTTGTGTGGGTGTATATAGAAATTATTCAGTCGATTTATGTATGCATATATTGATTTTTTTTATTATGATCAAGTTTTAGTAGCTTCATGGGCTTTTGTTTATGTCCCGATAGAACAGAGGGGAATGGTGTTGTCTATATGGCTGTTTAAGTTTGTAAGGTTTGTTTTGATTTCTTCACTGTGGGCATATTTACTCAAGCCCTTAGTGCTCCTTTTCAGTGATTTTTGCTCACTATTTGTTCTGCAGTGATGTCTTAATTGTCATTATCAGTGCAAGCATTGAGTTCTGTAGTCTTATTCACATATATATGTGAAGACAAACTTCTTTGTCCTTTGACAACACAAGTGGATGAAAGACTTTGAGAAAGCCTGACAAAATTTGAAAGGTAAAAAAAAATGTATTGGAAACATGTGAGAAGGTTGAGAGAACAAATGAGGCGCCTAGAATGGGAGCGTCTTAAGCGCCAAAATTACAATTTGGAGATATGGCCATAGACGTGTTCACTGGCCTTTGTTCTACATGATCAAGCCTGACTGAGTGTTGCTTATGCTACCGCAAAGTTGAGAATTCCATTGGAAGAGCACATCACACATAACTAATACCGGTATACCCATTTTTTTTTTCTTTTTGGGGTGGGGGGCGGTGGGCAATTGGGGATGTGGCAACATCACTTATACGGTCCAACTTTTGTGGAAAGTTTCATTGAAATCCGTGCAGTAGTTTCCATGGTACATAAGCATGAAACTTTAAATGCGATTTACTCAAAACAGGCATTTTGGAGATACGCCATTCCAATTCTAGGCGCCTCAAATGTTATTTGTAATAATTAGAAATTAAAATAGGAATATATTGTAGGGAGACAGAAAGGAATGAAGTGTAAAGAGGAAAACTATTTAGTAGTAACACAATCAGTAAGTAAACTTAAGAATTGTCAGTGGTCTCATTTGGGTCTCTGTCTTGAGACCTGTATTTTAATGGGAGAAGACCTGGGGTTGTGATACTTTACTAATGCATCAATTTTATTTTTGCTTTCAGCCAACAGCAATTGACAGCTTACTCCGACATTGTATTGGTGACTTCTTGTCAACGCTGCAGGATCCAGATCTCAATGTTCGACGTGTAGCTCTCGTGGCATTCAATTCAGCAGCCCACAACAAACCGTCTCTTGTGCGTGATCTTCTTGATACCATTCTTATACAACTCTACAATGAAACTAAAGTTAGAGTAAGTATGTAAAGGTGGTGTTTTCTCAGCTATACTCTTATGGGAAAGAATGAATGTACAGTGGGGTATGCTATAACGAATCTAATTGGTTCTAGAACCTTGTTCGTTATAGCATTCGTTCGTTATAGGATTACTGTAATCCGTTCCAGGCCCCCAAATACAGCCACTTAACACTGAAAAATATAATATAAAATTGTAAAAAAGTGCATAAATATGCATCTAAACCCCTGAAATAAAGAATATCATTAATACTTGTAATAAAAAACAATAAATTAGTAAAAAAAAAAATTTTGTTTAAAATAATGTTCGTTGTAGGAGATTTGTTCGTTATAGCATTCTCAATTTTATAGGTAAAACCGTTCGTTATAGGAATATTCGTAGTAGGATCCGTTCGTTATAGCATACCCCACTGTATTGGATATAGGACTGTCATAAATGAGAATTTTGATTCTCTCTTCTGTGATAAGCAATAGAGAATAAGATAATTTTGTGTACTTTTATGAGATTTGGTAGTTTTCTCCATCACACTTGGCTGAGAATGGAATTAAAATAGAATTAATTTTGGGGGGTGTTATATACAGTATATGATCATCAGTCATCATGTAGTAGACATTCCTGTCATCATAATATTAACTTAAGTTATAGAACAGGCAATAAATCTTATGCACAACAAATATTAATCCTATACTTGTGTTTCCCAGAGTCTAATTATGTCTTTATTAAATAGTTTTTGTTTTACCTGAGAAATGCTGGAGTTAGTGTAAACAAAAATGTTTTAAATTGTTTTCCTTTTCTCACTAACAGAAAGAACTTATACGAGAAGTAGAAATGGGTCCATTTAAACACACTGTTGATGATGGCCTAGATATTCGTAAAGCAGCATTTGAGTGCATGTACACTCTTCTTGAAACTTGCTTAGATCGTGTCGATATATACGTCTTCTTGGAACACGTGGAGGGAGGTCTACGGGATCACTATGACATCAAGATGCTCACTTACCTGATGCTCACCCGACTGGCTCACTTATGTCCTCAGGCTGTGCTACAAAGGTTAGTATTTTTTTTTTTTTTTTTTTACTATTTTATTTACGTATAGTTTAGTGTGCTGTAGGCAAGATCTCTTATGTTAACCACCTGAGAAACAACGTTTTAATAGATTTATTATTATTTTTTTTTTTTGCCCATTTCTGATCTTGGAAGATGTGAGGTAGTAAGTATATAAGAGGAGGATTGGCATAGGTTACCATGTTTCAAAAACAAACAAACTTGATGGAAAAAGTGCCAGAAAAACATACCCCAATTTAGATGGACAGACTGATGGACATATGAAATATGAAGCCAAAAAGCTGATGACAATTGTGGCTTACTATAAGTACAGGGTATACACTATCAGCTGCTGCTAAGGCAACCAGGACACCATGTCATCAGGTAATCACAGCTAACTCACTCAAGTGTGGAAATTGTCTGTAAAACATTGATGATGGTGATGATTTGTGAATGCTCACAATATTTTGCTTTCAGACTTGAGAGACTAGTGGAGCCACTGCGCACAACTGTAACAACCAAGGTCAAAGCCAACTCAGTCAAACAGGAGTATGAGAAGCAGGACGAACTTAAACGGTCTGCCATGAGGGCAGTAGCGGCTCTCCTAACCATCCCAGATGCTGACAAGAACCCCCAGTTATCAGAATTTGTTGCTCATATCAAATCTACCCCAGAACTCCAATCTCTGTTTGAGTCGATTCAGCGTGATGCGTGCCCTACACACGATGCTATGATGGATTTGAGTTGAATGACGCTAAAGCTTGCATAAGGTGTTATTGATGGTGGATCAAACTCCGTTGAATTCAAATATGCATACAGAGTTACTCATACTGGATTTGAACTTGAATGGGAAACTGTATGCATGTTATAAAAATGGATCCAATTTGAGTGAAACAATGTGCATATATGCAGTATGGTGTCCATGGTCGAAATGATGTTAATCTTGTGTTGTTTATAGTGGATCCATGTTGAATGAGGCAGAGTAAAGTTATATTAATGAATATAGACGAAGCAATTGTGCAGTATGCTGCACAGTTTCTTCTAGTGATAAATTTACCTGGACTAATTCAGGAAACATTGTTTTGTTGAAAGTTGAATAGATTGAAATGCTGCAGAAGTCCGAATTTGTTGTTAAGGCCATTTGGCAACTTCAGTATTCACCACCTACTGTCTTCATTTATTTAAAAATCTTCCCGGTGAATCCTTAGTTCCGGCCTTGACAAAAAATAAAGACTGAATAAGTGAAACAGGAAAGTAGTAGCAAGAATTAGTTAAATTATGTACAGTCTGACAGCTTCAGTACTGACATGAAATCCTCTCTGTGAAGTATTTATCTATTGGGCCCTTCGGAGATGAGCTTTCCTAGGTACCACCTTGGGTGCAGATTTGCTGATTGTACAGCAAATAAGCTCTTCAAAAAGCACCAAGAAGCCTGTGATGACCCCCAGCTTGCTGTGTGCTAGAATGCATCTGTAGCCTTTTTATTAATCCACGTTTTTTCCTACTTTATCTTGGTTTATAGCCGGAATTCGAGAGATTTTGTGGCAACGATGGTTCTGATTTACTCATAAAAATGCTCCAGATCAAGAAATTTGATCAGGTAAATTTTTTTTAAAGATTAAAGGAAAAAAGTGATGCCATTGGCATATATTGAGATACTGGGCATTACTTTTAATAAAAATGGTATGTAATTGGGGTATGATAGTGGCTACTTACTGTCATGTACAGTGTGTTGTGCTTATTGATCTTATCCCAATTACTATGGTCAAACTCTTGTAACAGTGTGGAAAAATATTTCTGGTGTTTTATTCTAATTATTTATCCTTCTCAATTCATTTTTTTTCCAAAGGTTGACATCTTAATCCTCAAAGTATCTCAGACCTTAATTTCCCATCCAGTTTCTCTGTTTGATGTTGGTAATTGGTCTGTTTATATCTACATTTATTACTTGTAATATAGTATGAACTTTCTTAATTTGTTTTATTTCTGGTTCTGTGTTGACCTACAGATTGATCCCTCCAATTGAAATGCAAAATGTATTCATGACTTCATTGTAAAACTGTTAAATCTTCTGAATTACAAGAAATTTTGCCTAAATGCAATTGTTGCATTCAGAATAATTGCTCAAGCACATACTCTGTGTAACTCCTGTCATATTAAATTTATTTGTGCACACACACACATATACACATGCACATGCACATACACCTCAACATTTTTTATTTTGCTATTGCCTCCAGATTTATGTTATTATTTCTCTTAACTCTTTCTGTCCTAACAGCACTGCCTCAGTATTCAATCCTCTGATTCACGAGTTACAAACTAATATATTTTTCTTCCTTTCGATTTCATAATTCTGCACACTCCTGTTCCTGTATCTACCTCACGAAAATAATCCATCTAAGAAATTATGACCATTCTCTAAAGTGTGATACACCTCTTACCTCTGTAATTTGTGGAGTGACCCTCCAATTTTCCTTTCGTATGATTCAATCTTCATTCTATTTCAACCATGTTTTCAACTCATTTCCAGCCATCAAAAGTCTCTCTTAACTGCACTGTCAATAAAGCTGAACAATTATTGTAGCGTAATCTATCCTTTTCTAAGTATAACTTTTGCCTGAAACTAATAAATGTTTTTTCAAGTCCTTCAATTTTTTCACAAAGAATTTTCATTGTTGATAACTTTTCTACACCCCCTTAGAACTTCAGAACACTATAATTTTCCTACTATGTAATTTTATATAATTTTTAGTCAATGGTGAATGCAATTATTATTCAACTCATTTTAATACAGTACAGTATTTTTAAACTACAGAGCTGTATGTGTAGTAGGTTATATTAGTGATTTAAAATTAAAAGCTGTTGATATAAACAAAAAGCAAAATACAGTAGTAACTTTCTATGTAGGTTATAGAATTTACCAAATAACAAGTGTGAGAAGTTTATACCTAGTGTGTGTAAGCTGTATATACTGTATTTAATTTATTTTGAAGTGAATATGAGCTTCAGTAAGTAGAGAAAGATATCCATGTTCCTGAAAGTATGATGAGGTGCTTGTTGCAGTCCTTCAGAATTATACTGATAAGGTGAGACTGATGGCAGTAGAGAAGTATTTGTGAAGAATTATGGGAATTAAGAGGAGTGATTAAGTAAACAAGGTAAACAAAAAATACATGTAAAGATCATGAAAAGATAATATATATTGATTTGGATGTGTGATATTTTGGGATGAATACACTTTTATAGAATTTGAAATTAACACTTTCAACCACCACCTGAAAACAAAATAAATTTATCCAAAAAAATTTGGAGAATTAATTAAAAAAATCCCATTTTTTTATCCCAGGTCTTTTGTGTGCTGAGGAGTACAGTACTGTACTAATGTGTCAAGGATCAACTGCAGTAAAACCTGCTTAATCCAGACTAATCATATTAATAAAAAATCTGGATAAAACTATGTCTGATTAACTGAGAAAAATCTGGATGGCTGTCTGTCGCACATAAATGCCAGACGCTTTGTTTACAAGCCAGTTGCACGGCTGCAACCCACGTGTGCATCTCCTGGCTCCCACAGATTATTGTGACTGTGTAGACTAATTACCATGGCTTCTAAAGGCAAAACAACTTCAAATTGAAATCAGAAGAGGGCCAGAAATGAGTTTAGCCTGAAGGACAAGCTAGCATTTCTGGAAGATAATAAGAAAGGTGTGTCATTGGCCAAAGGTATTGAGGCCACAGACTCTCCTGAAAATTATAGACCAGTAGTTTTATGAAGGCATCAGAATATGCAAGGTGGAACTCAACAAGTGCATGAATAAACAACAGCAAAAGAAGATTGGCAGTTATTTCTCTTCTTTGTCTTCAGTCAAGAGACAGAGGGTCACCTATGGAAGTTTTAATGAGATAGAGAGTGAATCATGCATTTCTGTACCTTCCTGCAGCTGGCAAAGCCTCTACACCATATGGGTCAGACGTCTTTTTTTCGTGCCTACACCAGTCATCATCCCTGAGCTTCCATTAGTGATGATGGACGGAGGAAGAGGACAGTGATTAACTGCATTTCAGTGCTGTGTAATGTAAAGAAACAAGTAGTGTTACATTCACTATCGTGTCATGAAATTTGGTGAAAACATATGCCGAAGGGCTAAACTTTTGGTGCGCTCTACCTTGTGGTAGGGGCTCTCAAAATGTTTCACAAGTTACATTGACACGACTTTTGTGTTTGATTGTACACTGCTCTACTCTTCATGTGACACCTGGAGACAGACTGGTGGAGAGGGGCGGTATCCAGCATGATACAAACAATTGTATCCAAATTTCAGCTCTCCAGCTGTGTCAGTGTCAGAACTAACAATAAAAAGCACCTTTCAAATCCTTAACTCAATCCCCCACATTTTGGAAAAGGCCGACACCCTCCAGTGACTTCCTTGGGAGAAACCCAAATATACAGTAGGTGATATTCTTAATTATCCTGAAAAGATTACAGTTCCACATGTGCAGTTAACCTTTTAGATCCAGGATTAAGCACTGGCTCAAAGACAGGCAACAAAGAATGGCCCTAAACACAGTACGTAAATTCAGAATGGAAATAGGTTCTCAATGGAGTACCCCAAGGGTCTATCCTGAATTCATCCTTTTTGTGTGATAGTGAAGAAAGTATGTCGAGCAACATTATCAAATTTGCTGACAACACAAAGATATTTGGGAAGGTGGCAAGTCAAGATATCACAGCCATGCAAAAAATATATATAGTATGCACAAGCTGTTCAAATGGTTGCAGGAATGGCAAATGCTTTTTAACACTGCAAAATGCAAGACACCACATGAGATACCACAACCCTAATAACAACTATTCTGTGAATAACACTTTCTAGGATGCTGTTGAGAAGGAAAAAGTGTTGTGATAGATCAATCACTGCAGGTAGCACAACCAATAGGAGCAGCAGTGAAACCCCCCCCCCAGCAATTTTTTTTTTTTTTAGAAATTGTGAAGCGTACCTTCATAATAAAGTACTGTACATAGATAAGAAAAGGTTCCTTCAACTTTATAAGCATCTCATAAGTTCCTACCTGGATCACTGTCATGGAGACCATACCTCCAGAAAAATATACATCCCTAGAAAAGGTGTAAATAGTTACAGTACATAATTTTACAATGGATGCAATCGAGAGCAATGTCAAACATACTGTCTCCATTTGTACCAAAGGCTTTGTATAGTGTGCTACAACCACACTGTCCCTAGGCGTTTATACCACGCCTGAAAACTATTTGATAACCGTTGGGTAGTCTGTTTTTTATTTTTTATTTTGAAGACCTTCATTGTCCAGTGATTCAACCTAGGACACTTTTCCAGGTTGTAAACTTGAATACCCATTTACACCTGGATAAACTCAATACTATTTATGCACGTACCTCTACACAAAATAATAGTTTATACAATGGACAGTAATAACTAAGAAGATTAACCAGTATTATGAATCATTTACACTGTATTGAAAGTGAATACAATAAGCCAAGAGTTTATTACAACATGTGAACAGTTTATACAATAAATGATTAGCTTATGCAGTGAGTTCTGCTATAACGCGTGTTTTGATAACGCGAATTTGCTCTAACGCGATTTATGAATTAGGAACGATATTTGTATAACGCGAACGCTTGTCTGCTATAACGCGATTTTTGCTTACTATTTCTCCAATTTTGTGGTACAGTGGGGTATGCTATAACGAATCTAATTGGTTCTAGAACCTTGTTCGTTATAGCATTCATTCGTTATAGGATTAATCCGTTCCAGGCCCCCAAATACAACCACTGAATACTGAAAAATATAATATAAAATTGTAAAAATTGTAAAAAAGTGCATAAATATGCATCTAAACCCCTGAAATAAAGAATATCATTAATATTTGTAATAAAAAAACAATAAATTAGAAAAAAAAAAAAAATTAAATAATGTGAATATAGTAAAGAAGAATATCAACAAGAAGCGTTCTGGTGATAGAATTCCCGGTGATGATCGTAAAAGAAAGGATATAACACTTGAAGAGAAGCTCGATTTTATCAACCTCAAAATCACCCTTCTCCCCCATCAAGTAAAGTGTAACATTTACTGTATGATTTCATTATTAGATATGAATGTAACATTTATTTAGACTGTGCTATCCTTTGTGTTAGGCTAACTACTAAATTTTTTCGATTTCGAGTAATCTGCACCTAACCCTATTTTCTCCATAAGCCCTGTTATTTCTATGACGCGATTTTCTATAACACGATATTTTACAAGAACACAATTATCGCGTTATAGCAGAACTACCTGTACACTAACTGAACATTTATACAATAACTGAAAATTGTATACATACCTGAACCATTAATACAATAATTGAAGAATTTACAAAACTAGACAATCTAAACAATAACGCAAAAGAATTACTGAAATTAATACAATACTGTACTGTACTTGGCAGTGTGTTGTAACGAGTGGACATAACTGTTTTACACCGCAACACTCGTCTCCTCCATCACTGCTGGTAAATACGCCATTCCTCTCCAAGCTTTCCCTTTGCTTCACAAACGACTTTCTGCCCTGAAACTTTAACCATCTTTAGTATATAATAGTTGTTAGGTTATGTAAGTACCTACGTTAGAGTACACATAAACAACAACTGATACTCCTACTTCCTTCTATGGCAACCTAAAGTGTGTGGCCTTCTACTGCACCTGTGTCACCACTCACCATGGCGATTCTACTTTATTTAATCTACTATTCATACTACTTAACTTCCTCACCTCCATCCAACTGTCCTTTAGATTCAAGAGTCGTACATTAATTATCTTAACTTTTATCCAGTTTACTTCACCAAATACGCTTCTTGTTCCTAACTCCTTGGGTGTACCATGTATAATGTATATATGTTGGGTTCAAAGAGCGAAAACTAATCAGAACGCGTTGTGGTTTGGAAAATAACGAAAGCGAAATTTTGCTACAGGTTAGGTTAGGCTTTCTGGTTCTTTTTAAAGCATCCACAACGAATTGTGGCAATTTGTGGTCGTTTTCGCTCTATGAGCCCAACATCAAACGTCATCTGACAAGCTTCCTCCACTCTCCCAAACCTCCCATGCATTTTACATGATGCACCCTGATGCTTAGCGATGACCTTATAATAACTCAACTGCCTATTCCGCCAAGACATGTACTTTTTTTTTATGAATCCCCACAATCCTGTTGGCTTCATTTCTGCCTATCTTGCTTTGGATTGACCGGTAAGTAAATTTGACACGGACGGATAACAAACATCAGCAACATTCTTTTCATCGAATTTTAGTCGAGGGGATAAAAATCTTTACCCAAGGTCACTGACTGCGTTAATTACAACATATAGTTATTACCTGCTTCTATGAATTTCGTTATTTGAATAACTTTTGTAACAATTCGCTGGGTAATACTGGAGACCTCTTACTCAACCTTACTGGCAAATGTGTTCCAAGTTTCTTAATGACACTTAAAAAAATTGGAAATGGCCAGTTAGAAAATAAAATTAAACGTAATTAATTTGAACTTATGACATAAGAGGGCTACAAAAAATACTGAGGGTGCAGGAGTCCCCCCCACCCACGCACCCCTGCGTGAAGTTTTCCTACTTCTCAACTGAATTACTGTATACATTTATTTAAGCATACTACGATATCTTTCCAATTACGTTAATATTTCACCAAAAATTATTATTTTTTCTTCTTTTTCTTTCGGTCAAAAGATTTGTTTAAAATGTGGAATGGATGCTCACGGAAGACATTCACGCAGCTGGTGGAGGAAGTGCAGTGGCGGGTGAGACAGATGGAGGGTGGTGGCGGCAGCAGTGGGGAAGGAGACAACTACCAACTCCTTGCAAGCCTCGTCAAGAAGGACCCCGGCCTCGTCAGCCTCCTTAACCAGCAAGACTTCCACGCCTTTATCATCATCCTCAAGGTGGATGTAAAGGCCTGGGCGCCTCTGGGGTCCGTCTTGGCCGCCCTTTTGGAGAGTGACAGGGCCAAGGCTGATTGGTTGAGCCAGGAGGACGCTCAATTCCTAGGGGAGGAGGCTGCCACTAGCCTTTTGAAGGGTCTCTCCGTCAGCCTGCAGGCCGACCTTCTCTTCCTGAAGGAGTTCGTGCCGTCACCGACTGTGGACGAGGTGGTGGTTGTGATCAACGCGTCGCGGCTCTTGATCAAACAGACGGAGAACAACCTGTGGAGCGACGATGCTGTGGTCAGGAACTTGTGTACCTGCCTCGACATCCTACACAAGTGGCGCGTACCCCTCATCCAGGGAGTACCCAACTGGAGCGATTCACTCATGCGCTGGTGCAGAAGGTTCGAGCAGCCCCAACAGGCCTACCTAGTGTTGGAGAAGACTCTCGTTCTCCTGCAGGACTTCCTGGAAGGGGTTGAGCCAGGGGAAACGAGCCCTTGGCTGGTGCTACTGGTGGACGTGTTCCGTGGCGTGCGCGTCGCCTGGAGCCGCCCAGCCCAGCCCGGGAACCTTGTGTGTCTGGCGAACATCACGACGCTTCTCACACAAATCCTCAACACCCTCCCCGGCAGCGTCACGCCAGACTTCCAGAAGGCCTTCCTGGAGCAGCTGTTGCTCATGATAGACCTGACAGCAAGTGACGAGACGAGCACCTTTCTTCCCAGCAACACACTAGAGGTGGTAGCGGCATGTGTGTGTCGTCTTCTGGCCCAGGCTGACCCACAACAGTTGCTATGGGTAGTGAACACCTTCTCAACGCCCACCTTAGTGGTCCAGGCCGTGGACCAGACTCGTAAAAAGAACTGCGGGGAATGTTTCAACCTGGAGTTACGGGCCAGTATCGTGACAGAGCTGTTACGGGTGCTCAACCACTACTCCTTGGCTGTGTTCCTCATGACCGTGCGTAAGCTGGCCTCCACGAGCAACGTGCCACACCTGAAAGTGGTCTCCGGATGGTTCTGTAGTGTGGTGGCAGCCGGCGCCAGCCTCGATGCCTCAAGCTACTACACGACAGGCGAGGACGGCAGCGTGGCGTTCTTCATAGACCGCCTCATTCAACACTTTCAGAGTCAGCACGATATTCTCTACCTACAGGCCATCACCTTAGCCCTGGTGAGCAGCGAGCGGTCGAGGGAGTACGTGAGGGAGTCCCACAGCTTCTTCGATGCCCTCCAGCCTACAAAAATGGCCTCCAGTGCCACAAGGGGCGCCAGTGTCTTAGTGGCGTACAAATTCGCTCCCAGCAAAGTCTTCAGCACACTGCTGGGCGACAGTACCCTGGACGACATCTTGCACGATGTCCACGAATGTCTCACCAGCGAGCTGGAGGTCAGTCCCAGGTTCTTGGAGGTGTTGCGCTCGGTGGCACCCAACTTCCTAGAAGATCCTACCATCTTCTACCACGTCCCCATGTGACCCATTCCACAGCTCACACCTTCATCATTTTATATACAATAATTTTTTTCCCTAAATCCATATTTATTCTTAAGTATGACTTTCTGTAGGTCAAAACTATTGAAAATACACAGTTACAGGTCTGACAATCAACTCTCTTACTAGTAGAAGCGGGCTGAAGGTCGGGGGGGGTGGGGGTATACATATATATATATAGCCGTGGATTGCCAGTTCTCAAGTCAGTCGCGTTGATCCACTCGTGGTGGTGCAACGGGCCTGTGCTGGGTCCTCCGTGACACTGGGTGATATCAGGTCACACCCATCTTAGTGTTGAGTGACATAAATACCTTTGCCATATGACCTGTACTGTTGTCACGTAACATTTACCGTTTGTCGTGTGACATCTATCATCATTGTCATGTAACACTTACACACACACACACACATAGAGTGGAGTGGAGAACTGTGGTCACCAACTATGAGACATGAGGACGGTATACTCTGACTGAGCATATCTCGACTACGCCAGCTGGTTGTTGTTCAGAGCTGTGGTTCGAATCGTGCGTCATCAGCTGTAGTTCCATACGGGAATTAGATCGTCAGTCCGCCATAGGTTGTTCTAGCAGCAGGATTACACTGTGTGAGGTCGAACTGCTGTGTGAATTGAGATGTGACTTGGACTATTTGCTCCCGTGTGAACATTATGGGTTCCCAATACGAGGTGGAGTTCGTGGTGGGGATCTCGTGGTGTAGTGAGGCACCAACGTTGTGTTCAGCTGGACGGATTTGGCGACGTGGACTGGTGTGACTCACCCATCAGTTTTACTCCACACTTTTGAGGTAAGTGGTTAAATGGCTCTGATGTTAGTATTATATACCTTTGTGTACTTATGACCCTGACAAGGTTCATCTACCACTGGGTTATTAAACATCGTTCGCTCTTCTACACGTCAACAAACTAACTTTGAATATATTATGAAGCAAATGTGACCCGGTTCTCAATGTTTAACACAGAATGTAAAACAAACTATACTTATGTGTATAAAAACAAATATACTGTAAACATTCACCATAGGAGAATTTACTTATGTTTTCCAATAAATATAGATATATTTTGAAAATGAAAATTAATGTTTGGGAAATTCTTTTGTCAAAGAGAAGTGGTTAGCAGTCACTGAAGCTATATTCCCGAATTGAATCATTCCCGGTGCAGCTAATGTCTTCACTCGTCCAGGTTAGAAATAAAATACCTTAACGTTAAAAACATAAATAAGTGACATTTACTGCAGTGATCCAGTCAATTAATCTTTATTCCATATGCCTTGTTTATTTTTGTTACATAATTTACATAGATAAATGTTAAAATGGTATTAACTAGGGTACAAATATCCTACAGAACACGTGGCTATTATGCAGTTAAGCCTCCATTTACATAAGAACATAAGAATGGAGGAAACTGCAGCGGGCCTATTGGCCCATTCTGGGCAGTCCCATTTACACTCCTATTGCTCATATATCCATCCAACCTATGTTTGAAGCTATCCAGCGTATCCTCTACTCTTCCAAACCAATGTTTACCTATTTCACGCCTAAATCTAAATTTGTCTAATTTAAAATCAATGTTACGAGTTCACTCCTGGTTGGATAATTTGAGTACCTTTGTAATGTCCCCTTTGTTTAGCCCTGACTTCCATTTATACACCTTTAGTATATCGCCCTTCACTCTCCTTCTCTCGAGGGAGTGCAAATTAAGATGCTTTAACCTGTCTCTGTACTCAAGGTTCCTGATGCCCGGGATTAGTCTTGTCATTCTCCTCTGAATTTAACGAACATGAATCTTTAAGTGGCTATAGTCCGTTATATGGAGGTTCATATCTAACGCATCTCGATATAACGAACTGTACTATACGACTATCCCATATTCTCTGTTAAATAGAGGTTTCACACACACACACACATATATTTATATATATATATATATATATATATATATATATATATATATATATATATATATATATATATATATATATATATATATATATATATATATAAATATAACGGACTACACCCATTTAGTCCGTTAAATAGAAGTCTCACTGTATAAAGCAGGATGTAGTCGCTCAATGAAATTATGACACGAAGATAGAGATGAAGTCCTCGGCTGGCAGGCAGGGGGGAGACGCAACTAATGTCTTTCTTGGTAGATGGCAGAGGCTTTACCGCTGCGACAGGTGGACTTCCCCCAAGATTAATTAACCTAATATTTACAATGTTGCTGCCAGGTTGAGAGTGAGGGGAAAGGGGGGGATGTAAGGGGTGAGAGGAGAGTGGGACATAAGGGAAAGGGGAAATAAAGAGATAGGGAAGGTGTGTGTGTGACCCTATGACATTTGGTCAACACAGTACTGTACTATACTTCGTCTAGTCTGAAGGCGTGTTGCAAGCTTAAAGCGGTCTATGCATCACATTTATCAACCTTTGACTTTCTAAATCTTACAAAACATACCCTTCTAAAATAATCTTCTCCCTGACAAACATTACACGTAGAGAAACATGCCCCTAAGTTTCGTATAAATCACAGTAAGTCATACAAGCATTTTAATCTGCGTTTCTTCATCTTCATTCATGGTTGATTTACACTCGGGTGTCGCTGGGTGATCTCATGTGGTGAATTTATTTCCCAGAACGCACAAACATTCTGCTTTAGAGTTGGTTTGTACTGTTTTTTTTTCCTAGTTCCATCAAAATTTAATATAGTGTTAGATTTTTATAACCTGTGTGTATAGTTAAGCAATATTCAAACTAGAGACGAGATAGAACTCGAAAAAAATAAAGGTCAACTGCTTAGTCTTTACTAGGAAAAGTAAATGAGTCGCTAGTATTTAGAGGACCCTAGTAACAAGGTCTGAGCCAAACAGTGACCAGCCTTAACTTTAACTTCATCTAACGGATTATGAGGTAAACCCACAATAAATATTTTAATTCAAAACTACATCGAGGAACACAGAGAAATCGTCCCAAGGAAACAGGCGATGATGATGATATAGACACATAAACTTGGATAAGAAGAAATAGACAAAAATCTCTCTTAACGCGATGAAACACTGTATACCAGCCCACGCCACCATCATATTCCAGCTTGACCCGGGGCGAGATAGCCGTTTATAAACGTAGGCCGGAGGAAAAATGATTCTCTCGTTCAACCCGAGTGAGTATATTCACCACTCACTCACTGTCAACGTCACAGATCACTATAGAAATAAATAGAGGAATAGATAAATTAATTAAAACAGAAAAAATAAATATTGATATAAATGAACACAGTACTGTAGCTGCCAGGTGGTGAAGGTAATCGGTTGGGAGATGGTTCACCCTAGCTGCACCACCTGGCCACAATTTCCCGCCAAGGCTAAAAACAAATGCCTGGTTGTAAATCGGGACACCCAAGTTGACCTCAAAAACAAACACAACACGAAGAAGAAAACGGATGAAAAGGCAAATAACGCACAAACACTAATTATGCCAATACAGTCTACAAAGTATCGTACAAAAATATTCAGAACCTTTGTACAACTTTGAACACCAATCACTAAACATAATTATTAAAATAAAACGCCCAAACTCTTTTAACAAAACAGAAGGTTACATAAACAAACAATATATATTATACTGTAGTGGATTCCTCCCACACAAGCACCGAACCTTCTCGAATTCCCCACCCTACGCCTCCAGCGCCGCCCACGGAGTGGGGGTCAACTATCTACCCACGCCTACCCCCGCCTAATAAGGCCTGACACCGCTGTGACCAGTCTCTTTCTACACAGTGCCACCAGCAAGCAACACCTCCTCCTCCGCGCCAGCCTGGCGGCTGCCGTTCCCGCCAGCGACCTTGGCGTCCCTCAAGCCGCGTGTCCCTCCTCTGGGCACCCTCACCACCCAGCTCTCTCTACTCAACGCTTGTTACCATGCTACCTACCCAGCAACAAACTGCATTGTATATCCAATACAATATGTATACAGTGAGCACATTGTGAGTTTCCTTTCTCCATCCCATCCTGAGTGTGAACCAATATCTTATACCCCTACAAATGGTGACCCCCGGAGATTCGCACTCACACAGGATGGAGGAGAAACCGATCACTCTCCCAGTCTTCAAGCAACATGGAAGACTGGCTTACCCACGCAGAGGCAGCTCTCATCGGCTCTACAACTACTGTCTCTACACCGCAGGTTAGACACCCTAGAGCAGCTCTGCTACTCTAAGCAGACAGCCGCTCCTCTTCCTGCCCCAAGCACCACGTCCTACCGACCCCAACACACCCGTCCTGCCTCAGACGCCGCCTCCGGCCCAGCAGTACTCCCTGCCGCTCCTCCTGACGCGGCCCCTGCTCCTGACTCGGACCCACACACCCCTCTTTTCTCCGTCAGGTACCCCCTGCTACTGTCCTGCACCCTGTTGCTGTCGTGGACCCAGCTGCTGTCACGGACTCTCCTCCGCTCCTGCTGACGCAGACCCTGCTCCTGACCCAGGCCCACACAGATATTGTGTATCTAGACAGTTGTCTCCTCTAGCGGCCGGCTCATCCACACCCTCGCCGTTATGCCTCACATGTGGCATGCACCGCCCGTTCTGCCTCACATGTGCCATGCAACCCTGCAGACAACAAGTCTCCTACAACGCCTGGAGGGAAGGGGGAGTACTGTAGTGGATACCTCCCCTACAAACGCTGTTTGTCGCTGAGTAGCCGACCCAGCGAATTCCCCAGTGTATGCCTCGTGGTCTAGGTCAACCAGCGCCGCCTTACATGATGGAGGTCAACTATTAAGCCACACCTACCTCCGCTATATAAGATCTGACCTCGTGGTGACCTACCTCTCTTCTTCTAGCTACAGCCGCAGCAAGCAACACCACCTCCTCCGCCCCTGCCTGGCGGCCCTCGCTCCAGCCGGCGAGCATGGCGACCCACAAGCTGGTCCTCCTCTGAGCACCCTCACCAACCAGCTCTCTCTACTCAACGCTTGTAACCATGCTGCCTTCCCAGCACCAAGTTGCATTGTGCATCCAATACAATATGTATACAGAGAGCACATTGTAAGTTTCCTTTCTCCATCCCATCCTGAGTGTGAACCAATATCACGAAACCCCACAATACCACAACACAACAACGACGTGCCGGTGAAGCTCAGAGCGGTCAGTGTTGGCGGGAATTAATTTTACAGACTGGGGGACTTTATGGCCGAAACTGAGGGAGGAAGACTTCACTAAATTGGATGGCCCTGTAGAGGTCTGTTGCTTTGTATTGTATTCTACGAAAAGTACTGCCTTGGGGTGTTATAAATATGTAGTCATTACGGTATGGATTTAATATTATTTCGGTATATCTTTAATATTATTATTACCGGTATTATTAATGATGGTAGTAGTAGTGAAAAAGATCTAGGTGTATTTGTTAGCAACGACTTGAAACCTAGAAAACAATGTATTAGCGTTCGCAACAAGGCAAACAGGATTCTTGGGTTCATATCTAGGTCTGTGAGTAACAGAACTGCTGACGTTATCTTGAAACTTTACCTAGCATTAGTGAGGCCACACATGGATTATGCGGTTCAGTTGTGGTGTCCTTATTATAGAATGGACATAGATTCTTTGGAGAGAGTACAAAGAAGAATGACAAAAATGATCCATAATATTAGAAACCTTCCATATGAAGAAAGACTGAAAAGCTTAGGCTTACATTCATTAGAGAGGCGTAGAGTTAGGGGAGATATGATAGAGGTGTACAAGTGGGTAAGTGGGATTAACAAGGGTAAAATGGAAGATGTTCTGAAGCTCAGTAATAACGAAATAACTAGAACAAATGGCTTTAAATTAGATAAATTCCGATTCAGAAAGGATATAGGCAAGCACTGGTTTGGTAATAGAGTTGTGGATATGTGGAATAGGCTACCGAGTGCTATAGTAGGATCGGGGACGCTAGGGAGCTTCAAGACGAAGTTGGATAGGCACATGGAAGTGCTGGGATGGGTGTGAAAGGGATCTGCCCTGCATGGGCCAGTCGGCCTCCTGCAGTATCCCACTTTCTTATGTTATGTTCTTATGTTCTTATGTAGTAGTAACAGCAATAATAAAAATACATAATAAATGTCAAGGTAACTGGACCTGTAATAAAGAAATATCACTCGATTTTGAATTTTACTGGGAAGTACAAGAACAGAGACAATAGGACCAAGGGAATGGTACGAGTAGAAACAAGGCAACATTGGTGTAAATATTGGTGCCAAATGTCACACAACACACATGGCCACGTCGGTCTCCTTGGCCTCCCCCCTCAGCACTCACGAGAAAAATCAAGAAAGTAAACAAGCTCATAAAAACAGAATACCTGGTTTAAATCTATTGTCAACGACCCGAATGACACTGAACAGGTCTTTAACACATGCATTAATGTTATCCCGACGCATTAGACAGGCGGGAGACTCAGGTTAAGTTCAGCTGCTGCAGTGCGTGCCAAAAACACAGTTGATCCGGGAATGTTTTGTTTATTTTTCTCTCCACTAAGAACAAGGGTATTAACTAGACTCACGGGATCTGATAAAAAAGAGTATTGCTAAACAAACAATCATCATTAAGGGAATAATAAAAAATATATCATTGAAGTAGATTAATTTCATATAATCCATACCGCTTCAGTCTTCACTCTATTTTAAGGCAGTATGAGTTAGTTTAGTTTAATAATATATTGAGCCACACTATTTTTGTTGTGAAAGAACGAAAGAACGATGGTGGAAAAATTCTCGCTAGAGATACCGTTTTGCTCCGTTCCAGTAAGTATGAAATGAAATTGAAATTGTGGTCAATATACACAGGAATAATAAGCCCAAACTCTCCAAATGCTTTAACTCTTCACTCAGTAAGATAAATATGGCCAATATTTGATCTTTCTCTTCTCCCAATCTTCCCTCTGGCCCTACCTTTCTTTCAATTTACAAACAAATATTCACGCAGCTTTCCTCTCCCTCCCCTTTTTTCCACCCCTGTAGTCACCCAAAAGAGTCCTGTCGCGAACCACGATTCAGACTCGTGAACCCAAAGCAGTAGACACTGATACATTATTCTGTCCATAAATGCTTCGGATTCAAGAGTCTGAATCTCGGGGTTCATGGTTCGCGACAGGACTTTTTTGGGTGACTGTACCTTCACCTCTTCGCTAAGGATATTAAAACAAGATTAAATAAAAGAGACGATACGAAATCTACCCCTTAATAAAGGCAACCTATATCAAACAAAAGACATTCGTATACACCGTCGGATTCCCCAGATATTAGATCGAATTCCTCTTGAATCTCAAATCGTGGAATGTACTAATGGATCCATGTTTACATGTGTTCCTACATTCCCAGGGATACTACACTGCTCCCTAAAATGCTCTACCCTCGCGTATACAACCACAAACATGTTAAAATTCATAATGTTAATCTACATATAACTCTTCTACAGTGTCGCTAAAAAGGTTAATGTTCAAGTCTGTGTAATTCTTTTGTTTGGTGTGTTGAGGATTCTTGAGCCACAAAATCGAGTGTTTGGCACGTCGCGTGGTGGTCCGACACCAGTCAGCTGATTTAAACACAGGAATTGGACATCTCGGAAACAGCTGATCGCTAGTTTATATACGTAAATTTAAAACAATGGAAGGTAAAACAAACACACACACACAGTCTATAGAAGAGATTCAGACTCGTGAACCCGAAGCAGTTAGACTGATAGCTACATTAATTGTCCATAAATATTTCGGATTCAAAAGTCTGTTCGTGGTTCAGGGGAGAGAAGGCGAACAGTGGGAAGGGGAAGATGGTGTTGTGGGGTACGGGATGTTTTGGTTCGCAGTCAGGATGGGATGGAGAAAGGAAACTCACAATGTGGTTACAAGCGTGATGTAGAGAGAGCTGGTTGGTGAGGGTGCTCAGAGGAGGACAGCTTGTGGGTCGCCATGCTCGCCGGCGGGAGCGAGGGCCGCCAGGCAGCGGCGGAGGAGGAGGAGGAGGTGTAGCTCGCTGCGGCTGTAGCTAGAAGAAGAGAGAGGTCACCACGAGGTCAGGTCTTAAATAGCGGGGGTAGGCGTGGCTTAGTAGTTGACCTCCGTCATGTATGGCGGCGCTGGTTGACCTAGACCACGAGGCATACACTGGGGAATTCGTGGGGTCGGCTACTCCGCGACAAACAGCGTTTGTAGGGGAGAAATCCACTACAGTGTTATCCACTGGGAAGCGATGAGGGGATCTGGGACAGAGATCTCGTCAGGGCTTAAGTGGCTATATACCGCGGCGCTAAGGCATGTCTAATACCCACTGTTTTGGGCCATAAAGGAAACACTAATGGTCCTTTACACGATGAGGAGTCAGGGGGCCGGAGAGAGAGAGAGAGAGAGAGAGAGAGGGAGAGAGAGAGAGAGAGAGAGGGAGAGACCCTCCATCTAACAAAGGACAATAAACTTTTTTCTCTATGATAGACAACGCCTCTTCTCAGAAGTGTAACCATATTTCTTGTCCTACTGGGAGCTGTCCAGTACTGGCGGTGGTGTTGATGATAGCAGTGATAGTGGTGGTGAGTGATGAGGTTGATGATTTATTCTATCGAGTGTTGTATTTACTGAATTAGAACAAATAATAGTGAATACAATTAATAACTATCTCTTATGCAGTATGTAAACTTTATGAGAGCAAGAATAGAAAATACACACACACACACACACACACACACTCACACACACACACACACACACACACACACACACTCACACACACACTAGCCATTAATAAACTGTGGTGTTTCATTACAGTTGTTGAAGTTCCAAGTTGTGCCCCTCAACACCAGCACCCGCTCTTTGTAATGGTGTCCTCTATACTCCATCACACACACACACCATTCATCTCCAGCCCCCCTTTCAATATACACAAACCCCTAATACATAATTCAGGTATCGACTAAACAACAAGATATATTTATGATAATTTCACATACTCGTATCAAGAGGTGTGGGGCGGGGGGGAGGGGGGGCGGGGGGGGTGTAATATGAAAACACACGTGAAAGTTAATAGCACCTTTGATTATATGAATTTTTATAATTAATTATGCTAATGGATATGAAGGCATTTAATAATCAGAATTTCAATTTTTTGACCGCAGATTCTTCTTAAATCAGCGTGCCGAGGACGACTTATACTGAGATTTTGAGCAAATTAAATATTTTGGACCCTCAGAATTACAAGTCAGAATCTTAGTATATGTCGCCCTCGAAACGCTGATTAAGGATCTGTGGTTGAAATATTTTTTTTATAATTGTCTTAATAGACCATGTACAGTATGTGTCGATAACCAGTAGGAAGACCCCAAGCGCTATCTTGTAGTAATTCACATTTTCAGGAGAGGTGAAGAGAAGATGTGAATTAGTGTACACGGGTAACTGTGGCATACAAACAATACAGTATACGAGTACATCCAGGCCCAGGGCAGACAAGCCTGCTACACTACTCTTCCATCTTTATGTTAATATTTTCATAGTTTTCCCTGTATCTGTCTCTATTTGTTAAGGTCCACTGTAAAAATTAGCATCACAGCTAATGCTACAAAGTGAGTGGGGCTGGGAGCATCACTAACGGCTCTCAGCTTGTGATGCGGGGAAGTAAAAATCAATGCAGTCGTGAGTTTATCCTAGTGTGAACACTGTTATTACCCACACTGGCATGAAGGTTGGAAGTCCTATACAAAAGACACTAACCAACAACACAACACATCACCCTGCCCGAGGACCTCCTAACACCCCACCCTGTTCTGGTAGTTACAGTATATACGGGAACACAGGGTCAGATTCGAGACCTCTTTTATCCATTAAGATAATCATTTCCTGAATCTGAATGTGGTCTTGAGCGTCACTGAGGCCTTTACTTACCACTGTATTCACCATTGTTAGACGCTTCAAAGGCCAGGGTCGTTAACAACAAGTACTTACTAAAATTTAGATCAATTCGGTCTAGCGTATGAAGTTACTGTTATATTTAGTTATTTACTGATAACTTTAATAATAAATCACTTTTTTCCCTTAAAATGATCTGCGTCTTCACCAACTTAGCGAGGAAACTGATGAGAATACACAACTTGTATCCACATTAACCCAACTGCACGTGTTGTACCGTCATGGCGAAACAAGATGGAATAAAAACCAATTAATTTCTACTTGCTGTGTGAAGTCGGATTTGAAAAACAATCGCTGACGAACGCAACCCCAAACTAAAATACTGGAAGGCGAACCACCGAGTCAACATGATGTTCCCGCCTAACGACCAGATTATATTGGTCCTCCTATTGGCTTTATGAGGGAGTTCCTGAAAGGTGAGGTGATAAGAGGGACACTTTTCTGACACATCTGGCAGTGGTGAGGTGAGGCAGTTAGGAGGCGCGGCAGCAGCTGCTTTATTGCCACTTACACCATCAACACCTCCATACAAAAAACTGTCAATGAGCATAAACTGGTAATATGATGCTGAACAATAAATTACAGAAAGACCAAAACAAAAAGAAGACGTGGCAGTTAATTGACTGAGTAACTAGACACACCTCGTGGTTTTAAAGTCAACTGAAACCTCAACAACACCACTATGAAAAGGTAATCATTAAATTTAGAACCTCTCACCTCAGACGGAATATACAAGTTAAACAATAACAGAAGGCGTGGTACGGGGCCAGGCTGGCTCACAACACACTGTCTTGGCCAATGCATACTGTACTGTCCAAGGAGTAACTTGCAATACAGTACAATATTACTTATTATAATGTATTGCTGCGTAAAGTCTTGGTTCTCTATAAATCACATAAAGATGATTTACATAGAAATTGTAATAACTCGATCAACAAAACTTCATAGCCAGACTGACAACAAATAATTACCCTAATTTCCATATCAATTAGCATTGATTGTATACAATATATTGGCTCCTTACAGCTGACCTTTGGGGATCATTTGAAATGGAAGTTTAAATTAAACAATTTGAGTCACATAATTTATTCTGAATTTAAACTAAGTTACATGAAAAACTTGATAATTTGACTGCTAATAAGATTATAAGGGGTACATATTTCACTGCGACTCATATGTGAAAATCATGTTAATAACATCACTACTGTACGGGTATTCTTAAAAAAAAAATTATGAGTTGTACTGGGGGAAATCTAATGCAGTTGTCACGCGAAGATTTATTTTATATAATTACATAATAAAGATTGATTTATATTTAATTATTTTAGGTGTCCATCGGGGATTTCCCTCATTTGTGGGAACTTTTCACGTGGAGAACATCAAGGTGTAGCGCGACTCAAAGATCTAAAACGGCGTACATACTGTTCAGGCTGTCACGCTCCGACTCCTTACAGGTATTGGCACAGACCACATTGCCACCGCTGGAGGTGCCAGGCTCCCTACAGATGACGCGAGTCATGTTGCGGGGCAAAGTGTAGAACTGAGTGGGATTTGAAGCCACCACTCCATGGTAAAGTGGACAACCTTCCTGGTGGTGGTGGTTGTTTCCCGTGGTTCGTGGGTCAGTGGGGACCGGTGGGAGGGGTCCATAGGGACACCTTTTGGTGACCTGTGTGACCTTCAGCAGCTTGTAGATCATGGCCATGCTGATCATTGTTGTCAGCACCCCCACACTTCCCAGGACTGCAATCAGGTACAACAGAGCTACACCGAGAAAATTAATACCATTATTTTTTTACTAATATATTACAGATAGTTGTCAGCGTACAGTACTAGGATTATACAACATCCTTCCCTCACGAGTTACGAGCCAGGAACAGCTTCAAGAAACATTTATGAAGGTATAAGAACAAAAAATATTTGTAAATATGGTTGTCTATTGAATCATTACTAAAACAGTGTAAGTTGTCACAAACTTAGTATAGTTTAGGGCCTGATCCCGTGGGCCGTGAGACTCCAGTGAAGGTGTCGCCAGACACACTATAAACGTCTTTGTACACAAAAACACAAGTTTAAATTTGGGTTTAAAATTTTTAATCAGTAACATAATATTATTATTTACGGTTAGTTTAGGTAAAGTTAATCAATCATCACGTGGAATAAGCTGGAGGGGTTAATCTTCACCTGACTTGGAAAATTAACCGTAAGAATGTCCAACAATCTTTGCCGTGACATTTCATCATCTTGGGCCTGGTAATAACTGGTCACATCCCTATTTTTTTTTAAACACGGATTAGCCCACCCGGGCACAGGTCACTGACCCACTTCGGGGCCTGGGGGCGAAAATGTAATAATAATAATAATAATAATAATAATAATAATAATAATAATAATAATAATAATAATAATAATAATGCATAGTAAATAAAATTTATAATAAAACAAAATTAAAATTAAAATAATAATAATTCATAGTAAATACAAATTATAATAAAAAATATAAAATAAAATAATATTGATAACAATAATAATAACACTAATAATAATTATAAAGGACCATAAAAATACAAAAATGTAAACAAAAAAGATCAAAAGCGAGAAACAATAAATATATGTTTTGTCAATAGTAAGAGAAACAATTGAAACCCTGCAATTGGGTGTAAATGAGGCAGAAAGTCAGATCAGCTACCTGGGACTTTGACCGAAGAGCTGTAGGAAAAATAATTGGAGTTTCATCACTCAGAATATTTGTTTTTGTTTTTACTTTTGGATCAGTCACCACCTCACCTGGCCTGACGGATATTGTTTTCTTAAGTGAGGGATGTTTTTATTTAGAGAAACCTGACTGGAAATAGCTAACACTTGATCATCTTGACTATCATATCACTAAATCTAATATTAATATATATTGACAAAATCGAATATATGAGATTTCATTATATCATTATACAGTTTACCAGTATTTATTGTCAAGTGATGATCCAAGCTACTAACTTTACTCACCGTCTTCAGTCATCGTTGCCACCACAACCCTCTCCAGTCTCTCCGCTGCCTACACACTGAGCCAAGCTATTTTCAGTCCTTCCCCAACACTGTACTGTACGTTATCATTGGCCTTCTGAATGAGGAAAAAATACGGATGTAACAAAGATAATTTACGGGAAGTCCTGATACTTTGTTATCATTTACGTCATAAAAAAATGTGTACGTACCGGTATCTTGCAGTTTCTGTTTTCTTATCTATATATATATATATATATATATATATATATATATATATATATATATATATATATATATATATATATATTCGTCTTGTACGAGGACATCTTGACAAGGCTGTAGCTGATATAATTTGCGCTAATAGAACTCTTATGGAAATATTGTACATACGTTGTTTTCGTAAAAAAAAAAAGTTATATATATATATATGGGCAAGAAATTTTTAGACTGAAACATTGCGTAGTTGATTCTTCTTTTGGCTGAATACACTATCTTCACCTGACAGTGCACAACATAACCACACCGGGCATGAACCTCCAACACAAAGTTCCACTGAACATTTGGACAATAAAATTAGACAATAAATTCGATTAAATCACGGCAGACAACTCCCCCCAGAACAAAATCACACCACCAGAAACCAATGTAAACTTAAAATAATATTCACAGACGTTTTGTAATAATATTCAGTCGAAACATTTAACCCATGGTGAAAAATTAATTTTGTGTTGGGATTTAGGCAATATTAACTTGGCTTCTCTCGTTTCAGGGTGTATTGTACAAGACGCAATCAGTCCAAGCCAAGGCGCTTATCAAGACAACAACATTTGAGTGATATTAATCATCAAATGCGAGGATGTGTTACATTTACAAGCAACGTTTACATAAATATAAAATATGACTTCAAGGCTTATACAGGTACCGGATATATAAATATTAATTAAACAAGTAAATCTTTCCCTTTAATATGCATAGGGGCTTTCAACGATAAACCTCTAATAATGTCTTAAGATACAACTAAGAGCTTAACATATGTGAAACAAGAGATATACATATAAGAGTTTACAAACTTTACAACATGAAAATGAGAGCATAGGCCTTGAAAGTACATTTTACTAAAAATACCCAAAATAGAAAGATGGTGGACTGAGGTAGCGTATACTCAGTAAATACACGAAACAAAGTGACCAATATTTGCAAGTATCAACAAACATGAACGTGACGATGGAAGACTTGGAGGAAACTTATGGAGACGCGACAATGACGGAGATAAGCCTGGAGAAGCGACTGGCCTCCAGGTGGGAGTACTACTCTAAGGTGTTGATGGGCCTGGCCAGGAACCCAGACGCTGCTGCTGGCATCATGGGCCTTAATGCCAGTATCTTCCGCGCCGCCTTCCGCCCTCCGCCCAACACCGCCATGCACAATTTCACAGGTGAGTGGACTGATAAACTGTACCATGCCTAAGTTAATTTGTGCAACTGGAGTCCAGAACCGGGGGTTATTTATTTTCTTCAAACGTTTACAACAGTGTTCTAATTCATCTTGTTAATTCCCCCAAAAATATGATTTGTTTTTTACTAACATGTTTCCTTGGTCAATAAGTAAGGCAGAGAAACGTTTTGGTGACCTCATCACTGAGTCATTAATTAACACTGAGCCGAGTTGACCTGAGCACCCGGGTATAACAACAGGAGTCACGTTAATAAATCATGTATTCGTCATTCAGTTATCTTATTCTCTCATCAATACATCATCAATATTCTCCCCAAAGCATTAACTAACACTGACCTGACCTCCCACAGTTGACCTGACAGCCCAGGTGAGGCGCCGTGATGACCCTGGACGCATGGTCATAATCATCCTGGCCTACTCTATCATCATCGGGGTCTCGCTCTTCGGTAACCTGTTGGTGTGTCATGTGGTGGTAAGGACGAGGCGCCTCCACACCCTCACCAACACCTTCCTCGCTAACCTGGCCCTCTCAGACCTTCTCATGACGGCTCTCAACATCCCCTTCAACGTGGCCAGGTGAGAAGAGGAGGGGGGAGATGGGGATAGGGAGTGTAGAGGAGAAGGGTAGGGATAGTTTAGTTTCTTACGGAGAGCCTCGGAGAGCTCTACAGTGTTGCCAGATGAGAAAGAGAATGTAGAAGGAAAAGAGAATAAAAGGGAACGAAAAGAGAGATGGGGAGAAGAAAAAATTACAAAATTACACTTGTATAATAGTAACGTCAATTGTCAAAAACCGTCTAATTCTACGTCTAGTTAAAATACACATCTAATTCTGTCAAAATTTCTCAGAAACACGTTTAATTCTGTCAAATTTTGTCAGAAATACGTCTAATTCTGTCAAAAAGACTTCTAATTATACGTCCAATCCTCAGGGTGTTGCTAGACGACTGGCCCTTCGGGGGGTTGATGTGTAGTATGGTGCCCTTTGTCCAGGTCATCTCCGTCTATGTGTCCGCCTTCACCATGGTCGCTATAGCCCTCGATCGTTACCAGGTGCGTCCCCTTAGGTCCCAGGTACGTTTCCAGATCTCAGGTACGTTTATCAGGTCCTAGGTACGTTCTTCAGATCCCCATATGGGCGTCCCAAGTCCCAGGTACACGTCCCCCTACGCCTAAGGTACCGTACGTCCTCCAACTCCGCCAAGTAAGTTACACAGGTTGAGTAAAGCGTCCGTCACACAGGTCACAGGTACGCCAGCCAGGTAACCTCAACTAGCTTATGTTCCAGGTGAAAAAGAGAGTGAAATTGTTTGTGTGTGTGTGTGTGTGTTAGAGAGCGAGAGAGTGCTTGAGTGTGTGTGTGTGTGTGTGTGTGTGTGTTAGAGAGCGAGAGAGTGCTTGAGTGTGTGTGTGTGTGTGAGGGGGAGAAGACTTAACACTGGCTCCATGTTATCATTCCTCAGTCTTCTCCTGCAGGTGATCGTCCATCCCCTGAAGCCGCGTCTCGGAGCCTGGCACGGAGCTGTCATCATCACTGTCGTCTGGCTGTTAGCTGCCCTCGTCTCCTTACCTTATGCTATCTACAGTCAGGTGAGAGTGAGGGAGAGTGGTGTGAGAGGGATGAAGAGTGGGAGAGAATGGTGTGAGAGGGCGGGAGAGTGGGAGAGAATGGTGTGAGAGGGCGGGAGAGTGGGAGAGAATGGTGTGAGAGGAAGAGTGGTGTGAGAGGGCGGGAGAGTGGGAGAGAATGGTGTGAGAGGAAGAGTGGTGTGAGAGGGCGGGAGAGTGGGAGAGAATGGTGTGAGAGAGCGGGGAGAGCGAGTACACACAATTCACAGTATTAATCAACATCATGTATTCAACATAAACTAAGTCACAGTTTCATTGAAGGTTGAGTTAAACAGTTTAGTTTGGAATATAATAAAGTTAACAGACAGACAAATAGATAAATGTAAACAGATAGTTGGTTGATGTTCAGATTCTTCTCTGTCTAGTTGAGAATGAATAAATGGTCATCAGAGAGATTCATAAAGAGTTAAGGGAGATGAGGAGTGAGGCTTGACACAGGACTGGTGGTGTGTGAGGTGGTGCACTACACGAGCTGTTCTTTCCCTGCAGGTGATGGAGGTGTTCACGTACAGGAAGTTGACACGGTGTCAGGCGCACTACCCGTCCCCAGCACTACAATTCCGCCAGTGGCTGACACTTGCCACCTTCCTGACGCAGTATGTTGTGCCGCTGGGCGTGACTGCCGTGGCTTACGTGGGCGTGACGAGGCGGGTGTGGTGGCGGGCAGTAGTGGGCGCTGCCACGCAAGAGCAGCTCTCCTTACAGCTGAAAACCAAGAAGAAGACGGTGAAGATGTTGGTGGTGGTGGTAGTGTTGTTCGCCCTCTGCTGGATGCCCCTTAATACCTACCACCTGGTGGTGGACTTCGGCGTGACGGTGGGTCCGTCTCGTCACTCCTCCACAGTATTCTTCATTTGTCACTGGTTTGCCATGTCCAACGTTTGCTACAACCCGTTTATCTACTGCTGGCTCAACGACCACTTCCGCGCGGGGGCCAAGGCCTGGCTCTGGTGTGCCGCCAGGAAGCTCTGCCATGTTCCCCTTCCCCATGACGACGACGAGCCCCAGGGCGTCAGGATCTCCAGGCCTCGAGGCTCCGTCACTTTGTCCTCGTCGGCCCTCGCCAGTGGCTCAGTGAGTCGAAAACTGGTCGGTGGCGTCGGTTCAGTTCGCAGTACACACCATCATCACCACCGCCACCAGGCGTCAGATTTTCACGTAGCGCTGGACGAGCTGATCAACACTCCCATGCCTTCCAGACGCAGCCAACACAGCTTCAAGTCTAACTCTTCCCTACGAGGCAGTAAACAACGCCAGAAAACCAACACAAAACCCAATATTGGTGAACCTCGAGGCGTACATTCTGACAAGTCTTCATCTCCCAAGGTCGTGTCCATTACCCAGGGACTCCAAGACGCCTCTTCAGTTGTCAGCTGTACTCACGGGAACTTGAGCTCCTCATTTTCAGAGATGCCTTGTATAGAAGTTGATCTTCCCTGTGTGTTGAACCTCCGACAGATCAGTCCTCAGCCACCAGAGGTGCTACAGGTGACCTCCCCGCACAGTAAAGTCGATGAAATTTCTTCGAATTTACGCGAAGAGGAAGCAACCGAAGAACCAGAAGGAAACAGAGATGACTGGAGGAACAAAACGAGAAGTAGGTCTGAAAAGGACGCCATTGATGTTGAGAAGCTAGACATTGTTTACGTGGAGTCTGAGAGGTTGCCGACGGACCCAACACTCGGCCCTATCCCCGAGGAGTCTCCTCGGACCTCCTGCCCCAGAACCCTCATCAGGTGCCCCACTTCTCCGTCAGCTCAACACTCTCTCCCACAAAGTCAACTCTCTTTATATGCTTCAGAAGTTCCTGAATCAAAAAATATTTCCCATTTGACTGCTAAAAGTTCCTTAGAAAGGAGCAATAACAAATCACTGAATGGCGACAGTGATCCAATTGTGCCATCTCCCATCACACCTACACAACATTCAGTAACTATCAGTAAAACAAAACAAACTAAGAATCCTATCACCATCATCAGAGCCATCCGCGACATCACAGTGTCCCTAGCACGACGCCTGACCGCACTGACCTCCAGGAATTCGTCTTCTAGAAGCACCTCCAAGATGTCCCACGACACCAGAGGGCGTACCTGTACCCCGAGTTTATGTTGGACGGAAGGGGAGACTTCAACAAATCCAGTATCTGTTAAATCCAGTCCCATTACTGCCCTGAATCAGGAAGACACCGTGACAAACTTGACAAAATTCTCGAAATGTCGTGAGTGTCGGAGCCCCGCCACAACACAGCGTGACGACCACCACCAGGTGACTCTCCCCAACATTGTACTGGCAGACACTCGGGACGCCCACACCCTCCCGGGTCCTCAATTCTCGGACCAACAAAGTGAGGAGACGGACTCGCCCCGAGGACCTGACTCTAGATTGTCTCCATCATGTCGAGGGTCTCATTCTGTCTCCTCCCCCTCAGGCCACGGGAGCCCTCAACGTTTACCTGGACACGGAGCATCAGGCGTGGCCATGGTCGATCCCGCGGCAATAATCCTGAGGCCACTACACAACTCCAGGACACATGTCTCTGGCAGTAGATCAGGTTTATATGACTTTTCCCTCCCTTCTCAAACTCACATCTCCCACATCAGCTGGCCTGTCAGCCCGCGGTACATACACACAAGAAAAAACGAGGGAGAAATCCGCCTACTTTCACATATTCCTGTAACCAAAGGAGACACTGCACCACCCGACGCAACACGATTAACGAACAACAGTAACACACCGGAGAATAGAAATTCCCCTTCATCTAGTCACGAGCTCTCCGTGTTTCTAACAACCAAAGACAACACGCTACATGCCACAGAAAGTTCACCGAATAATAAAAGCTTCCGTTCATCTTTCCACGGGCTCTCCTTGACCAGCAGAGTGTCTCAAGCAGATACCTGTGACTCCTCAAAGTCCACCACGGACTCGTCATCTTCTTCCAGTGATGATCAAGGCGGCAGAACAAGTCCTCGTAGCACCAGATACTCCCTACGGACCCACTCGACGCCTGAACTATGTAGTATACCCCACGGGAGTACAGTGGCGCCTGAACTGGGTGTCCACTCCAACAGCACAACCACGTCCTGGACGGTGAGGTTCTCCAGTCCTTCTACCAGAGTAAGTCCAGACGGCACTTCCTCCCCGACCCTGTGCCGCCCCTGCTGGACCGCCCCCCCTGGTCCCTCTCACCACCACGAGGATGTGTCCAGCCAGGAACTAACATCGACACCATAATAATGACAAGAGGTGTTTGGTAGTACAGTACGAGGCTAACTAAATCTATGCGTAATTCTATAAGGGAACAAGAAGCAACATCTCGCGCTGAACAAAATACGACAGTAAACTGAGAAAAAACGTTGTCACCCAAAGTTGTTTTATCAACTGAATGAAAGATTAAAGAAAATGTGATATTAAAATTATAATGAAAATACCTGTAGTACATAATACAAAACGAAGTTTTGTTTGTGCTTGTAAGAAAGGCGTTCATTATTTCACATGTATGAATCATTACACATATGTCAGGTTAAACTATCATGGGCAATATAGAATGTAATAATTATTATACAAAATGTGTTCCTCGAGGTTTATAAACTAACTAATGACTGCCATTCTGAGAGGTGCAAGTACTGAAGTAGTGATGTCTCGTGTGTTACCATCACTGATGTAGCTTCATATGTCTCAAAGTACATTTGTGACATCTAACATTTATCCAATTTAATGTTGTTCACAGTGTGTAGACATACATATATGTGTGGGTTTATGTATTTATGTAAGTATTGCTACGTTCTAGTCAGCTTTGGTTGATATTAAAAAAAATAGTCCTTCACGTCTTTAACACACAATTTGTCCATTATTTTAGACTGGTCATATAATTTATAAATTATGTCGCTCAAATCATACAGTTTGAAAGTACAGCTGTAATATAATTTATAGATCACTCCAAATATCTACCAAATACTTCATCACTCCGTCCTCTTTTTAAGTAGATATAAATTTCGGTACTTAAGTGTCTTTTAATAACCTGGTAAAGTTATCAAAATAAGTATGTTGGCTTGTCGACTGTGTCCGCCCGTTCTCCTGCCACAAGTCTTGAAGTTACAGTCACTCTATAACACAAACTCACAAATAAATTATCACCATATTACTTCAAGAACTCGGTTGACAAAATTCAGAGTACTGTATCCTCACTACAGTTCTAATTTATTTTATTTAGATCTTTGATTGGACAAGGTAATTATAAAAGAAATACTGTACTGTTGTCTCTCTCTATATATTATATTTAGTCTAAGCTTCTGTGGGTAACGTTCTTAGAATTTCAGCTTATAATAACCTAATATTTCTCGGCCTCTTCCTTGTCTAGCTTCTCTCGTCTGTGATATTAAAACATTTTCATTAGTTAGAAATAAACTAATGTGAGCGACACTGTTTTTCTTTTTTCCTATATAATATATAATAGTGAGTTGGAGCTGACAGCGACCCACAAGGATTGAAGTAACAAACCATAACTTATTATAAACGGTAAGTCAGTCCTATTTATATATATTTTAAACTTCCAACTGTAACTTGAACCGACGAGTTGACCGAAGAAAATAGATTTACTGGCAAGGAAATTTTCAGTTGATGAAGGCCATTGTTTAAAGACTTTAGATGGTGGTTTAAAGGGTCGTTGATATGGCGGGCAGTGGAAAATGGCCTGTTGGCGTCTTGGAATCTTTATATAACTTTTCACTCTGGGTGTATTTCGAAAATTAAGTGGGTTATAAGAAAGTCTTGTTATATATTATAGCACTATGTTCTTCAAAATGGTTTTATATTATCAGCTGATGATTGATGATGTTCGTTTCCATCCAGGAGAATCATTTTACAGTAATAGTGACAAATAAAATATATTCAGCGTATAATTTTATAAAAAATGTACCATATTTCATTATATATAAGTTTATCTAAGATTAAAATTAGGTAAATACTATTTTTATAGATTACAGGGAATAAAATAAAAGAATGTCTTTGTTGGATGTTATCGAGTTGTAGTCGTTAGTGGCGTCAACCGCCGCCTTTTAAACCACCAAGTTTACCCATTACACTTTTATCCTCTCCACCACTGATCGGCTCGTTAGCATATATTTTAGGAGAATCTTACAGAGTTACAGGTAAATATTGTGTCATCCACTACATTAGTATCACAAGAGGTTATTGCCAGTGTGTTATCCTGTGGTGGGGAGACAGCAGGGCGGTTAGACATGTTGAATCAAGCAAAAGCTTCTTGTTAGCAGAATAATAAACGATTGTGACTTTTTAATTTGGGGGCTAATACTTATTTGTGGAGATGTCAGGAATTTGCGTCAAGGTTTGGTAAAACTGAAGAAATTGTGTGTTTAAGAATTTCCCGTGTTAGGTGCACCCACTCCACTGTTGTCAGTACGTACTCTACTATATGTTGTCAGTATCTTTCTGTGCTGTCAGTAACTCTCTTTTATCATGTCACTATGTATATTATCAAAAGTAAGGTAAATAAAAATATGGTATCTTTATATTTTTTAGATAAAAAACTCATAATGTTTTCCCCAACTGATAAAAATTACTTTGTAATTTATTTTAATGTCTAAAACTTCATCTTTAGAAACTTACTCTGTAATTAGCAACTTTCTGTGTTAGCAGTTTACTTTGGGTAATTATTCGTGATTAACCCGCGGCCGAAATTGATAGAAAACGATTTTAAAAACTCGAATTTTCAGTTTTTTTTATAGTTGACATTGTTATAGTATGTGCAAATGTCTTATAAATGGTTATTTCTAAAATGAACATAACCTTTGTCAGTATGAAAAACAGACCTCACCAACCTTGCTAAACAAACCTACCTAACCTTACCTAACTTCCTTACCAGGGGGCTCGCCCCCCCCCCCCACCCGGTATATTAAACAGAAAGACCTTCCTATGATATGGTGTAATTTGAGGCTTTTTCTGGACGTGAGATCATACGGCGCATCAGCACTTATGCAGCCCGGGGGGCGGAGTGATTTATTGTGATGGCAGGAAACGTCGAGCCAACCTCTTGCTTTTCTTGTTGATAATTTTCTTATTACATTGGAAAAAAAATTTTCAGGTCTGAAAGCACAGGGATTCCCGCAGTGTGGACAGTCTCTATTTAAAGGAACAATGCTGTGGTCTTTGGACAATTGAAGGGTCTCGTTGTCTTTATCCCTAAATTCACAAATTACGTCCATATAAGACCGGCGACGACCTTCACTCGTCATGCTGAAAAGGAAAATGCCGCAAGCCTGGGGTAAAGCACTGCAGTAGAGTGCAGCCTCATTACCGCCGGGAAGACAAATTACCTAGGTGCCTAATTATCTACAAAATAGAATATCTGCACAAGAAATGATTACCATATCAGAACTCACTCATGAAAATAAACAGTAATACAAATACCTTGTACAGGGTAATTCGTCCGTGGGTTAGTCTTATATATTAACCTTACTTTGCTGTAAAGAATTTAGTGTGTTCTTGTCCCAAACTTTAGAATTTTAGTCTGAAACATAATTGTTGTTTCATAAGCTTACTACTGTATATGGTCTGAAGTTTAGTGCTGCCAGGAGTTCAATGTATTGTCTGTAAACTTTACAGTGTGCAACCTTGTATTACATGTAACATACTGTATGTCTGAAATTAATGATACAGGTATATTTCAGGAGTAATGGATAGCTCCAGCGATGATGAAATATTCTTCGGACCCATAACTAAGAAGGAAGAGCAGATTGCGAAAAAATTTCAAAACAGACGGACAGAAGTTTTTCCGTCAATGCCCCTTTTTCGTCGTCGATCAGCAGCGTATGTATAATCTTATGTTCTCCTGGTTAGATAAGATCTTTTAGCTCACTGACATGGAGTCAGGGTGAAGGCCGGTGGTACTAAAGTGTGTGTGTGTGTGTGTGAAATGGATAAATGGCCCATACTTTTTTCCAGTATTATGGCAGCAGCTTCAAAGAATTATGGAGCCATTAGCACCTTTATATTTTTATAACTTGAGTACTGAGTTTTATTTATATTTTGTTCTAATTATATATAATTTACAATCACAGTTATCATTATAGTAGCTCTCTTTGGTGCCCTAAATTTCCTGAACTTTTTATTCATAATTTTCTTTCTGATTTTATAAAAGTAGACCATGACTTTTGACTTTTTATTATTATTATTATTATTATTTCCTTCACTTACCAGCTTAATTTTCATTCAGATGGTCAGTCTGTTCCCTGTTACTTAGTTATGATCTTTATTGTCTATTGTTAATGCAGGAGGAAACCGGAGTACCTAGAGAAAACCTGTGGTGTTTGGTAGTGAAGGTCACCGTGGTTAACACCCTTCTCACATGCTCTCTCTCTCTTCATACACTGTAATACTTATCTAGAAGGTGTTAAATTTACATGATACTGTACAGTGCATGTTTCTTATCCTTTGTTTTACAGTAATGTGAAAATGTGTCACCTAATTATTTGGAGGATTTATTCTTGTAACCAGTCTAATTTTATACTTGCTGTTTACAAATTTTACCTGTATTTTCAGTCCTTCACTTGAATCCTTGGAAGAGAATGATGCACAGAAATGTAGTCATGACAGTGATACTTCACAAGCCATTCATGTCCAAGATGTTAGCAGCAACCTCTCATCCACAGGCAGTGGACAATTTTCACTGGATGATGACAGTGTACATAGGAATTCATCACACTTGTCTCATTCTGTGCCTAGTTCTGAACCAGAAGAACAAGAGGCTCTGTTTGTGTTTACTTCACACAAAGGAGTAAAAAGGGTCTCACAAGACACGAGTACAGATGTAAGTCTTTGTGTGGCAGTTAGTGAAAGTGATTCCCAAAAATCATTTTCGTGGCAGAATTTATCAGAGAATAGTTGTACATCAGCAATGTCAGGCAGCCTTCACACTAGCTGTGATAGTGCTCTTCATACTAACTCTCATTCTGATATGTCCAATGATGAATCCAAGATTTTTGATAATGAAAGTATTATATCAAAGGCACCTGTTGATTTGTCCTCACAGTCAATAGAAACCCACTCAAGCAGGTTTTCAAGACCCATTGTTGAATATGAGGAGAAACTTAAAGGTATCCCGGGTCTTTCTAAGGCTTTGATGAAGATCTTAGTTGCTGTGAAAGAAGAGACATATGTAGGTGGAGTCAGTGTGTCAGATGCTGGGACAAAAACATCAGTCACTGTACCAGAAACATCAGTCACTGTACCAGAAACATCAGTCACTGTACCAGAAACATCAGTCACTGTACCAGAAACCTCCATCACTGTACCAGAAACATCAGTCACTGTACCAGAAACATCAGTCACTGTACCAGAAACATCAGTCACTGTACCAGAAACATTAGTCACTGTACCAGAAACATCAACCACTGTACCAGAAACCTCAGTCACTGTACCAGAAACCTCAGTCACTGTACCAGAAACCTCCATCACTGTATCAGAAACATCAGTCACTGTACCAGAAACATCAGTCACTGTACCAGTAACATCAGTCACTGTACCAGAAACCTCCATCACTGTACCAGAAACCTCAGTCACTGTACCAGAAACATCAGTCACTGTACCAGAAACATCAGTCACTGTACCAGAAACATCAGTCACTGTACCAGAAACATCACTGTACCAGAAACATCAACCACTGTACCAGAAACATCAGTCACTGTACCAGAAACATCAACCACTGTACCAGAAACATCAGTCACTGTACCAGAAACATCCATCACTGTACCAGAAACATCAGTCACTGTACCAGAAACATCGTCACTGTACCAGAAACATCAGTCACTGTACAGAAACTCAGTCACCAGAAACATCAGTCACTGTACCAGAAACATCAGTCACTGTACCAGAAACCTCCATCACTGTCAGAAATCACTGTACCAGAAACATCAGTCACTGTACCAGAAGCCTCCATCACTGTACCAGAAACCTCCGTCACTGTACCAGAAACATCAGTCACTGTACCAGAAACATCAGTCACTGTACCAGAAACCTCAGTCACTGTACCAGAAACCTCAGTCCATCACTGTACCAGAAACCTCCGTCACTGTACCAGAAACATCAGTCACTGTACCAGAAACATCAGTCACTGTACCAGAAACATCAGTCACTGTACCAGAAACATCAACCACTGTACCAGAAACATCAGTCACTGTACCAGAAACATCAGTCACTGTACCAGAAACCTCCGTCACTGTACCAGAAACCTCCGTCACTGTACTGTCACTGTACCAGAAACATCAGTCACAACCAGAAACATCAGTCACCACCAGAAACTCCATGTACCAGAAACCTCAGTCACTGTACCAGAAACCTCAGTCACTGTACCAGAAACATCAGTCACTGTACCAGAAACATCAACCACTGTACCAGAAACCTCAGTCACTGTACCAGAAACATCAGTCACTGTACCAGAAACATCAGTCACTGTACCAGAAACATCAGTCACTGTACCAGCAGCCATATACATTGTACTGGAAACCACTGCCAGTGAATCAGAAACCCCAGAAGATGGACTAGAAACCACACATAATATATCAGACACCACAGTCAATGTACCAGTAACCTCAGTTACTGTACCAGAAATCTCAGTCACTGTACCAGAATCTACAGACAGTGAATTTGAAGCCATAGACTTTGTGCCAAGTAAAGTCATCTGTGAAGGAGACCTAGGGGTTAGCTGTGAACAAAGACTGCAGGAACCACAGATAAACAAAGATTTTATGTGTGAGATCGAGAATGAAAGTGAAAAGATCTCAAAGCCAACATTATCTGATGGAACAACAAACAATATTTTACCTATTATCCAGGATTCAGCCGCTGATTCATGTCAGACAATTCAGACCACATGTAATGATATTAGAGAAACTTCTTCCGGTGAAATGAATAATGCATCTACGGTACGGCTAAGTTATTTCAGCGGCCTCGACGTGATCAATGTTGACAGTAATGAGGTATATGGAGATTTCTCAATTGAGGATAACCTCCACACTGCTATAGACTGTGGAGAGGATCTTTCACATGAGGATAGTCTAAGCTTGGATGATCTACATGTTGAGAGTTATGGGTCTGCCAATAAAGCAGTAATTGTCTCACTTTCAGATTACTCTCAGATTTCCACACTGTCTTGTAATTCTCGGTCTCTTAGTCTCTCGGCTCCTGAAAGCCACCATAGTAATAATAGCATTGAGAAAATTCAAGGATACAAAAGTCCAGAACATGAGAGTTTTTCTCCACAAAATCTTAATATTTCTAAGAAATCTTTTGATACTTCTTCAGAGAGTGTACAAGGCACACAGTCGCCATGTCCAAAATTCAATGATACTATTGAAGAGATGGAGATGATGCTGAAATATGGATTGAGTTATGGAGAGGGAAACCAGAAGAAAGTAGTTGAAGCAGGTGGCAGTGTAGGAAAAGACTCAAGTGATGTGAAAGTACCAGACAACAAAGACAATACTTTTGAAAACATTGCAGATGATCCCATTGTTTGCTCCACCCGATCCTCCAGTATTGCTAGCGCTGTTTCAAACTTCCAGCCTGTATTAGAGTCAACTCGCGCTTCTTCGTACCAAGAACATTTTATGACACCTCGAGTACATGTTGAAGACGTGGGAAGTAATGAGACGCGTGTTATATTTTCTCCTTCCAAAGCACTCAGTGAAATTAAGAAAGGACCACCCCCTAAACCTCCTCGTAAATTCTGTTCACCTGATGTCAGTCCGCAAAAGAATAGCTGCCACAAGACACCAACACAATGCATACTTAAATCTTTTTCTGTGGGGGCCAAGGAAACAGAACTTATTAATGTTCACAAGATGTCTACCAGAAGACAAATTCCTCAGGTTTCCAAAATAACAACACCAAAACAGGTTAAGGGCGATAAGATCAAATTTTATACTCCAAAACAGCCGAGTGTAATTCAGTCCAGTGGAAGGACTCCTTCCTCAGCACCTCCCACTGGATTGGGCTTAGCAAACTCAGGATCTTCAACAAAGTTTCAGAAAATTTCTAGACCTGGCCAGTCACCAGCCAATACACCAAATTTACCTCGGTCAGCTACCAGATTTCAACCTCACACTCCAGTATCAAGACATCACACTCCAACAATACAAAAATCATCTAATGTGCTCAAGAAACAACCTACACCATACTCCAGTCTTCCACCCCGACCAACTCCCAATAAAATTGGTAAATTTATAATGAAACAACCATCTAACCGAGGAATCAAGCAATACACTCCCCAGGAAAGAAGCACCCAGACTCAATTAAAGGTCAATTCAGCTAGTAAGGCCCCATCTTCCTCACCTTTCAAAATCAACAATTTACGCTTCAAGTCAGGAATGAATATTGAAAGTCCTGTTGCTAAATACCTGAAGGAGAACCCACCACCTCCCTTCTTAGTGAATGTTAAATCCCGTCACAAAATCAGCCCCTTGAAGACGAAGGACGAGTGTTCTCCCAGAAAGAAACCCCATCAGTTGGTGAACCAGACAGAAAGTAAAGAACATCACGCCCAGTACCAGGAGGCTCCTCGGGTTACTGAAGTGGTGGAAACTAGTTTTGCAAAAAGAGAAGTTGCTCTCACAAGGATCCAGGATAATCTGAATCGATTAGGATTGAGAATGAAGAGTCGCCAAGTAAGTATTTGTATCATCAATTTTTAATGTAATTATTTCTTCAGTCATATCTTGCACTCAAACAGTTTTTGTCATATGAATTCTTTCCAGGGACACAAATGTATTACCTCAGTTGTGGCCTTGTGTACCTACATATCTTACACTGTTTTAACCCTTCAGGAATGATTCTGCAACTGTTGCTGTATATCTTCCAGGATGATTCCTGCAACAGTTGCATAATCATTTTTCTTGCCTGCATTTGAATGATTACACATAATTATATGGGTCCCTAGCCAGTGTACCATGCGTACCAATATGTCTGTGGTACGCAAAATGAATCAAGGCTTCTACATTGCATGAGTGAGTGGCAACAGTTCAGTATACAGTAATCATTTCTGACTTAAGGTTTGGCTTTGCTCATTTGCTAGTCCATCAAGGGTGCAACACAACTAGCTGATGGCATGTACATGTACAGTATTAGGATATGAGCACACCAAATATGAATGTGTGGTCTCCCTATTTTTGGGGTTAATTATCTTTGACACTATAATATATTGTACTGATTATCATAAATATTATTATTATTTATTTTTTTTATAGACTAGTGAAGAGGAAGAATTAGTCCAGCCAGTGCACATCAACAAGAAAGAAAATGTTCTCCCTAAGGCTATGTACTCCTCTGCTGTGCCCATAATATTGGTGAATTAATATAGTTATTTATTTTGTTGCAATCAGTCATCTTTAACCAACATTTCTTAGAATTCTTTCTACTACAGGACAGGTTGGTCTCTACAAAATCCAGTCCATGATTATTTGGGTGAAACCATTGCCACGACCACAGCATTATACTCTGAGTATTTGACAAAATTCTGTACTACTTGTCTTAAGTTGCTGCAACAATAATCAGCTGACACATTAGTTTCAAACAGTTGAAATTAATATATTATCATTACTATGTTATTTTACTGGTAAGTGTCTTCAATTATACAAATTAAAAATATTATTTATATTGTGACCTTTGAATTCTGATTAACTACTGTACAATTAACTATACTGTATAGGTATCATAAGACCCATTTCAATCTATGGTGTTAGAATCTTTGTAAAACTTAGGTTGAGATACCAAGACCTGTTAAGAGCTGCTCCTTCCAGCTTAAACCTAAGCACTAAAGACTCCTCCAGAGAAATAACCATTGTTTAAAACAAGGGATAATGAGTCATTGTCATAGAAGTGAATTTGGAGAATTTTATTTATTTATTTTATTATTTAATTTATTTTGTTATTATCATTATCACTGCTAATCTTATTTTATCTACAGAATAAGGAGGATAATAAAGAGAATGAGAGACTGCGGCGCCGCATGAAAATGTTAACAGATAATCAACCCGCTCTGGTTATGAAGCATAAAGGTAAGACCATACCCACAACCACTGTATAAAATCATTCATATCATTCTCTCCTCTATAACCTCTTGTTAACAGTGGTTGCTATTCTGTCAGTAGCTACATATTTCATTGCCACAATTTTAGAAGGTGCTCCTCTACTTGCCAATTTTGAAACTGGGACAGGATTTTGTGGAGACACTGTACAGGATATTGTGGGTACATATTTAACTGGTCTTTTTTTCCTCAGGTCACAGGATGATGTCAAAAGTAACCTTCGAGGAAAACCTTATTGATGGTTTGTCACCAAAGGACTCCAGAAGTCCCACCCACAAGAAGGGAGTGATATCCTTCCCAGAGCCTCGGCCATCTTTAACTGGGTCCCTCCTGGAAGTGTCCATCTATGAATCACATGAAGCTCAGTACACTAACGCACTCAAGTGAAAGTCAAGTCTTTGGGAAAGTTTATCTGAAATACCAGTAATTAAATATTTGCATTTGTGTGGTTATTTGATATTTATATTCTCAAATGTGTTACATGTACGTATGCAGTACTAAAAAATCCAATTTGTCTTTCTTATCTAACTTTTACCTTTTGATCTACATACATACATTGTAGTTTATTTTTTATTAAATACTCGGTCAATGTTATCATAGATAATTGTTTTTATACAGTATAAGGATGCTGCTAAGCTTATTGAAATGTCCAGTGTTTATGAATATGAAGACATTTTTATAAATATATTCTGTATACAGTATAGCTATAGCCCTTTAGTGATGATGATTTAACCTTTGTTGATGATAATTAAACCCTTCAGGACTCAAGGGTTAAAGGAGATGACTTACAAAGAAAATAGAGAAATTTACATGTAAACTTTCTGAGAGTAAGATTACATTGTGGCATATATCGGTGGCTTCTGAACTGTTCATTCCCAGGTTTTATCTTTATAATGAACATCAATAATGTTTTCGATTGTTTTATATCATGCACTGAATCATTCATATTAAAACATAGAAAATTATTCCCGTTATACATTAATTCTGCACTCTTGCTTTACTCTTAAACTGTGAGCAGAAGGAACCTCCAAGCATTCCACCATTTCATTGTACTGTACTTAAAATAATTTATGGTTATATTTTGATACATTTCATCCTCAAACATTTCCTCAGATACTTCATGATAATTGTTTGTGTTATTATATCAGCACATGTTAGGCAGTAGTCAGCCAAACTCTTTCATCATAGTTCTCTCATTAATTCCTGTCTAATAAGCATTATCAATGCCTGTATTGCTTAAAGTAAATGGTAGGCAGGGAGCATGAAGTGTTTCCATTTTTCATCCATCCAAGTATGTATTTTTCTGTTTGTTTTCACCCAGACAGCGACATAATGTATGCTGTACAGATTTTTTATTTTTTTTTAGTTTTAATTTTCTGAAGTTGCTCTCCCCAAGATGTTAGATCATGTACTCATTGGCACCAAACTACAATTCTAAATGCTGCATATATTGCTTTCATTGTTCAGTAGTTTTTTCAATTCAAAACAGGGAATCTAAGTTACAAAGATTAAATTTTATTTTATTTTCATGTTGTACGGTATTACGGGATCATGAAATACCTATGTTCTCTTTATAAAATTGTGGATTTATCTTATTTAACAGACTTATTATGAAAGGGTGATGAAGTAGTGAGTGTAATTCACATGACTGCTAAGAGTGGCAACATAAAAGTTAATTTTTCAGGAATACTTACTGAGCTACATTCCAGTCTCTGCCTTTCATCGTGCATAAAAATATCTTTAATTTTAGCCTATTATTTTGAATGAAACATTTCTGCTCTTTTAATAAACATCTCGGACAAATTATCTTGATTTTTTTTCCATAATTCTGTACGTATATAAATGCTAAGAGTACCGGGTAAGTAAAAATATGGCAGAAGTTCATTCTACCTCATTACCAACTGACTGGATTAAAGTAGATGGATGAAGCTGTTATTATATTTGAACTAAAACTGTGGAAGTATTGTACATTCTTATTTATTTCACAATAATCGTGTTGGTTCACAAGCCAAGCAGAATAGTGCAAATACTGTACTGTACTGTCAAAGATTAAAGTACAGTATTGATGTGTTATAGTAATTATCAGATTAATAATTTGCTTCTACATGTTGACTTTATATTAAATGTTATTACTACCCGTACCGGTATTCATTTTAATAATGGCAAACTGACAAGGTGGAGTGTTGTCACAAATTGTCTTATTTCCTCCAAAAGAAATTTATCCTTTAATTTTAATTATACTATATCTTGGTATATCGTGACTGTTATCTTATCTCTCATGGAATGGTGACTTGATGATCAGAGAATGTAATACTACTGTACAGTACCTTTAGCTAGGACAGTTTATAGCAGTGATGGAAATGGGTTTTAAAACTAAGTCAAAATAGAATGATATATGATGGGAAGCTTCACCAACTGCTGCTCTTAAACAGACTGCTAGAACAGTTTTCCCATTAATAGTAGTAGATTCATAATAAACATTTTGGACTGTTTTGATATAATATTTTTCACCAATGTCTTTCACATTTGGTTCCCTATGGGGGATGCAATATCTATCAGTACACACTACCGCATTAGCACACAATTAAGATTATAACTGCCAAGTTACATTTGCTGATTTTCACCAGATGTCGCGACATCCAACATATTATTTATATTACTGTATATCGACATACAGAATAGTACACACCATGTACCTGCGTACATCCCGTTTCCATCACTGGTTCATTGTGCTAACAAAGATTGCTGTGGAAACTTTAAAATAATTTAAGTGGAATAAATTTGAAGGAGCAGCAGGCATGAGTGCCTAGTGATCTACCATTGATAGGAAGATCTAGTGTGGCGAGGATTACTTTAGAGGAGTACAGTGTAATACCAACATTCTGTCGAGGAAAATTGGGAAAAAAGATGTACGTACTAATAAAAAAAAAACTTGGTCAGTAACACTGGATGAATGAGGGTGCCAGCAGGACATCTAAGGAGATTTTCCTGCCACTAGGGCACAATGCTCACATATCTTAGTTCACTGAGATTACAAGTAGGTGTGATTATAAAGTCATCCCAGTGCAATAATGGGGTAATTTTTTCTCGGAATAAAGTGAGAAGTCACGGACATTGGCGTTATCACCGAGTTCAAGCACTCAGGTCTGTTTAAGAATGCAGCTGAGCGGATAATAGGCCGATCAGTGGCGAAGTGGATAAAAGTAAAAGTAAAGTAGGCGATCTTTGGACACAATTGAAATAAAAAAAAACAAGTTTTATAACTACAGTAAAGAAACTGTTTATTTGAGATATACTTAACCGTATGTCTTCTACTAAGTTTGCCGTAATTTAGCTCAAGTTAGTTAATCATTTAATGAAGGAAACCTCTATTGAACAGCACGACAAGTAGAGGTGCAGTACGTTATTAAGAGTGAACCACGTACGATACCCGAGTGTTTACACGAGCACCACACCACAGCTGATGTGTGGCAGGACAGCTGACGAGGCAAGTGAGGTGTCATAACTAGCTCACTGCACACTAAAGACCCCCCCCCCCATACTAACTCTTCACACATATCAGAAAACAGGAAGAGAAAATCATCCATGTAAAGTGAAGGTATAGAGGAGGAGGGAAGACTGTGGTGGGTGTGTGTGTGTGTCTCGTCATGGCTGGGGTTGGTTAACCTGCTGTAGTTTGACCGTATGTGAGAACAAAACTCAAACTGTGGTTGCAGTAGTCATCGTGTAAACTATATTTGAAGGACTGAGGAAGAAAAAGCAACAAGAAAATGTTGGTGTGGTGTTATATAACGGCTGTGGTTGTGGTCCTGGCCCCTACAGTACAGTGCTGGGACGCCGAGGAGATGGAGTTGTTTGATGTGGTGGAGGAAGTCAATCAAAATTTTTATGAAGTTCTTGGAATATCTCAGGTGAGTCTGTTGTTGGGCTTCAATAATGGATAATAGTTTAGTTGCACAATTATATTTTTATTTTTTAGTTACTGTGTACCTGTACAGGCACTTTGCATTAAGGAAAATAATGTTCCAATTAATAATATCACCCCTATGTTGACCTTGTTTTGATATCTCGCTATTAATGAGATAACGAGGTTTTCAGTCCTGGAATCATATTCAACTACCTACAGTATTGCATCTTTTTTGAAAGAAATAAAATAACTTAATGAACCAAGGAATCCCAAACTATCCTAACCGATTAGAATGTACGGTATATTAACCAAAGATCTATCCAGGGCTTGCAGACTTAATAATTGTGGATGTATTTCTTGAAGGTTAAAATTTTCTTATCGCAAAAAACACGAAAATTACAGATGGAATGTGTTGTGAGAAATGTTGGTTCAGATGTGACATGGGTGGAGGAAGACACGGCCTTGCCACCAGAAACACGTTGAGACACTAGGAATAATGGTTCTTTTCACTGAGAAATTCTATTCTATTTTATATGAATAAAACTAAAAAACTTGAGAAGTTGCTATTTGATCACCAGCTTCTGTAAATTAAAACAAAAATAAAAAATCTTGATAGTAAATAACAACAACAATGTGTGACTGAAAGAATTATCAGTCAATCCGAAAAAGGGTACCTGTAAGCATGGCAGGTGAATGGGGAGTGGAAAGGTACTCCAACTCTGTTTACGAAAAAAAAAAAAAGGTAAAAGTAAATGGTGCAGATTATGTTCCTTGGGGTAATAAAGTTTTTTGTATCTGGAAATTTTTTATGTGGTAACTGCTAAAACCGGACCACTTTTGTCGTGTATTACCTAGATGTGAAACAAACACTGTACCAAATGTATTTTTATATTAATTAGCCTTTAATTTCAGGATGCTACCTTAGGTGAAGTAAAAAAAGCATACCGAAGATTATCACTGCAGCTCCATCCTGACAAGAATGATGCACCTGATGCAGAGGAAAAATTTAGACAGGTAAGATTTTTAAGCCTTAGGGATATGAGCTTATAGGTGTTCAGAATATTTCAATTGTACGAGTACCAAAACTTCTCATTTTCTCTCATGAATTATATAAGAAGTAGTTTTAACACAATAGCTGGCATTTTTGTTCTTGTACTGCGAGAGTAATGTTATATTTTCTTGCAGCTCGTGTCTATCTATGATATTCTGCGTGATGAAGGACAGAGGGCGCGATACAATCAAGTGTTGGTGGAGGGATTGCCCGATTGGCGTTCACCCATCTACTACTACCGAAGAGCTCGCAAAATGTCCATGTTGGAGATCTCTGTCATTCTTACTATTGTTATATCCATCACACAGTACTTGATGGCATGGGGATCATACATAGACAGAAGACATTGCTTGGTAAGTAGAAAATGCAGTACAGTACCAGTCTTGCTGTTGCTATGTGTGTGTTCCTCTGGTACCTGTATTTACTGGGTGAAAAAGGAAAATTCAAGGTTTGCCTTTGTATTTACCCTTGGAGGAAGATGGAGGTACAGGACTGTAATTAGGGAAGTGGAATAAGCAAGGTTGACAGGACAGACCAATTGTAACAGATATGTGGTTGACTTTCAGTTTAGATCATCGTACTTTGGTGAAGGATAGGACTGCAATAGGGTCTTGTTCAGAGTGGAGGTTATGATCTTGAGTAATACCATGTTGGGAAAAATACCAGTACAGTAGATAACTTATTGGAAAAAATAGAGTTAGGGGAAGTTTTTTGCTACAACAATGACAGTTAAAATTATTCGGCTGCCGTATTTATTAAATGTATTTTATATTACAGGAAGAAAGTTTGATGAAGAAGTACAAGATTAAGGACAGGAAGAAAAAGAAGGCAGAGGATCTTGAAACTATCTCTCTAATGGAAGCAGCACTGGGCCAGATCCCCAAACCTAGGTAAGGTGTTTACTTTGGTGTAAGGTAGTTAGGCTGGCACTGATTCTTTGTATTCAACCACTAGTGTCTCTGGAGGATCACAATCTTCACACTGGGAGGGAATGGAACTTGGGATCTTTTACAGATATCAAGTAAAAAACATAAATTTTAATGAAACTTATCTTACAGAATACTGTACATGTTTCTTATCACTTTGAGTATCAGTGTTATTTGTTGACAGTTGGTGGAATATTCTGCCGGTACAGCTGGTGAGGCTAGTTGTGTTCCTGGTGACAGGCGGCCCAGGGCTCGTGCGGCAAATCTTGGCCAGTATCCAGGAGGAGCGTGAGAGAAAATTACAGGAGAAGAAAGATGAAGAGGAAGAGGAGAGAAGGCGCCAGGAAGAGGTAAGATTGACCTGCCGTGTATCTTTACTCCTTGTACTGTACACCAATATACAGTACTCTGCTTTTGTCTAGTTATTCTCAGTTGAAGTTTCTTCACCTATCATGTCATATCTCTACTCCTCATTTCTTCCTGTTGAGACCACTTTATCCTTTCATTTCTCCATTTTTAACTTATCTGCATGAAGTACAGTACAACAACATAAGAATGGAGGAACTGTAACGGGCCTATTGGCCCACACTGGGCAGTCCCATTTATGCCTAACCCCTATCGCTCATATATCCATACAACTTATGTTTGAAGCTATCCAGCGTATTCGAGTTAATGAATGAATTATACTATATGCTTGGTGGCACAGCTGTTGTTATAGCTGTCAGTGTTGTACATGTTAACCTTCTTTATAATGTATTTTATTTCAGTAATGAAACAACACCATCACCACATTGGATGGTTGTGATCAAATAATAATAATACAGTATACACTTCCCAGAAAATATGGTCACTGCCATTGTCATTTTATATAAAGTATTGAGCTAGAATGAGAGAAAATGTGTGTGCATGCATGGATGCTCATGTACTTATATACGTTCAGTTCATGCAATTAAACCATGGGTCTCCTGTGTAACCACTAACATTAAAGATATGAAGTTTGTTCTGAATTGACTCTTAAAATTTGGGTCTGATTAAACAAAGCATAGAAGAGTTGTGGTAGGCAGAACATTGTTCAGCTTTTAGTTGTGGGGGATTTGTTGTATTGACTGCTGTTGTTTGACTCTTCCAAGCCTCATAAAGTAGCCTTCTGTCCAGCATGTTATCTTTGGAATTTAGGCCATATTTTCCCAAATTATAACTTTTACACACTGTAGTTTGTGTATATGATCTCATATAGTTGCACTGTACTATGTAATGTATTTGATATTTAAAAGAAAAACAGATTTATGTAATCCAGATAAATAATTCTTTTTATTGTTTTATACAGGATATGATATTGTAGAAAATCTGTGTAATATTACTAATGATACCGTATGCATTTACCATACAGGAGGAGAAACGTAGAGAGAAGAAGGCTAGTCGAAAAGAAGCAAGAAAGAGAGTTAATGTCCTCCCTGACTTTTCTAATGAGGATTGTCTCTTGGAAGCTGTGGATGGGCCAGAGTCTGAAGGACAGGTGAGAAAGCTTTGATGACTCCACCCTCCCCCCTCTGTTTTTCAGTTGCAGTCTCAAGAAAACAATCACAAACATTTGTAAATTTGTCAAATATAACTTCCCAATAATTATATTCCCACCCCTGATTCATTTGTCCGTACTTTATCTGTTTGTGTACAGTACAGACACAATTATATGCACACTGGAACTATTTTGTTGTTTTCAGAGGGTGAAGCCTGTCACCCCTTCTGTTCCTGTTGTCACTGGTGGTCCATGGACTGATGAAGACTTCTGTGAACTTGCTCGTCTTATGGCTAAGTATGGATGCAGTTTTGCACTAGCAGTTGCCTATTTATAAGGTATCATGACATCTATATTCATATAAATTACTTATTCTAAAACTTGGTTATTTATGTGTTGTGGATATGGATTGGTTTTGGGCTGCAACTGTTGGTCTTTACTCGAGATCTTTTGTGGAAGCTGAAGGACGTGGATGGGACATTGCTGTGGTGCATTTTTTGTAATGGCAGGGATAAGTTGGTTGTTGAGCCTGGGCACTGAAGTTAGTGAGCCTTATATCAAGGTGGCCTTGCGTGGAGAGAATCTGGATTTAAAATATATGTAACAAACTGTGTCTTTCGGTTTGGGAAGGAACTGATAAAATTTTGACCGAGAAGTTACTGTCTGGCACTGAGAACTGGTAGAGAAGTAGGAAAATTCAAGTGTACTGTTAACTATTGGACATGGTAGACCCACTAAGGTAGCAAAAGAAACAGAAAGTGGTTTATGAGGGAAATTTTCTACTTGTTGGTGTTAGAGTAACAATCAGAGTATCCAAGAAGTACCACCACAGGGACAAGGGTAGAAATACCATAAGGAAGACTGTACAGTACCTCCCGAGATGAGCAAATAAGAGGGTTTTAGATATTGTTATTGACTGGTTGTATTTTAAGCTGACAAGTTGAATTTTAAACCCTCCAGTTTTGATAAACAGTATACCATAACATCATCATCTGATTCTTCACCCAACTTCAGGTTTCCAGGAGGCACTGTTGACCGCTGGGAGCGTATTGCAGACATGATGGGACGAACTGTATTTGAAGTCACAAAGATGTCCAGTAAAGTGAAGGCTCGCTTAATGCAGCGCTCGTCTGAGGTTGAGAGTGAAGAAATTGTACCAGAAGTTAAGGTGAGCTTTTGTATAATTATATCAAATTCAGAGTACAGGACTTATTTTGAGTCTGTCAAAGTGTGTTACATTTTTAAGTTCATTTAATTCATGCATTCAAGCACACACTTCTTGATTAGTAGAGCAAATCTTTGTCTTATCAGTTAAAAAAGCTTTGTTTGTCTTATTCATGTCTGTACCTTGGTTGTTCAACAGGTGAAAGTCAAAACTAGAGCAGAGAAGTCTGACCTGTCTGCTGGCTGTGATGAAATGTGGAACCCCATACAACAGAAGGCCTTGGAAAAAGCATTAAAGCAAAACCCAAAGGGCACTGACCAGCGCTGGGACAAGATTTCTCGAGCTGTGCCGGATAAGACTAAGGTAACAGGACTGTATAATGAATCTCTTGATATCTCAATATATATAGGGTAAAAATCACAGCACTCAAGCTCATGTATATAAGTTGATGATATACCGGGTGTGTACGACTATCAATATGAATTTTCTGTAGTTTAGATATGCCTTAGTAAATAATGGCTATTTTTACATTACCAGTCTCAAGTTTTCAAGTTATGATAATGACCTTACAGGAGGAGTGCATGTTGCGCTTCAAGTTCCTTGCTGAGAAAATCCGCAAGAAGAAAGGGGAGGGATCCGAGAAGCAGGACAGTGAGGAGCCGCAGGAGGGGCGACCACAAGAAGAGACAGATGTGACTCTGGGTGGCTGTGACAGTAAATCACTTGAGACAAAAGAGACTGGAGACAAAATACAAAACCTTGATCATGGATTTAAAGAAGAGGATAATTGTGACAGAGTCAGCCAGTTGCAGGGAAATGAATCTCAGGATTAGTACTGAAGTTATTAGATCAACTTTCACAGGTGCTTTGTCCCAGCTCTTGAGATAAACTATTTTGATATTGGCAAATCTAATCAATAATGGTATAAGGTAAAGCTATCTTTACTAATTCAGGGTCGGATCCAGACCTCAAATTTGACCGATGTAGTTGGAATTTTACACTTCATTCCGTAATGCCACGTTTATAATAACTAATTAACTTATATTTACTTTGATTAATATATGTTTAGCCAGATATTTCAACCTATATTTTGTTATAAAATAAAATGGAGTAAGACTGTATATACTGTACGTATAGTTTTATTGATTTACACAATACTGTTTATAGCTTTGTACAGTATGTATACAAACAGACACTGACATACATCAATAAGTAATAAATGTACATAAGATAATTATAATATGTCATAATTCTTTATGATATCAACTAGTTCCATCCTACAAGGATGTACCTAAGCAAACTTGTTCACAATGATGTTCAAATCAAGTTCCATTGAATAGTGAACATCCATGAGAGCAAGTCCATTAAGATGATCATTATATCCAGTTACTTGCAGGGCAGGATTAACCTCAAGACTAATGAGGCTGTACTTAAGCCCTCATGATATTTAGGCTCTCAAGTTTAGGCCTTAATTTGTATTTCTTAAACTTAAATCTTGTCACAAGTTAACAACTTAACAAAGTGGTTAAGTAAATGACTTTTGTTATGTTTATTAAGGCTCTACATTATTATATACGAGAATAAATACCCTTTTTTTTTGCATATACGTAATATACAGTATGGTAGTACTGATCATATATAGGCCTTTCCCTCTTAGGCCCCTCACAACCTTAATCTGACCCTGACATTGTCAAAGGTGACCACCGCGTGATGCCTCAAGGGGGAATCCCGGCTTGCGTTCAGGTGATGTGAGTGTAACCCTGCCTGTGACATTACCCCAACACCAGGCCCAGCTTCGATTATCCAGAAGCTGGTGAGCCATGGAGGGAAAGAATGAGAGAGATCATTTTACCAATAGGTCATTTATTTGACTGCTGCATATGATACCTTTGCATTGGTCAGAATTTTTTTGAGTGATGTAAGTGCATCAGCTTGGATTCGGCCTTGTGATTCATCATAAATATAAACATTTAGTTTCATTTTGTAAAACTTGAGTGAAGATTGACCATATTACATTTCCCTTCACTTTTATTCTCGAGGAAGAAAGGTTTTCTTTTATTCTAAATGAATAACCAAATTTATATTGATTCAGCAAGGTTATATTTGTCATATGGTCTCATACGTGGTGATCACTGGTCATATAGTGTACACTAGCATTTGACCCTTATTCGTAGTTGCCACATTTTGTAGCAAGTCTCGGCTTTTGATGGGTTGGGTAACAAAAAATGTAATTTAGGGTGATGTGAAGTTGTGTAAGAAAGTGGAGAACAGTAAATTGTGGTATTTCCTAACAGCAGAGTTGCACAAAAGAATTGTAGATATTAGGGTGCTTGAAATGTTAATTTTAAATGCCTGATGGATGGATGATTGCTGATGCCAGGCTCAGTTTATATCATCATTTTGCCTTGTACAGTACAATGCAGTGCAGGAGAGTTCAGAGTGAAGTATTATCAGAAAAGGATGTAATGTAATCAGTCTTCCTTCTGTCCTTCAAGCAAGATTTGTAATTTTATATATATATATATATATATATATATATATATATATATATATATATATATATATATATATATATATATATATATATATATATATATATATATATATATATATATATATATATGCTAATAACCACTTTGACACAATATATTATTTTTATTACTCTTAAGGACTGTCATTTACCTTTGTATACTTTAGCAGGAAATAGAGGTTTCTTCCAGATCTTTATAGAATTATTTTTACTTGACACACATTTGGATCATGTGTATACTTACTCAGTTCAGTTGTGCTTGATACCATGGTCAGGGGCATGTCTCCACAACTGAGGTAGTTATCAAATGTTGCCAGCTCTCCAGATGACATTCATATTTTTCAAATATTTTAATTATCTTAACGCTGGCATGCATTTGCTTTGTTAGAATTTTATGAAGGTGGTTTTTGCAATTTATTTTTCTGGAGGCTACTGCAACTCGGTGTAGAGTATACAGTACATGTCAGCTGATGCAACCACTTTGCATTGTGCTCCTTAAGGATTTCATCACTGATTTTTTCCTTAATTATTTATTTACCCAATGCCTGTTTGTCTAAATCTTCACCTGTTTGTGTGGCCATTATCAGTACTGAATTGTGTGAATTATAGTTTTTTCTGATTCATCATGATTAACGTGCTGTATTTCAAAACTCTTAGCCATTGATAATGATGTTCTTCAGATATTATATAAACTTGGCTCTCTTTTTCAAACAGTAACACGGAAAATACTTTAGTTATATTATGTAGTTAACTGCTAGTCAAGAAAGTTGAATTTTGATTGAATATTTTTTCATGTGTAATTTGTAAGTGAATAGCCCATTTGTTAGTACTTTGTTAATAAAAATATGAAAACAATACATGTAAATGTTTAATTGTGTTGGATACTCATTGGAACAGTGGATATGGTTGATAAAGTTGATATCTGGAGGCCATAACTTACAGGACCTTTGGAGTTCCTGTAATGGAATATACTCCGACACAGCGGAGTACATTTCCAGATTACATAAAGAGCATATTCCTTCCAAGCTCTTGTAATCCTCAATAACACTGTTTTCAATGAAAAATAATATTAAATGATAAAATCTAATCTGATAAAAATGATCTCATAAACAGCAGTTGTGTTTGTTTATGTTTTAGCAAGCAAGATGGAGTTGATCGCTGTAGTATTAAACTATTGAGCTTTGCGACTTGAAAGGAACTAACAAGACCCTTTGGACACTCGTGTAAGTGATGGACAATTGTTGAAGTTTTACATATTTCCTCTATGTGAAATTTTGAAGATGTGCGAGGCATTGGACACTATTTTAGGGCAGAGAACAAAGATGTCACTGACTCACCGAATTATTATTATTTGTACAGGTATAACTCATAATATTTTGTATTATAAAATATGCTACTAGTTTCTTGAATCATTTAGTAGTGTTTATGAAGTTTTTTATTGCAAACTGTAAGTATATTACTCTATTTTAAATGTAATTGTAACCTTATCGTGAAATATTACCTAATTTTGCGAAGTAGATTATCATAGAAAACGGGAAATTTGTATCATAGAAAATGGGAAATATCTACTTTCCGGGAAAGTTGGTTATCTACTTTCCCGAAAAGTAGATTTTTTTTCTACTTTTCGGGAAAGTAGATTATCGACTTTTCTGGGAAGTAAATTATCGAATTTTGGGGAAATATTACCTAATTTTGCGAAGTAGATTATCATAGAAAACGGGAAATTATACCAAGGAATGAATATATAGAGAAACTTGTACTACATTCAATTAACGTTCAGCGCCTGACTACTGCGTCATCTCTTGATTTAATTTTACCATAAATATTTAAGGTCATCATAGAAAACGTGTTGTTGTCTAGAGAACGAGCTTGTCTTTAGCGTAGACTCCTGTCATAAGTCTTATACATTTTTATTCTCAGCAGCCATTGCATAAATATACATGAATGTCCGCTTATACTTTATATATTTATTTATTCACGAACAATGATGTTCCTTAACTAAAATAAGAGGCAATACCATGTTGCATAGTACATGAGATAACGGGGGAGGGGAAGGGGTTGTCTCAATTAAACTGAGTCCCAACTCCAAGCGTTAGCGGTCATTTTGGCGGTGTTTTGCTGTCCAATTTCCCCAAGAGAACACCCTTCCACCTTTTTACCTCTTCCAGCATATCTAAAACCTGTTTATAAATCCGGGCCGTGAGAAGTGGTAAAATTATAAAGAAAAAGAAAAAGATATAAAAATCCCGTATTATTAGTAACCAACGCCTCCGAAAGCTTTAGTCTGCTCATACATAATACTCGAATTAAAAAAAAAGTGCATTTATGTTTTAATGACAATTTTATTGAATAAATAAAAACAATAATTTAATTATTAGATAAATTTTCATCATTTGATATGAAGCTAAAGCTACAGTAGGTAGAGACATCAAAACGCGGACAGGCAAGAGGTGCCAAATGTTTGTTGCAGTTCGTCCAAAAATAATTCGTTCATTGGCGTTTCTTCAAGGCAGGTTAGAATTTAATTACCAAATAGTTACTGTATATAAAGATTAATTAATATTAAGTCTTGCATTAATTGTTTGTATAGTACAGTATGGCGGTGAAGGATTGCGGTAGTGTAAGATAATTCGTGTTGATTAATTCTGAAGCCATTATACGTGTGGATATTTGACCGGTTGTCGGTTAGGTAGGGTTTTTTTAAGACTAACACCAGAATGAAGTGATAGAACTGGACAAAAATTTGTGGAAACTTTAATTACAATCCATTCAGTGTCGTTCTGTATGATTTAGAAGTTTTTTTCTGGTCACTTAAGTAAGTTAGGTTAGGTCAGGTCAGGTCAGGTCAGGTCAAGTTAGGTCAAGTTCTAATAGGCTCTGTGCATTCTCATTTCCATTTACAGTATATATTTAATAGATTGTAAATATCGTTGGCTTTTATTGGCGACTACACCGGCGATGCGCTGTGTGTTTTGATGGCTATATTCTTACTATATTTTCATCAGTGAGTTACTTCTGATATAATGATCATTTTTATTTTTTTTGGGGGGGGGTTAGGTTAGATTAGGTTAAAAATTAAGTTTAACTTTTCAATAAACACTTTTTAACACATTTGCCATAACTATGACAGTGCCCACTATAAAACTGGAAATTTGTGGCATTTTTTATTTCGTTTTCTGTGAAAAATAATTGGTGGTGAGTCGTCAATAATTACCATATTGTTTCCACAAAGTTTCGCCCAATTCTATAAATTCCTTGTGGTGTTAGTCGAAAAAAAACTGCCTAACTAACAACCAGACAAATATCCACAGTGTGTAGCTTGATGTCTGCACTTTAGTGGAATATAAATACTGCAGATCAAGGCTGTCATACTGTACTGCATTGACACACCATCTTTAGACGATTTTGGGATAAAAGATGTCTTGCTTAACTCATGAAAATCTTAAAATATGGCGAGGATTTGCAATTGTTGGTTTATTATTGTGGCTATTCTTTTCGTCCTGAACAGTAATATATGCTGACCTGAGGCTGTGATCTACTTTATCCTCTTCACCACTGATCGATCTGTTAACTTCTTTAGCGATCAGTCACGTCTCTTACGCACTGTTGGCACGTACTGGGCATGTACCAACTCCTGAATGTATCTGAACATGCTCCAGTGTTGGTCAAGTCTGGTCTTGAATGAGCTCACTCGGTGCTGTCACAATGCTATCTGTTGGCTAACATACCAGTTTCATACCCAAGAACAAGTTAGGGTGCATATAAATATTAAGAATATTAGTCTGGTTTATCCAGCCACTTAATGAAAATTATCTGTATAAGAAAACTTATTTCTTACCATAAGAATAAAGCAAATAGGGTGAAGGAATAGCACGTTTTGTATTCAGGTTATTCCCTCGGTTTCCCATAAATATAGATGCTACCACCCGCCAGCTTCAGGATGATGTCATGTTTGCATGTCACTGTTGATAAATGCCTCACACCAACCCACTTTGACTGTTAAGCAACAGAATGCTCCCATAGTGACCAACTGACTAACCTTCCTTCCTTTCCTTGAACCTACCTAACCAAACTTAACAAAATTTGACCTAAAATAATGATGATAAAAATATTAATAATGATTTAGTTCCATCTTAGGATAGGTAATGTAGGTTAGGTAGGTTTTGCTGGTAAAGTGCATCTTATCTTGGTAATTAATAATACGAGGTGGAGAAAAAATATATAGAGGCAGTCCCCGAGTTACGAACACCCACATTTATGAACACCCACACTTACGAACACCCACACTTATGAACACCCACACTTACAAACACCCACACTTATGAACACCCACACTTATGAACACCCACACTTATGAACACCCACACTTACAAACACCCACACTTACGAACACCCACACTTACGAACAGTATCCCAATATATAGTATTCACCACAAAAATCTTTACTGTAACTAAAATCCCATGGTTTTACATTACTTTTATTATTCTGTATTGTTTAACATCACTTTATTTACTTTATTTGTTATGTATGAGATATTGTTGTTTTTTATGTGCAGGATTGTACTCTAACCTAACCTAAACTATGGAGTTAACACTGTTCCGACTTACCAACAGGGTCCAGGAACATAACCCGTTCATAATTAGAGATAGTTTTACGTGTAAATTAGAGCCATGTTACGATCCACCAAATTGAATTAGGTTTGATATTTTCCATCTAGCAACTCAGTGGTGTCTGGACTTTGTACAAGATTCCCACATGGCCAGTGTGTTTGGCTGTATCCTGAGTAGTTACATCAGTTTCTGCCAAATTCCTGGTGACAGAGAAATTACACACTGCCATACTAGCCCAATTTTTTCTCTCATAAGTTTCCAAAGGTCCCAAGAACATATCTGGTAAGGAATAGACTCACTTCGTTGCCCTGTTGGGTGAAAAAGTTCATCCATGGGAATGCAGGATGAGGCACAATAACAATTAAGTCTGCAGCGGGTGGCATGCAGTTATCATGCCAGTTCGGTTCCTTCTTAAAAGTCATCTCCTGGGAGGCCCAGAAAGACCTCCAAGGCCACTGATATGGTTATGAGAATGAGGTTCTTTTAGTTGCCGGTGTATTTACAGTAACTTTAGTTGCCTCCCTTATGAAGTGCAGATTACACAGTATCCACCATAAGTTTTTTTCTGACTCCCTTTATTTAGCTGCTCCTTGAATCATGAGACTTCTTGGAGTGACTCGAGACCATGAATCAAGGATTGATCTTGGAAATCCCATATTGTTGAACAATCATCCAAAGAGACTCAGAGCTCTCCCTCTTCCCTTTGGTTCTATTGTGGACTTTAGCTGACTGAGGCCTGTTGCTGGAAATCCAGTATGGCTGATAATGGACAGGGGATGGTGCAGGCACAAGTTGCTTTCACATCTTTCTCACTAGGCACCAGGTCTATGATCTGTCAGTCACCGGCCTCAATCAGCCTCCTCCGCTCTAAACCATCTTGATAACATTTAACCTCCACTTCATCCACTGTTTTTCCTCTTACCATCAATCCATCTCATGCGTGGTCATCCAACAGGTCGTCATCCCTGTGGATTCCAGTTAAACTCTCTCATAGCTGGTCTCTGTTCTCCCATATGCTGCATATGTCCAAACCATCATAATTTAGTCTTATCAATGTCTTTTAAAATTGGTGTTATATTAAGATCTTTGATTTTCTTATTCTTTATTCTATCTCATCTGATCACTCCTCTAATAAGGATGAGCACTGTACAGTACTCTATCACAGCAGCTTGGAGTCGACCCCTTTGTAAGTCACAAGACCTCCGATCCATATTTTCGAATGGGTTTATAATGCTGTTGTATATGATTGTTTTGCATTTTACCAGCATATTAGTGTATTTAGGATAGGATACAGCATAAAGTATTTCTACTCTCTGAATATTTTTACTGACAGTTGTGTTAAATGTTATGATTAGTATCAACCACCAGTGTTGAGGGTTAGTCTTGGTTATAACCCAAAGACTTGGCGAAAATGACATCTCTGTCTGATGCAGCAGTAAAATGGGATTTCCAGGATCTGTCCTTGATAATGGTATTTTAATATACTGTACAGTATTTATATTTGTTTTTATTAATTGTTTTATGTTTCTTTTTCTTCAGTTCTTCAGCTACCAGTAGATTGGCATTTTGGATTAAAGTGCAGTCAAACTATTAACTCATTACGGAGTATTGCATCATATACCTTGAAATACCCAAGGCACCCTGAACAATTCCAAATTGTACGTGAGATTTCTGGCTTGCAAAACAATCAATTTTCATTTTTGCCACTTCTTACAAGGGCAATGGAGAGTGAATGTGACAGTGAGACTCTGGACGTTGAAGAGAAAATGAAAACCATTTCAACTTGTAAGCCAAAAAGACAGAGAGAAAGGGATTCAACTACAGGTTCTACCACGAGTCCTCCACCCAAAAAGTCTCAACAAAGTCTCAACAGCTCTTTTCAACCATCTGAAGAATATTTACATTCTACTACAGTTCCCTGTAAGGCAAGAGGTTTATCTGAATATAGTGAAGGAAAGAGTGAACTTAATGATAGATTAGTAGAGGGTAATACACATGAATGTAACCAACTCAACTCAGAACCAGCAGTGGCTTGTTCAAACATAACCAGCACAGGTACAAGCTCCTATAACACTACACCTGAACATCCTAGTGTTAAGGTTGCTGACACACGTTACCACAAGATGCTAACAAGCCTCCCTGGGATGAGTGGTTCAAACTTGTCACTGAGCAAGAGTGTGTCAGGAGATAGTCTGGACCAAGAGTTTTCCTGGGGAGAAAGTGAAAATATTTCATCAGGTGTCTTTGAGACCGAGTGTGAGTCATTAACTAGTAGTCAGGTCCTTCCTGATGGTGAAGCTAAAGAAAGCAAGACTCTTATTGATGCCGTTAAAATTCTTGATGGGACTGAAGAAATTGTGTCCAGTACTAAAAAGGATAAAAGGAAACGAACAAAAGAGCGAAAAAGGAAGAACTGGAAGAAGCAAGGAAAAAAAGCTGTGGACAGTGTTGATGGAGAGGAGACTAAGAGCAAGAACGTGCGAGCTAACTACTTCTTGGCGATACAGGTCACTAATGCTGATGTGAGTACTGTACCATCACTCTTACCTGTTTCTTTTTCTTATATTCGATGTCATTCTTTTAAGTTCCATGTACTGGTATATATGTAATTACCATTATTCTTGACATAATTTTCGTCTGCATAATTTGACTTATTCTTTTGTACAATACGTACCAATGTACAGTTATAGCTACACTCTTATATTATTACCATTCATTTTGTATACTGTACAATGATATATAGGTGGTCGAGCATTATATAGTATTATTCCGTGCTATACTATACGTACGCACTCGTGTTATATTGAATTATTAAAGATGTTAAAGAGTGTGGTTACACACGTCTGTAGATTTGAGTGATGAATGGTGTCATATCATCGTGAATAGTTGTCTGGGGTTGTATATGGTAGAGAAATCCTTTGTCAACTGCTGGAGATGTTTCAGAATTCTCCTACATTATTGTTGATAAGGGTTGGGTCTAATGGGTTATTAAGGGTGCAAGGGAAGTGACCATGTGTCTCATGTTCATAGATACAGTACTGTACTGTATTACAGTATAAAATAAATTGGATTTACTGAAACAGCTGTACATACATGGCCCAGTCACCATAAATGGTGGCCACTTTTATCATATTTATGAGAAAACGAGACTTACCATAAATGTAATAAAAGTGACCACCATTTATGGAGACTGGGCCATGTATGTACATTTTATAAATTCTTATGCATATCTTTTACTGTATCTTCACCAGCTTTGTTTGCTTCATTCCTCCCAAACAAAGTTAAACCGCCTGAATGAACCTTATATTGTACAGGTACAGTACTGTACCGGGTACTTTATTAGTCCCTCTGGCCCATAAATGTGCATACTGTATTGGTGATTATGTCTGTTGTATATTGTTCTTGCTGACCTATTTTATTGCAATTAGTTTTTATTATTATTCAGTATTATCATTACCATTGTATTATGAGTACAGTACAGTACTCTTATTAGCTTATTCATGGGGTAATTGGTTATTATTTCTTGTTATTAACTGATACTGTACATATAATATACAAGTCTATACAGTACAGTATATATATATTCACAGATTCATAAGGCAATTGTCAAAGTTCAGGAAGACATGATGGCATCTTATGAGTTCCTGGCCAGAAGTTTTGTTGATGTGGCCACCTCTCACCTCACACTTCTTGTTGCCCACATAGACACAGAGGAGTCACTCACAGTGTAAGTTCACTTACATTTTTGTAGAAATTTCTGTCTGTCCATCATTACCGTCTCTTCATTTGTATTATACTAAATGTGATTGAATTTCAAATATAATTGGTATGAATCAGTCTCTACCTAAGAGCTGGGATGAGTTTGAAAGTTGGCAGAGAATATCTCCGACAGATCGACCCTCTTTAACCTGCACCCTGTGGTCCAACAATGTCTGTAGTCCAGCATGATTTTTGATTGGCTGTCTCAGCTTGTTTTGATCTGCCTGTCCCAGCTCTCGGTGTTCTGTGCATCTTAAATAAATACGGAGTGTACTTTGATTGTGATCATTGTGACAGTGCCCAGTCAGCAGTGGAGGAGTGCTGTAGCAGGGTGATGGAGGAAGTTCGTGCCAAGCCAATATTGCTGACTTTCTCAGGAGTGAGCAATTTTTCAAACCAGGTTAGTAGTGGACTTTCATAGAATTAAAATAAGTTTAAAAGGAAAGAGTTGAAATATGTATTGTATGTTTATGGTAGTGTATTAAGGGTAGGTCTTCAGTGCACTAGGGAAGAGTCAGTTGAGCTTCTGGCAAGTGCTGCTTAATTTTTCTATGGAGATCTGCTCTGTCCTGCCTGGAGATAGACTTCTTGCAATAGGTAAAGCCAACTGGTGAACATTGACAGTGTGTCCTGTTGCCTTGCAGGTTGTTTTTGCACAGCTGGTAGAGGATGAGGAGTACCACCGGCTGTTGAAGTTTGCAGAGTCTGTGCGGAATGTGTTTTCAGAGAAGGGTGTGTGTATGCCAGATACAAAAGCTCTGAATCCTCACCTCACAATATCAAAGTTATCTAAAGCATCACGTGTCAAAGGCAAGGTTAGTTTTTTCAGTGCAAGTGGAACTACATTACATTACATGTAATGATGCAGTAATAGGATAAATCCATTACTATGTACTGTACAGTATAATCCAGTTTTATGAGCATGATGCTGCAAAATATGTTTAATCCAATATTGATTACAGGTATTTTGGACTAATAGATAGCACAATACATTTTGATCAGTTAAAATGCTTAGAGGAGAGATTATTTCTGGAGCTGATAATAGAGTTTTCAGTTATGCTCTGTGGTAATTATTTTACAGGAATGGCATTCATTCTGCTTTATGAGTTATTAGAATGGGTAAATGATTTATTTATTGACTTATTTTTTTTGTCATATGACTAAAGTAGGCGGATAGTCTTTGATTACCTTAAGGAGTTGCGACCCTGCCTTGCCAGCTGTTCCCACCATGTGGGTTGGTGTTAGGAAGGGCGTCCAGCTGTAAAACTTTGCTTCAACATGCCTGATGGCAACCAGATCACCAGAGCTGTGCCTTGGTCTCTGCTGCATTTTCTAGGCTGGTGCCCTAGGTTAGCAGTGGTAAGTGGGGGGAGGGAGGGTCCTATTCTGGTTTTACCCAACAGCTACCATCTGGTAATTGCAACTAACCCACACAAGTGTGAAATAAGTTGGTAAAATGTTCATGCTGCTTCCTTCGAATGAAGCGACAAAAAATCGCTTCAAATTAAATTTTATTTCTAATTTGCAGCCTACTACACGACGGATAGACCCTTCATGCTACAAGCAGCATCTCGACCTTCATTTTGGTTGTCAAACAGTGTGTGGCCTCCAGCTGTTGTCTATGGAAAAATCGAAGGATGAGAATCGTTATTACTATAATGCCAAGGAAACATCATTTGGTAATTAACACTTTGTCATAATTTTAAATTTAGTAATTGTTCCTGCACTGGACTAATGATGATGCCATTATGGTGAGTAAGGCCTGCAGGTCCCATAATGAGCAGCCTCAGACAAGTAATGTGCAGGATAGGTCAGCTACAACTGAGTCCATAAATAACTGCACTTTCTGTAGTTGACCAACAGCAACTGTACTGTATTGCATCATTGTGTTTACCAAAAAAGTGTCATTAAAATTATGTTTTGTAACATTTTGTGGCATTTTAAGATGTTTATTTTATTATTATTATTATTATTATTATTATTATTATTATTATTATTATTATTATTATTATTTGTAGGAACATGTCTCATCTCTTATAATGTGAGTTCATGAGGAAGTGTGCTTCAGTTCTGGTACTTTACTGATATACGAGTACATTGTTTCACAGAACGTCATGTTTTATAGGAATGTATCCACTACACAAAAAAGAGAACTTAATGTATTGGTACTTCTCTCCATTCTGCTTAAAGTTCTGGGGTCAAAAGGTTGTAATCTAATGACTGTCAAAACAGTTTGACAGTGTGTTCAACTGCTATCAATAAATTTTTCATCAATAAATTTTTCACCTCAGTTAAGTAATTGTCACACCATTTTTACTGAATCAAGAATTAATATACCACTAGAGAATTAAATGAAGATAAGAAAATTGTTATTATTTCTGTTCTGCTTCTACATATATCTCCCCATGATCAAGTATGCATATCTTCTTTCAGGTATTGAGTCTAAGGAAAATACAGATCATTCACAGTGCTGCTTCCCTAGAAGACCACTTTTAAAGTCAAAACAACCCAAACACCAGCGGTCGTATTCTACTGGATCAGCATCACCTCCAGAGGCCCCACAAAGTTGGCTGCTACCTACAGTTGGAGTAATGACAGCGCTGGCTGCTGCTATAGTGCTGAGTTTTATTGCGATCAAAGTTCGTGGTAAACCTTGAAGGGTTGTACGTTGCCTTTATAATTGTAATTTACAGAATTGTAATTTGTCAGCTACGTAAAGGTTACCAGGCAACTGTTTGAAATATTACACCTATAGGTTTGAATTTATTTTCAAAACTGTTTTGATTGTGATTACAAATCTACCTGTTTTTTTATAATTAAAACAGTTGATAAAAATTTTTTCTTAACTTTGCTCTCCTGAAATTTGTAAAACTTAGATATCCAAGCCCTAAATAGCAATGTACCGGTAGATATTAAAGCAGTCGTTGTTTCTGTTTGTGTGTACATGTTGGTGCTGACATGTGTGTATGTGAACATAATATTTCAAAGAAACAGACAACCCAATCTGCCAGAATGTTATGACGGCACCGAGTGTGAGCTCCATCAAGACCAATACTGGTGCAGGTTCAGATACATTCAGGAGCCGGTGCATGCCCAGTACTTCCCAACCGTGCGTAACAGAGACGTGACCGACTGCCCAAGCAGCTAACAGACCGATCAGTGGCTAAGAGGATAAAAGCAAAAGTAATATATGGCACATGGATTGTGTGGTGGCCAGGGAAGAAACAACATCATTTTAGGCAAGGTAAGACATACTATTGAACATGGGGTGTTGCCAGGCTTCACCTAAATTTAGCTCCTCATTAGTGAGATTTGATTACTGTCTGGACTATCAGTTACACAGAGGCTTCGAAGTTATTGTGGGTTTAGTAATCACAGGCGAGAGGATTCACTGCCGGACTACTTCCAATAGCCCAGCTGTGAAAAACATTGCCAAACTCAAGGTCCCTAAGATATTGAATCATGTTCTTAATCCTTAATTGAATTTTACCGAGAACTAAAAATCCCAACCCAATGGGTAGGCACCTTAAAAAAAAAATTCCTCTTTTATGAGATATTCTGCTCATGTATACAACAAAGTACCATACTCTATAACCAGAAGGACAAGTGTTGATTAGGTGTGGTAGATGTCCAGTATAGTACTGGGTTGGCTAAGAAGCCACTTTGTTTTGATGTATAGTAGGTAGTAGGCAGCTATCAAGTAGGGAGGTACTACTGCCTGGGAAGATATTGTAAACATAATGTGTTGTCTAATGGTAGACCCTGCTGCCATATGGCATCACAAAAATTGTAACCAAGTCCCAGGTTGCCGATCTGACTTTCTGCCTCATTTACATACAATTGCAGGGTCTCAATTGTTTCTCTTACTGTTGACAACACAACATATTTTCTGCACTGCATATCGTTTCTCACTCTTGATATATTTTTCTGTCCAAGAGTCGGTAAGGTACATACATACTGTACAACTGGATGATATTCATAAGGTTAGATCAGGCCAAGGCTTCCATACCAGCACAGAATCCTTGGTTAATCATAAACTGTATTGTAGTAAAGTTATAACTAAGAACATTCAGTAATATTAAATGCTACATTAAAAAAAACATCAGTATATGTAATAAATCACTGAATTTTACTCAGCAAGCAAGCAGTTAAGTAACAAAATCCATTCATCTATTTACTTTGAGAAAATATGTCTATTAGACTATTACCAATGAAATCTGTTTCTTGTCGTCACCTGATATGGCATGGTAAGTACACTACACAGCTTTGGCTGACCATTCAATCAATCTTGTCACAGTGTTGATCTTTTGTACAGTAATCTTTATGTGGATCACTGTCGAAAAACTCCTCTCACCAGTTATAGAAGACGGGCTAAAATGGATAATTCTTTTAAAAATTTTCTAGTGTTACAGACTGTTTGTGGTAATGGTTCATTTTTAACGCCACCAACCCCTCCACAACATAACAGTCCTCAACAACAGTAATACAGTACAGCATGTTCAGCAGTATATTGTTAGCAGATAGTAAGTTTCAGAATCAATTCATTTAATGTACAGGGTGTCTATAACATATTCACCTGATTATGAAGCTCAATCAAAAGTTTACTGTAAAAGATATCATAAACAGTTTGCTGCAATTAATAAAGCAACTCAGGTTATCCTTTGACATGTATTTAGCACACATAACAGCACTTCAGTAAACCTCCACATGGCCCCTTTCACCAAACAAATATTTTTGGTTAACATTTTATTCACATCACATGAACATAAATAGCACGTATACATTTATATAACTTGGAAAAACAACCAAACAACACACATAGTGGGAAAAACAACGTACTGCAAATATATTTTTAACGTTAAATCATTACGGGAAACTATTATGTAATTTACAGAGAAATAACTGATAGAGGAAAATGTATTGCCAAACCCCGACTAACTTCACCTGGTTACATTCAATTCCATTTATTGATACGACAAATAATTCTTCACCAGAAAAAACTGTGATGATGATAAGTTCAATGAACAAAACAAATTCAATATTGTACCTGTATACAGATTTAAGTTCATATTTTCACTTATACAGCCATAAAAAAGTCACAGCCTAAACCACTACTCATCAATTCACTGTTGGCCAGCTGGTAAAGTTACTGTCAAAACCATCACGACTGAGTGATTTCATTTAAATTCAGTATCTTTCACTTCCAAGACTGAACATCGAAAAAAAATTGATGCAGGAAGTCATCATACCTCTTGTAATTACAAGTGAGTTTGACATACAACGTCCAAACTACCGGGTAAATCTTTCAAGATAATTTTATAACATGAAGCAAGCATGCAAGTGCAGTGGAAACATTCATCTCACAGCTGTATGCAATACATCACTTTTCCTTTGATTCATTGTAGACTGGAGGACAAGAAAACGAACTCACTGTACATAGACCTGCCGGAGATCTATAGCTTTCAAAGCAGCTAGTTAAAGCCGTGTTTTCATGTAGTGTTTCATCATGATAATTCCAGAGTCCCTGCAAGAGATACTGCATAGTGGATACATACACCCTAAATTTCTATAAAACATACAAGCAACATGGTTATATAAAGCCAGCACCGCAGCCAGAATGTAGCACGAAACGGTCTTAATAGTCACCTTTCAGATTATTATACCAAAATAACCACCTCAGTCACCACCTCCAGTACTGTACACTGATTTGGAACGGCGACTGAGTTTGTATTTCACCTGTGTTATTCTTTTGTCAACAGCTTTTGAGTTATTACCACAAGTTATCCTTACACGAGAAGGAAAACCTGACTAGTTCACTTGCATTCATCAAGGTAAACCTCACAAATTTTGATCGAGTCTGTGTCACACGTAAACACACGCCACAAGTCTTCTTATGTTGAAGTCTCATTGGTTGGTGCTGTTGCATTTTGGCCCATGGGTCTGGGTAACTGTTCGACTACTCTGTTTTGCTGAGATGGGGCCATGTGGAATACTGTGGGGAAATCAGAGTCGAAGAATCCATTACCCGGATAGAAACCAGAGCTCTTCACACGCCCACCTTCAAAAATTACTCTTGGCCGGTTGTTTATGCCCTGGGCAGCATTGTTCAGCTGTGGGTTGGAGGGTTGACCTAGAGAGGGATGCAGAGATGGGCGGAGAGGTGAAGGGTTATATAGCGAGGGTCGGGGAGGAAGCAGAGGAGGTCGCTGGGGTCGGGGAGATGGGTTAGGTAGTAAGGATTGCATAGGCGAGAGGGGTGATGTTGGGGGTCGAGGAGGAGATGGGTTTCTAAATGAGGGTCTGGAGGGTGATGAAGGGAGAGGTAGGGGTCGAGAGGGTAATGAGCTGGGTGGTAGGGATCGCGGGTGGGTGGGTGGATTTGGTGCTCCTGGATAATTTGCATCAGATGGTGTCCCAACTGAAGGAGAAATGGTCTGACGTGGCCAGGGTCCCACCGGATATCTGAATCGGGGAAGTTGGACTTCTCTGGGATTGTAGAAAAAGTTTGGATAGGTGGTGCGGGCATAAGAAGGGAATAACCAACTAAGCAGACCAGAATTTGGAAACAAGTTGGGTGGTGTGCGAATTACATATGGATTATTTGGTATTCCTGGATTGCGACCATTATGTGGGATACGCTGGTCAAAGTTGTTGTGATCTCTGTATGGTCTGGGAGAAGGACTGTTCCTAAACTGGTGTGGGTTATGGTTGTTGATGGGGGTTGTTGGAGGGTCAAGATCAATGTCGTTCATGTTGTGGTTCTGCAGGAGGCTGGAGTAACTGGACACTTCTTCGTAATCGTCATCGTAGTCCTGGTCGATGTTGTCCAGCTCCTCGTCTTCAAACCGCCCCTCTTGTGGAGATATTGGTCGAGTGTGGTGTGGGCGGGGAGAAGTTGAGTGTGATGGGTTGTGAGGAGGTGGGAAGCTGTGGGCGGGTCTACCATGACCTCCAAAGTGTTGTCGTCCAAAGGGGTTTTGTGGTGATGCATTTTCAACACTCTTCAAGTAGATATTTCCGTCTTGGCCGACATACAGATCGTCTCTAAGCGGGAAGTCATTTTTATATTGGTATCCCCTGTAGGCGTCTTGATTAGGGTCCATCACAACCTCGTATTTTATGTTTTCTTGAGGAAACTCCTTCTCTTCAGTTCCCAAGGGATCTGTTGGCCTCAAGCGTTGGAAAGACTGAGGTCTACGTGGATCATAGTTGGGAGGGGGTACTGGGTAGGGAAAGCGAGGCAGCTGAGGGAACTGGTTTGGTCCGAGTATATTAAAGGGATTCAGAAGCTTCATAATGGAGTCAGCGGTGTTGCCCAGGCCGGAGTATGCTGGCCTAGAGAAGCTGTCTATTGGCTGGGGTTGTGGCGGCTGTGCACGACTGGCACCATTTTGAAACCTGGGTGGAGAGGGAGCAGGTGGTGATGGTGAACTACCACGAGGAGGAGGGTAGCTGTAGCTGCTGCCTTCAACAGGTGGACGAGTGTGGCTGTTGCTGCGGCGAATATCCTGCCCTTCATATCTGTTGAAACTCTTGAAATAACGGTCAAAAGAATCATGGAATGAGTTTCCAAAGAGATCGTTTCCACTGTTTAACCTGGAGGCGGGTTTCGGTGAGGGGCCTACCTTGATGTTGCTTGTGGATGAAGCAGGGAGTTGAGGATTCCTATTGGGTGGGTGAAGAGGGTGCGGTTGTGGCCTATATGGCGGGTGGAGGGGCCGAGGCTGCGGCGTCTTGTACCTTACCATCCGCAGCCCCATTAGATTAGCCAGAGACGGGACATGTTCCATGGCCACTCCCTGACTGGCCAATCGTCCAGGGTCTATCCAAGCCAAGGCCTCTGGATCAGGTAGTTCTTCTCCCCCCTCTGCCATATCGCCTCCCTCATTATCTTCCTCACTAACCGTCCTTTTCTCTTCTGCTTCTCTTCTCCTCCGCAGTGAACATTTCCCTCCCGTCCTTTTACATCTGATGAATAACTTGTCCAGTAACCGTCCCTTCTCCCCTGATCCCGTGGTATTTTCGGTAAAAACTTCTTTATCATATTTCGTTTTATTTTCACTATCTTTCATGACTAAGACAAGAGTCTGTGTTTCCTCTGACTCTTTAGGGGCCTCTACACGACTATTGTCTCCCTCACAACCTTGGCACCCCTGGAGGTGAGCATCACTATGGGGTGCGGGGGGACCTGGAGACACACACCCCATCAGGGAGTTGAGGGTCTCACATGAGGTTCTGGTCGGTGCATCAGTGAGCAGGCGTCCAACATGCTCAACGTTCAATCCTCCATCCTGAACGTTTCCGCCACCATTACCATCACCAGTACTTTTACTTTCACCATCGTGGACATACACATCTCCATTCGCCCATGCTGCTGCCACCACCTGGGGGAAAAATTTATTTAATTCATAAACCTGTCCTGGGAAAGAGACAAGGAGAATAAGTTGTACTTCATTAAATTTTTACCAAGAGTATCTGTATGTATTGACTGACTCGCGCATTGATTACTGAAACAACTACAGTAACTGAAACTAAAATACGGTTATGTATTAATAATAATAATGAGGCAGCACAAAGCTTATTACTGTATACATTAATGTGATTTATTAACAAGTAGTTTGCTCACATTCATCACATTCACCTTTAAAATATTAATATTTACTATTTGGTGTAGAAACTTATTATCAGCATAACATACCAGGCATAGCAAGACGAGGGCTCCAGAGTTCAGCATGATGATCCCTTAAAGCTTAAATATAACTCAAGTCACGAGGAGCTTCGGTTTCTGGCTGCTCTTGAAGACCACTGGTTTTTGTAGCTAACTGGGTTCATAGTCTTGAAGGTCCCTGGCAGGCCGTGACCCTTATGGAGTCTTGGCGAGATTCCTTACCCACGTGATGATCTTCTGTTGTTGAAGGTAATTGTGGTTCACGTGTGTTGGTTCTGTTACTGCTGACCTACACACACATATACCGGTCAGTCTTCACATACCTCACGAACACATCAATTCACCAAAATTTCTTAAGTCACAGTATTTCGACCCAAACTTCAGTAATCAAACTATAAACTTAATTACATCACTCCGTAGCCTTTATATATGAAGGACTAACTCACATTTCAGGCACCGTCCTCGTGCACAATAAGTGCTGGCAGGCACCACAAGCAATGACTTCTCACCACCCGCACTAACCTCCGGGAAATGACACACTGAAGGAATTTGTGGCGGTGGTCAACTCGACGTGTGATCGTGAGCGGTGCAGGACGACACCACCACCTCACGCCACCACCACTCTTGACTCTGCCAGGTAACACTTAGTAATATTATACTTTGCATAACTTGTGCTGATAGTTCTTCTTGTATTAAGATTTGTTATAAACTTTTTTATGTTCAGTTATAGAACGTTCAAATAATAATGGTGACGATGTATAGAAATATAAAAATTTATCTGCGAAATAATACTGCACACTTAAACTGAGCTTTATACACTTGCCATAACCTCTGGCTCTGCAACAGTGTATCTTAGGTTAAGTTAGAATTACTTCTTATACAGGCAGTGACAATAACATCACTCCAAAACTGTTATTTTAAGATGGCGCGCAATAATGTCTCTCTAGCCTCATTATATCATTAGTGAGAGATGAGGTGACAGCGGCCATCAACCCCCTGGCGGCCACACTTGAAAACTTGTAACTAGTGAGCACCACACATTTGTTCTTTAGCTGTTTTCCGGATGTTGTGAACCAGATTTAACCTGACCCCTCTCGGGCGTGCAGTGTATGGCTTCACTATTGGTACACTGCGAGGCTTCACTATTGATACACTGTGAGGCTTCACTAGATGGTACACTGCGAGGCTTCACTAGATGTTGCACCGTAAGGCTTTAGGTGCCTCCTGTGGAAGCGTTGCCTACTTTAGCGGAGTTGAGGCGATGGCATCACTGATCATGCCCTATAAAATAATCGGATAAAAAGTAAATGATAATAATATTCATAACCGCAACAAAAATATAAATATTATTGAAAAATAATCAGCAAGAATAATAAATATAATAGTAATCACACACAAACATATACAGTACAAGGCACTGCAGAAAGTTTCTTCACTGGCCAGATATTTTCATTGTCGCTTTATGCAGTGAACAGCTAAACCCAAGTGTTAACTGTAAACCGCCTGGCCTACCAATCTTGGCTCAGTAGGTTAAGAGCTTGGTGTCTCCATCTACGATATTTGTAGCAGTATTGATGCTTGAGAGATGATGTCAAGCAGTTATAGAGCAGCTTGCACTCACTCACCCACACCCCCCCACCGTGTGCTAAAGCCTACTGCCCTCACTCTCACGTGACTGGCTGCCTCATCCCTCCCCAGTCTGCTCAAGTGTAAACAACATAATTGCAGAATGTGGCCTCCCTGAGTGAAGAAAACGATTAACACTGATAAAAAAAATTGTGTACGGGAGTAAATGGATGGCAAATATTTCTTCATGTACGAGTAGATCACATCAAGCCGGGAAAACTTACAGTAGGTGAGAGTGGCCTGTGCGGATCACGTAAAAACTTTTTTTCTTTTCTTTTTTACGGGGATTAACCCACCCGGGCACAGGTCACTGACCCACATAGGGCCTGGAGGGCGAAAATGTAATAGTAATAATAATAATAATAATTAAAATTTATACAAAAATACACATTTTAAAATAAAATAATGAATTAATAATATAATAATAATAATAATAATAATAATAATAATAATAATAATAATAATAATAATAATAACACTGCAATAGTAATAAAGAAATAAAAAAAAGTGAGAAACAATATATGTATGTTGTGTTGTTAATAGTAAGAGAAACAATTGAGACCCTGCAATTGTGTGCAAATGAAATGAGGCAGAAAGTCAGATCAGCAACCTGGGATTTGGTCACAATTTTCGTGATGCCATACGGCAGCAGGGTCTACCATTAGACAACACACATGCTTCCAATATCTTCCCAGGCGGTAGTACCTCCCTGTTTGATAGCTGCCTCCTACCTACTAGCTTATTTCACTTAATTAAACCCCCTAGTGTAACCTGGGGGAGTTGGGTTAAGTTAAATTATATTAGTTTCAGTTATATTAGATTAAGTTATGCTATGTTAAATTAGGTAAGGTTAGGTTAGCATAAGGATGGTTAATTTTGAGGTGAAATAAGTTGGGATGCCAAATATTAGCGTGATCCCTTTGTTCAGCACTGATTACCAGAACAGCACTTTCTCGATAGGGTGAATGCCACTGTACTCACGGAACCTTGCCTTGTGAAATGATGATTGATGACTATGTATATTAACTGGTCTGCTAAAGGTAATAATATTGGGTTTACTGTGTGTGTGTGTATGTGTGTATGTGTGTGTGAGCAGGGCATCTCAAAAAAAAATTACGACCCATTTGGATTCGTATGTGAATCTTGACACACTAAGCTAACGTTGCTCTTGGAAAATCGAATTTATTCCTGGGGAAAGTAGGTCAAAGGTTACGCTCACAGGTGAAGGCTAGAGTTGAAAGTCATGCAAGGAGGAGGGGGGAGGAGTAAGAGGAGGAGGAGGAGGAGGGGTTGCAGAAATTACTTGGTGGTCTGATAACTACCCAACTATTTTCCAACGATTTTTATCTTCGTCTTCACCCTCGAGGAACGTAGTTATTTGGCGGTCTATTATGTGGAGAAGAATTGTGGTTCTTAATCATTTATAGTAGAATTTAGACTTTTGTCATTGAATTTTGTGTTAGAATTTAAATCACACTAACATTATCTAGTGTTGCCAGAATTCACTACACTCACTAGGTAACTTCAGACGAGGGAAAATAAATGTTGATTACATTCCCACTTACCTTGATCATCAGGTAGAGTAAGCAGCTTCTAAGCGGGTATTTACCTCTAAATATATTGGTCATGTCTAAAGTGGAATATTAACCACGTATGGAATATAAATTCAAGTCTAAAAGTGTATTATTACATGGATTCAATAAACAATTTGAGGGAAAATAAATTTGACATCGATAAAGTAAGAACTTGGAGGATATAATGATAGTTATTTTCTTTGTGACTAGCACCAACGATGACAAGAATAATAACGTAGCTACATCTCACATTCTTAACAACACTAAGGTTAAATTCCCCGTGTAATATTGTATCAGTGTGGTTTACTTACGGTGTTATCTGATGGATTTTCAAGCGTCAACTATGTGCATTAGGAGTCATAGTAATTTTGGAGTGAAGCAATTATGCATACAGTAAGTTCTCGCATTTAGAAGGCAAGAAAAAACTATGGGAGTTATTCATTACTAAACGTGCTGGGAGTATAAGATCCTTGTATGAGTGTGACAGGAAGTGTGAAGAGTGAAAGTGACAGTATGAGAAACTATGTGTGGGTGTGAAGGGAGAAGGGTGCATGGGGGCAGATTTCTACGGGGTGACCCACAATGACCCACTACTCGATCATATCACACCAAGCAATGTTTTATTTCACGGGAAAGAATTCCACCGGGCAATTGGCCATTAAATAAAATCTCACGCTACTGTTATTCTTTCCGAACAAGATCCCATCGGACAAGTTTTAACGCAATAAAACTTCCTTCGACAGTTCCACTGGACAAAACTATCATCACTACAACCTTCAGTCGCATCACGTTAACAGACAAAACCACACCAGCAAAATAAGAAACTGGTCGAGGTTAGGTTAATCTTTTGTTATTTTAGTGGGTGAAATTTTGTCCGGGAGGAAACTGTCCAATTGTATCATCGCCAGTGGGAATTTTGCCCAGATTTTTTTTTTCGCCAAAGAGAGTTTATCCCTCGACCAGCACACCATAACAGTATCAGGTTAACGCTATTAGTTTCTCTACAGTTCGCTGACTTCGTGTCGTTTTCACTGACGTCATCAGTACATTAATTAAGGCGAGTCACAGGTACCCGACACCGTTTACCTTAACTGTTGTAGCAAGAAAATTCTCAGAGGGGCGTAAGATAAAAAGAAATATTGGTTGGTGATGTAAGAGCAGCTATGTGCCTCACTTAAATTGTTTTATAACTTATAAGGTCGCGTCTAGCCAACTTATTATAGCCACGATACATAGATGGGTTATCAAAGGTTCATATTTCAAAACTATATTGAGATTCTACAACAACTAGATACGTTCCGCCAGTCCCAGTTAAGGGAAAAATTAAAGTACGAACCTTGAAGAATCCAAGCATCACTGTTGGCTCGTTAACTGCTGCTTGACGGATAGTAGCCGTCTTCAGTTGAGGACGGGACCGTTAATATGATTTTTCGAGCCATGATGGGTGACTGGCTGAAAATAGTTGTTGTAACTGTTCTAGGTACAGTTCACAGTATTTGTGGTTTCATAATTTTTTCATTAACAATTTTGAAATTTACTTATTTGCTGAGTTATGTTTGAACTGACAGTACTGTACTGTTACTTTTATTACAGTGGTATTTATTCACATCAAGAAGTAATCATACGTTGTGTGTTAGTACAGTTGTTGAACAAGTTCTGTGAGCTAGTCAGTCAATCGTGATATTCAATGAGGCGCTGAGACAGCTAAAAACTTTTTATAAGCTGGTCAATGTGTTAACAGTCTTGGTAAGTTTATCTGTTTTTCAGCGCCATTAGCTGTCCAAATGTAAACCCAACCAAGTTCTGTTCCATAAAATCCACACACACATCTCGGGTGCATTCTCGTCGTGTAGAGGGTGAACAACAAAGTTATCCTCAGTGGAGTCCCGTATGGCCACTTCCGGTGTAAACAAGTTGAATCATCGACCACATGCTGTTGTAATAACGGAAGTGCCATGTGTTTCCCACAGTACCCCAAGCAGGAAGAGTGGAGTAAGTGCAGCCGAGTGTATAAGAGTTGGAATGGAGCACAGAAGAAGAGGAATGGAAGTGGGCGTGGCCAAGTGTGGTTGTCTGGCTTATGTAAACCTCTTTTGGTTTTACCTTGACTCTCTCTGTTGAATTGTGCGTTTTACGGTGACATGGAGGTTTTGATATACTAAACTAAAGTCACCAAATTAAGATTCGCGATGTTCTGTTAACCCGTTGAGCACGAATCATCCACTCCTAACTTACAGTACGAGTTAGTACCATCGTCACTGGGTCTGACAGATATGAACACCTGGGATGCTTGTGTGGATTTTATTGACAAGGCGAGTAGAATAAAATTGGATTTTATGAGATGAATATCTGGCGCTACTATCCTTCAGTCATCGTTCTGTCACACAGGTTTCTATACAAAAAGTCGAGTACTGCGCTGACTATACTCACCTACCGTCGATCAGTGGTCAAGGTTACAGTACACAAAAGATTGACTTCTATTCCCCAAGTAAACTTGATAGGTATCGAATATGTCAAATTTATTTTAATATACACCATTTCATTTGTAATCGTCGTAAACATATTTATCTCTGGTTATTTGTTTGATCAACCATATACAGTATTCAAGCATTAACAGATACACTATCTACCAAAGTCTGGCTGTTTCAACTACACCCTAACGTAAACCAACTCCCATACATACTGTACAACAAATGACTCTTGTTCGCATTATCATTACGGATAGAGAAAGGATATCAATGGCCAGGGAAAGAGAGAGTTCCATTTTAATTCTCTCTGTTTATTGTTGACGAGGGTGTGTGTGTGTGTGTGTGTGTGTGTGTGTGTGTGTGTGTGTGTGTGTGTGTGTGTGTGTCACAGATCCCCGGTACGTGGTAGCTTTTTATATCACCAGTAAGCAACTCGTCTTGACATCTTCCCAGTTAGCAGGAGTGTGATGTGTCTTGAATAAAATCCCATCAGACAATTTCTAAGTGAACGAAATCTCCACCATCAAAATTATTAGTATTTCGTGAAAATCGCACAGGAAAGCAAATTAACTAGATCACTTAAGCAATGACAAAGATATTTTCGTCGTAATTTAAGTAATTCACAAGAGCTGGGTTTTTTTAATTCTGTTGGCGTTAAAATTAAAAATGGTTTTTAGTGTTCCCTGTAAATCTGTTGACATTTTGGAAGTCATTTTTGTCTGTCAGTCAACGGCAATCTTTGTGTGTGTGTGTGTGTGTGTGTGTGTTCATATGCATATGTAAATTGGCTGTGTGTATCCTACTTTTACGTGTGTGTGTGTGTGTGTGTGTGTGTGTGTGTGTGCTCGCGTGCATGAAAAATGAAAGAACGAGTTGAAAATAATTATCAGAGCATGAAGCAGTGATATTGCAACCACTATCTGCATATTAGTCATTCGTTTCTGTATCTGTATAGCTTTCTGTATTTATCTATGACTGTCTGTTTGTATAGCTGTCTCACTGTTCGTATTTCCCTGAACTTACGTGTGTATTAAAAAAAAATGTTTGCCTGTCTATAACTGCTCAAATCCATGTGAACTTTTACAACTGCCTGTTAATATCTGTCTATCTTTGTATCTGCGTGAACCAAGTCTGTCCGTTTGCCTGTTTAGGTAACATCAGTACATGTTTGGTCCCGTGAATCATTTATTTCCTCTTATTTATTTACTCTTTCGTCTTACTTTTACTTCTGTTTTCATTATTACCGTTACTTCTTTAGCTTTATTATCATCATCATTACGCGCAATAGAAAATGTAGATCAACAAAATCACTTCACTATATCAGAGGAAGTAGGGCGGGAATAATAAATGTCCTCCCTGTGACGTCATAATTAAAGTTCAAGAACGCACTCTTTATCAAGTTGAATCGTTCTTTTTATTTATATTCATGACGTCACTCAAGCTAATTACGTACTCCCATTTAATATCAGAGATAGCAACAATTTCTGACAGACATCCAGTCTAGTACAGAAAACTGTTATGCACTCGTGGAACAAATTGACAGAAAATTTTGTGAGCACTCTAGCCGTGAGTTCCTTTAGGTTCAAACTTCACTAACACTGATACATGTTCAGGTACATTCAAGAGCCAGTACATGCTTAGTACTTGTCCGACTAGTAGGTTTGCAAGTGGCGGAAGGAGTAAGGTTAGAAGAGGTTAGTTAAGGCAGCGGTTCTTCGAGTGGTTGTGCTTAAGGGAATCTGTGAAAAGTGTTCTCCGATCATCAGTTAAGGGAAAACGTGAAATAGCCCGACAATTTAGAGCTACAAAAATAATAGAATTACAAGTGATCGCGGGCCCTTCGTGCCCTTGTAAAAGTTTTAACGTTCGTAAATCGTACAGTGAATGAGGGTGCGCCAAGTCCGTAGACTTGCATTGTTTTCCATCGTAAATCAAATTGTTACTTAATGCCTTCCTAAAGAAACCATTGACATGGGACCAGGTTTGTTCCACTCTACGATGAAAAACGATTGTGCCGTTTCGGCTGCCCAGAACAGACAGACACACGCCTAGTCCTATAGTATATTAGATTAAGGTACAACTTCCATGGAGGGTGAACAACGAATAACTACTGAAAGTGAAAAGCGAATATAGATGAAAGGTGGTGACGGGCCGGCCATGTGAACAAGTGTGTGTGATTACCAGCGTCTCCCTGGTAATTCTTTCGTGACTTGATATAATGCGTCACGGTGTTCATGCGTCTGCCAGAGTCGTACTGTATGTACGAATGATTTTGCGTGCGTGTGTGCACGGTAATCCTTCTGGCTAGGTAAATCCGATAGTAAGTGATGATGACGTGTCTGTGTGTGCTTGTGTACAATATCTGTACCAGTTTTGCTTATACAGTATCATCTTAAAGGGCCCAGTGGGCTGAACACACGCTCGCTTCCTTACTTTTATTTTTTATTGAAGCAGCATGACACACGGTACAAGGATGACAACAACACGCTACGGTACATATTTCGTAAAAATTATGCAAATCATGCTGAAACATGCTAAACTCTCCTGTTGAAATTTACTATGTAAAGGCGCGACCAAATTGAAGCTTATACAATTTATTTTATTTTCACAGGTAACTATTACATTAATGAATTTGTTGAAATTTTGCTCAATTATCCCGTAGCATAACTATAAAATCTGAGAATATATTTTGTCGGAGTAATATGCAAAACACCATAGACATGTTCACACATCGTAGATGACTAACATGCACTGTATATGTTGACTAAACTACATCTTTTGTTATTTTAACATTACATTAAAAGGTCTCTTGGTGTAAAAGGCCGCCAACATTCACTACCTTATGATAGCAAAATATATAGAGAAGATCTACCACAGTTGGTGTCATTTTCTTTTCTTTTTTGAGGGAAACTATTGTATTTATGTAAAGGTAGCTGCTGATAGCATATGCCGTCTACACACAAACACACGTTGTTGTCGACACGCACACACAAAGTAATTATTTTCTATGTACATCAATCTGACAATGACAATAATAACGTTCTACTTAATTTATACAGGGACATGCTTGCCTTTACCGCTGTACAGGAGTTCTTGTTACAACCTCATAAATCTTACCATATACCAAGAAATGTATCTAAAGATAGTTGAAATTCTAACAGTTTCGAGGAGCGGATAATATAGGACTTAACACAAAAAAAGGCAATTCCCCGCAGCACCACAACAGATTGATTCTCGAATTGGGTTGTAATCTTGTGGCCGGTACATCTACACGTCTACGTGTTATGCGTTTCAGGTGTGTACATAACTACAGTAGACGCCCAAACGGACGGACACATGATGGGAAGTTTGTATCTGAGGCCCCCGCCCGGAATGGCGCGAGTGAGGTCAAATTATTATCATGAATAAACTATACTGTGTGTATGCGTTAACCAAAAATTAAATATACAATATATCCTTGACCGTCTTCAGTCCTCTAATATAATAATAATTACATCAATTTCAGGGCACAGAGAGACTAACACCTTACCAAGCTTAAAATCAATTCCCCCCCAAAAATTATCACTCAAGGCTAAGATAGGCTAGAGACAATGGATACACCATGCAAACAATTTTAAATTTAAATAATTATCAAACCTGGAACATTTACTAAAAATGTATCAAATTACTACTTTGTGATCGTTTGCAATGTGTGAGAAACAACCTAAAAGCTGATGTTCTTTTAGAAGTGGTCACGAGCACCCACATTCAGCGAACTGCGATCCGGGAACAGAAAATGGATGTTGTCGGGTCGTCACCCTCCAGTGACCAATGAGAACCACAGCTGAGCTCCGACTGACAGCCGGAGCCTGAACAGCTTGTGCAGGAGACGATCTTCTCGCTCCACCACCTCCACTATTAGAATTGAGCCGTGTTTTACTTGACGAACGTATTGCTGGAAAAACTACACACTGGTAGGTAACTCTCTGGAGGCATGCTATGAAGAAAACGCCCGAGTGCCTGACGATGCCGAAATTTAGTAGAACATCGAAGGGCGAGTCGTGTGCAGCGAGCGAGAAATAAAGTTGTAAAGGTATATCAGACTGGGCCTACCGCCTGTCCTGTATACTGTACCTCCCCGATAACAGAACTTTTTTTACAGTTGATAATAATACTGGAACACATTAATAATTAACTAACTTAATTTATAACATTCTGTATACCAGAAGTTAGATCATTTTTAAGGTAAACTACACAATACTTAAGAAAATGTTAATATGTTCTAATAATCTGAAAGTTCCTAATTCCCGTTCTAAATCATATGGCACAGCTCTTAAGTACAATAAAAAAAATAATATTAGTAGACAATGAGCAGTATATTGAGCAACATGTATAGCTGTTACAACTTCCAGGTGACTTCCCCACACACACAAAATACAGGGGGGAGATGACAGATGATGATGATGATGATGATGAGATGGAGAGAAGAGAGCCGTTTGCTTTGAAGATGGAAGAAGGTGAAGAAGGATGAGTGGAGGAAGAAGAAAGAGGAGCAGGAGGAGGTACCAGTGTGTGGTCAATGGCGCGCGCTAAAATGACTCGACTTTCTTATATAACTGTTGTGTTCACCTCACCACCCACACTGCCGGCGCTTCCCCCTCTCTCGGGGTGTACTTCCCACAAGTGGGAGCCTCCTACACCCCAACCTCACCCCCTACACCCTCCGCCTCACCCCTCCACCCCAGCACTACATGTTAATTGCACCAACAATATCACCACATATTACTCTACTTAGCTTCAGTATCGCCACCTCTTCGTTACCATACACCACTTCTGCAACACGCAGTCTCACAAACATTAGATTTTTCAAATTGTATTTTTGGTGAAAATCGTCCAAATATTCTTTTAAAACAGGGAAAAGGAACCAAAGCCAACCCAAACTACCTAATGATATATGAATACATTAAAGCTTAGGGTGGATTGTGTTGGTTCGAATTTTTTTTGACATGAAGTGCATGATACTAGTCACCACGATGAGAATGGACCGCAATCAGTACTGATCTTGATAATAATCAAAACACGTTGACAGTACGGGAAAGTAGTGAGTGGAATAACAAGAATTCAAAAAGATTTATTAGAGAGTAGCAAGTAAAAGATGCACAAAGGGAGAAGGAAGATAGCGCCATCGTGGTTCAGCCAATTAGGGTTCTTTCCGATCCAATACCTAACGAGACCAGTGGGTTGAGACCTTTGACCTGATGAACTGTTGGAATACTGTATAGTCCCGTAACCACCAAAAGATCATACTTTAGTTATATTTTATCTTAACCCTTTCACAGCGGGATGTTACCCTAAACTAAATAAAATCGTCTGACGGTAACCAGAATAAAAATGGTAAGTGCGTGACGCGGTGAAGGGTTAATGTACGTACAGTTAGGTATTCGTTTCGCAGCGTCTTAGAGCCACAGTTTCTTAACACAGCAAGTCTTTCCACCCAGTACTTTTGGATTGATTACAACTGACGCTTTCTGGTGGTGAGGAGTTAATAGCGCGGGTTAAACAGACAATAGGTGGCCCGGTACAGTGTAATAAGCGCTGTGATTATATTTTAATGGTTTATACAGTATTTTTTTTACAACTAATAACTTCTCCGATACAAAGTGATATGTTGAGTGGTGTATAATATTTTTAGGTTGTTTAACTTAGTATTTTGTAATAATTGCTGTTCTACTTTACTGCGCTGTTAACATCCCAGACACGTAGTTGGATTTTTCATGATAAACTGTATTACTCATAGGACCTCTAGACTGGCTTAAAAACTCTGGTGGTCCAAAAAATGGATGTTATGATTCAATGTCATAAAATGCAAGTGCTTCCCCGTCTGGAGTACTGTCGTCTGGTCCCCCGAGATATGTTGAGATTGTCAGTTGATTGAAAATGTCCAAAGGAAGGCCACCCGACTTGTGCCTGCACTACGGCCCCTCAGCTACCCAGAAAGATTAGAAAGCCTGCAATTGCCAAGCTTATACTATAGGCGGGCATGGGGTGACTTAATAGAAATTTATAAACACCTCAGAACATTACTCAGTTGAGTGTTCATACCTGGAGCTGGCGGATACCTCGCTACGGAAACAAACTTCTGCCATTAGCACCAACCTATAAAAAATTACCTTCCTGCAACAGTTGTCCTCCTAATAAAATTTAATTGAGTCTTATTACTCTGGCTAACTATGTTCCGATAACTTCGAGACAGGAATTTTATGAGATTTCATTTTACACTTGCATGGTTTGATCTGACCAACACGAATTTTTTTAACATTATATACTTACGCTTATTGGCTGAGTGTTATTTTGATTCAAGTTTTGTGTAGATGTTATATACCATGTCAACTAAAAGACCATAGATGACTGTGAAGACAGTCAATGACAGACAAGAGAGCAACACACCACCACACGCTGCAGTTTCCTGATGATGACTGACACACTAACCCGTGTTACCCGCGCGCTGCTTCTTTCGGGTTGCAATGTTACCGCCACAGATCACAAACAACGCCCACATTGCTGTTCCATCTGCTGTCAATTTGTGTAATGTTACGTCATCAACTGCCATTTTTGTAAGCAGGTTACGGGAACAACGTACAGGTGCGCGCATCCCACACCCAACCTCATCTCTTAAATTGTCACAGGAAGTCACGAATATTGATGTATTTGTTTCCCACCGGTTGTTAATATTCTCCAGCCATTCAAACCAAACTCTTGTGTAACTCTCAAGGTGGATGTGCAGGTCACCTTTACGAACGGAATTGACCGCTTCAATGGCCATATCTTTGCACTTAATAAACCTGAGGATATAGGGATATTTACTGTCATATTTCATTTGCTTGGTATTCATTAGTTTGTCGTCCCCAAAACTTTCTTGCTTCAGTTGCTTCAATAAATTTAATTGTCATTGTTTACAAGTATACTTTACTAGTTTTAAATGTATCGTGAATTCCTTACCAATGCTAAAAATAAGTCCCACTTTTAATTATAATAATTTTTACATTACCACCACAACAGTAACTTTAAGATGGCAATATTACATTACGTTGACAACACTTGAAGAAAATGAAGTATATATATATATATATATATATATATATATATATATATATATATATGAGAGAGAGAGAATTTATGCAGTGTTGAGATTGATGAAATATATTAAAATCTACATACATTATATGCATATTATCTAATATATATTAATAAGTTATAATATTTATATATACAGAATAAAGTAAAAAATATATTAAATTTATATTTTAAGATAGATATATTTTTTTTAGCGAGTAAATAAATAAATTTGTATAAACATATAATATTATACCATTTTGTGTTGTGCCTTTGGACATAGGTTGTGGGCTACGTATTTCCTTCGACTGAGAAGCCGATTTTTGGTTTCTATATTTTGGCGACGAAAGTCATAATAAACATTATTGTATTAAATATGCAGCAGATAATTTATTAATATTATACGTCATTAGTATTTTCGTTCGTGAATGTGATGTAGATTCATGTAATCATGTATAAAACTACCGTAATTTATCCGTTACTAGTATAACATGTTAAGGAATTACACAATTGATTAGATTACTGTAGTGCTAAATTACTAATACAAGTCACAAATGTTATTGGTGATGATTCCTGTATATAATAGCCGAAATTTCATTCGGAACTAAAACGCTCTTATACTGGCGCCATCCTAACTCTAATATTTTTCGCAGTATTTACTTTCTCTATCGTCGGCATTCACTTAATTGTCTATTTTTATTATTCAGCATTTAACCACTATTCAACTTATTAGCCCATGTGTACCGTAACTGAGACCGATAAATGTCTGTAAAACTTTAGACTAGGTATGCTCACAGTGACCCTCAGTATAAATGTTTACGTCTTATCAAATATCAATGCTAGTAGTAGTCGCTGATGGTTTTGATCGCTGGTAGTGGTCGCTGTCTTATTTGGTCGCTGAGAGTGTTCGCTGGATGTGGTTGCTGCCAGAGGATTTAGATAAGCAAACATGTTACGATACAGGATATGTCAAGTCCGTCCTGGCCGCCTCATTCTTAGTGATATTAATAATAATAATAATAATAATTAACGGTTTATTGAAAAAGTTCTGCAGCCCGAAGGCTGAAAATATACATTGGACATAAATGACTTATTACATACATTGGTGGTTAAACAAAAGCCTTCATTAGAGATAGGTAAAGGAACATACAGTGAACATTCAGATTAATGTAGGTGTTGAACAGCAAACACGTAGTGTAGTAACTCTCTCCCAGATGGTGTTAGGAGGGGCCTACGTGGTGTAGTAGTTCCCTCAGATGGTGTTATGAGGGACTTGACGTGGTGTAGTAATTCCCTCACAGATGGTGTTATGAGGGGCATCACGTGGTGTAGTAATTCCCTCACAGATGGTGTTATGAGGGGCCTGACGTGGTGTAGTAATTCCCTCACAGATGGTGTTATGAGGGGCTCACGTGGTGTAGTAATTCCCTCACAGATGGTGTTATGAGGGACCTGACGTGGTGTAGTAATTCCCTCACAGATGGTGTTATGAGGGGCCTGACGTGGTGTAGTAATTCCCTCACAGATGGTGTTATGAGGGACCTCACGTGGTGTAGTAATTCCCTTACAGATGGTGTTATGAGGGACTTGACGTGGTGTAGTAACTCCCTCACAGATGGTGTTATGAGGGGCATCACGTTGTGTAGTAATTCCCTCACAGATGGTGTTATGAGGGACTTGACGTGGTGTAGTAATTCCCTCACAGATGGTGTTATATGAGTGAGGTGTGGCCCTAGGCCTTCCTATCGTAGACGGATTAACACATCGCTGGTTGTTGGGTCTCACGGGCCGTTTTCACTGGGTACCTGGGACCTCACTGTGTGAAGGTTAACTTGAGTACGACTGTTACTGTTGAGTTGTTCTCACTGACTTAAGCACTGTTCACCAATGTTCACCTCTGTTTAACACTGGTTCCATTCCTTTCCTAAATGAAATTGTAACTTCTGGCGAGAACTTGTTGATATTCCGGTGGGGAGGAGGGTTCAGGGAAGGGAGTTGGTATGGGCCAACTTAACAGTTGACCTGGCTGCTCCGAGAGGAGTGCCAGGTACGTCTTGACCCTTCGGTGGTCAAGGATATTCCCCGTGTGGGTGTGTTGCCGCCTTACAGAACTGTGGTTGTGAGTTCTAGTCAAAGAGCAGCCATGAAAGGTAGTTATTGAATTCGGAAAGTGAATAAATTTGTGCAGTTACTTACGTTTGCGGGTATGTTTTTAACTTGTACTGATAGGAATTTTAGTTTAAAACATCGTCCTGTTTCTAATCTCAACTTTATCATCATCGCCACTCTCCCACTCTTGTTTTTACGCTATTATTTCACTTGTTGCCACTACACTAATCTCGGGAGTTTTATGCTTGCAGTCAGTAGTTTGGACAATTCTAAGACACTTTTCCTCAATGGCATTTCTGACGCAAATTATGTTTAAGTGAGATATTTAACAATGTTTTAAGTATGTTCGTACGTGGCAGTACACACCCACAACATGGAACGACTGTGGAGCTCCCAAGCTAGGTTAGGTTAGGTTAGGGTTTTGTTTTTCTGATGGTTTTCGATGTGTTTTGAATACTCTTAACCTTGATTTTTATAGCAAATCTTTAGATTCTGAGATGGGAGGGGACTAATCTCAGGAACTACTGATTTGCACTGGAAATGTAGGTATAATTCGTTGATAACACATGAAAAACCACCGGAAAAAACATTGTTTCAACTTCAATTTCGTATAGTGGCAACAAGTGAAATTTTAATGTTTATACTATTGTTACAACGAATTTTTTGGTTCCTAAGTTGTACCTTTATATTGAAGTTAGTCATCACAGATAAAAAGTTTAGGGGTAATAACTTTCATGATATTTAAAGGGTATAGTCCCCACCAATTGGCTTCCTCAGCCACCTACTGTATTGTACAACACTTCACCATAGAGCAGAAATAACTACCAGTTGCATGAAATTTCACCCTAGAACATAATGCTTTATGGTATTATTTTAATTTTGATCATTGAGGGAATCTTAGTAATTTATCTATTGGAATCAATAGTTTAGACAATATAAGACAGACACTTTTCTTCTATGACGTTTCCCTCACAAATGACTTGACCTAACCTCCTAACTGGAGCCGGATGTAAGTCGTTTGTGAGGGAAACGTCATAGAAGAAAAGTGTCTTATATTGTCTAAACGTCTGCCAGAGTCGTATTGTATGTACGAATGATTTTGCGTGCGTGTGTGCACGGTAATCCTTCTGGCTAGGTAAATCCGATAGTAAGTGATGATGACGTGTCTGTGTGTGCTTGTGTACAATATCTGTACCAGTTTTGCTTATACAGTATCATCTTAAAGGGCCCAGTGGGCTGAACACACGCTCGCTTCCTTACTTTTATTTTTTATTGAAGCAGCATGACACACGGTACAAGGATGACAACAACACGCTACGGTACATATTTCGTAAAAATTATGCAAATCATGCTGAAACATGCTAAACTCTCCTGTTGAAATTTACTATGTAAAGGCGCGACCAAATTGAAGCTTATACAATTTATTTTATTTTCACAGGTAACTATTAAATTAATGAATTTGTTGAAATTGTGCTCAATTATCCTGTAGCATAACTATAAAATCTGAGAATATATTTTGTAGGAGTAATATGCAAAACACCATAGACATGTTCACACATCGTAGATGACTAACATGCACTGTATATGTTGACTAAACTACAGCTTTTGTTATTTTAACATTACATTAAAAGGTCTCTTGGTGTAAAAGGCCGCCAACATTCACTACCTTATGATAGCAAAATATATAGAGAAGATCTACCACAGTTGGTGTCATTTTCTTTTCTTTTTTGAGGGAAACTATTGTATTTGTTTCCCACCGGTTGTTAATATTCTCCAGCCATTCAAACCAAACTCTTGTGTAACTCTCAAGGTGGATGTGCAGGTCACCTTTACGAACGGAATTGACCGCTTCAATGGCCATATCTTTGCACTTAATAAACCTGAGGATATAGGGATATTTACTGTCATATTTCATTTGCTTGGTATTCATTAGTTTGTCGTCCCCAAAACTTTCTTGCTTCAGTTGCTTCAATAAATTTAATTGTCATTGTTTACAAGTATACTTTACTAGTTTTAAATGTATCGTGAATTCCGTACCAATGCTAAAAATAAGTCCCACTTTTAATTATAATAATTTTTACATTACCACCACAACAGTAACTTTAAGATGGCAATATTACATTACGTTGACAACACTTGAAGAAAATGAAGTATATATATATATATATATATATATATATATATATATATATATATATATATATATATATGAGAGAGAATTTATGCAGTGTTGAGATTGATGAAATATATTAAAATCTACATACATTATATGCATATTATCTAATATATATTAATAAGTTATAATATTTATATATACAGAATAAAGTAAAAAATATATTAAATTTATATTTTAAGATAGATATATTTTTTTTAGCGAGTAAATAAATAAATTTGTATAAACATATAATATTATACCATTTTGTGTTGTGCCTTTGGACATAGGTTGTGGGCTACGTATTTCCTTCGACTGAGAAGCCGATTTTTGGTTTCTATATTTTGGCGACGAAAGTCATAATAAACATTATTGTATTAAATATGCAGCAGATAATTTATTAATATTATACGTCATTAGTATTTTCGTTCGTGAATGTGATGTAGATTCATGTAATCATGTATAAAACTACCGTAATTTATCCGTTACTAGTATAACATGTTAAGGAATTACACAATTGATTAGATTACTGTAGTGCTAAATTACTAATACAAGTCACAAATGTTATTGGTGATGATTCCTGTATATAATAGCCGAAATTTCATTCGGAACTAAAACGCTCTTATACTGGCGCCATCCTAACTCTAATATTTTTCGCAGTATTTACTTTCTCTATCGTCGGCATTCACTTAATTGTCTATTTTTATTATTCAGCATTTAACCACTATTCAACTTATTAGCCCATGTGTACCGTAACTGAGACCGATAAATGTCTGTAAAACTTTAGACTAGGTATGCTCACAGTGACCCTCAGTATAAATGTTTACGTCTTATCAAATATCAATGCTAGTAGTAGTCGCTGATGGTTTTGATCGCTGGTAGTGGTCGCTGTCTTATTGGGTCGCTGAGAGTGTTCGCTGGATGTGGTTGCTGCCAGAGGATTTAGATAAGCAAACATGTTACTATACAGGATATGTCAAGTCCGTCCTGGCCGCCTCATTCTTAGTGATATTCCCCGTGTGGGTGTGTTGCCGCCTTACAGAACTGTGGTTGTGAGTTCTAGTCAAAGAGCAGCCATGAAAGGTAGTTATTGAATTCGGAAAGTGAATAAATTTGTGCAGTTACTTACGTTTGCGGGTATGTTTTTACCTTGTACTGATAGGAATTTTAGTTTAAAACATCGTCCTGTTTCTAATCTCAACTTTATCATCATCGCCACTCTCCCACTCTTGTTTTTACGCTATTATTTCACTTGTTGCCACTACACTAATCTCGGGAGTTTTATGCTTGCAGTCAGTAGTTTGGACAATTCTAAGACACTTTTCCTCAATGGCATTTCTGACGCAAATTATGTTTAAGTGAGATATTTAACAATGTTTTAAGTATGTTCGTACGTGGCAGTACACACCCACAACATGGAACGACTGTGGAGCTCCCAAGCTAGGTTAGGTTAGGTTAGGGTTTTGTTTTTCTGATGGTTTTCGATGTGTTTTGAATACTCTTAACCTTGATTTTTATAGCAAATCTTTAGATTCTGAGATGGGAGGGGACTAATCTCAGGAACTACTGATTTGCACTGGAAATGTAGGTATAATTCGTTGATAACACATCAAAAACCACCGGAAAAAACATTGTTTCAACTTCAATTTCGTATAGTGACAACAAGTGAAATTTTAATGTTTATACTATTGTTACAACGAATTTTTTGGTTCCTAAGTTGTTTCTTTATATTGAAGTTAGTCATCACAGATATAAAGTTTAGGGGTAATAACTTTCATGATATTTAAAGGGTATAGTCCCCACCAATTGGCTTCCTCAGCCACCTACTGTATTGTACAACACTTCACCATAGAGCAGAAATAACTACCAGTTGCATGAAATTTCTCCCTAGAACATAATGCTTTATGGTATTATTTTAATTTTGATCATTGAGGGAATCTTAGTAATTTATCTATTGGAATCAGTAGTTTAGACAATATAAGACACTTTTCTTCTATGACGTTTCCCTCACAAATGACTTGATCTAACCTCCTAACTGGAGCCGGATGTAAGTCGTTTGTGAGGGAAACGTCATAGAAGAAAAGTGTCTTATATTGTCTAAACTACTGATTCCAAGAGTTAAATTACTAAGATTCACCAGATGGCCAAAACTAAAACTGTACCTGCTTTCTTGCATCATAAAATGGTTGAAAAATGCACGAGCAATACTGTATACAGTATAGTTTTACAAGATATAAATTTTTATATTTCTTTTGACTTCAAATAATGGTGGACCGTGGCCAACCATAAAGTCTTCTCGCTTATCATGTGTAGATACTGTAGTTGCATAACTTAATTTGCTGTATTTCAGTATATACTTACTGATCATTATTTAGAGATTACAGAACTGTACATGTATTTAGTTTTGTTCATAAGCTTATATTTATTGGAATAAGAGATGGTAACACATGTACTTTAGCTATATATGAAAAATTTTTTTTTCAGATTTAACACAGCCTCTGGCCTCAGGCTATAAACCAAGTGAAGTAGAGCAAGGCTGGTACTCATGGTGGGAGAGCCGAGGATTCTTTCGTAGACGAGGAGCACAAGAAAAATTTGTCATGGTTTTGCCACCACCCAACATAACTGGGACACTCCACCTTGGTCATGCCCTCACTTGTGCCGTGCAGGATGCCATTGCCAGATGGTGTGTGCTTTTGAGACTATATATTATCACAGTTTTGTACCATGCTGTAAATGATATTCATTATGAATGATTCATGCATATTGTATTTGTACTATGCCACAGGCTGACTGGGATAGGGTGGGCAGTGCTTTATATCATTGTGGTAGAACAGACAGTGCTTTATTTGACCAAGTTGGCAAAAATTAACTTAATTTTAATATACAATACCTGTATCTCATTAAATTTATCATCATCATCATTTTATGGCAATTGTGACTCATAGCTGCTTACCTCTTAAGGCATCAGATGCGAGGACACGAGGTGGTGTGGGTGCCAGGCTGCGACCATGCAGGTATTGCTACTCAGGTTGTTGTGGAACGTTATCTCTGGGCAACAGAAGGGAGCACAAGACACCAACTAGGTAGAGAAAGGTAAGATACTGTACTGTACTCATTCGTGGCATTATGTGAAATATTCACTTGTCCCACACACTGCACCTTCTGCTTGAACCTATTTTATACTGAACAGTACTTTTGTGTCCACTACTCAAAAAGGTCTTCTAAATGGAACTGTTCATTTTATTGTTCCTACTGTTAGTAAGTATTGTGTCATGTGCTGGTTTGACTTTAAAATGTATCAAAATAACTGTGTGGTTATTTGAGACCTACTGTTCCATTTCTTTCAGATTTGTCAATGAAATATGGAAATGGAAAGAAGAGAAGGGTACACTGATATATGACCAAATGAAGAGGCTGGGCACTTCTCTAGATTGGGACAAAGCCGTATTTACTATGGATGCTGTGAGTACAGTATTGATGTTCATGTTTAACCTTTTGCTGTGTGAGATGTGAGGTGGTTGCCACCTCTCCTGGTAGTGAGTTTTTAACTGCAAATTTTATACAGTACAGGGTATAGAATAATAATGTTGATAGTAATATTAATTTTAGGTGTAAATCTTTATAAACAATTGATTTTCTTTACAAACCACATGTAAATCTTTAAAATTATAGATTAATTGATGGAAATGCAGTTAAAGCTGTAAACCATTATATTACTGTATGTTTTTCAGCACATGAGTGAAGCTGTCACTGAAGCTTTCATTCAGCTGTATGATTCTGGTTTAGTGTACAGGAAAAATGCTCTAGTCAACTGGTGCTGTAGTTTGCAGTCAGCAGTCTCTGATATTGAGGTTGAACACTTGCATTTGACGGGCCCAACAGAGCTTACAATTCCTGGATATGATAAGCCTGTCACGTTTGGGAAGATGTATGACTTTGCCTACAAGATCAGTGGTTCAGGTAAATGGTCACATCTCATCTATTTACTGTGTATTCTCTAATTTCTGTAGTAAATCAGAAGAGCAATGCAGGAGTTATTACTCCTTAAAATATTATTTCTGCTACAGTATCCAGTTTACTGTACTTTACATTCTCATGGTAGTGTGTGATACAGGATATATTAAGCATTTTGGGTGTCCTTGAACCTTTTTTCTTTAACATTTCCAACTTTCTTTGCCCTTATTTTGTCACACCATTTCATGTTAGTGTCTCCAAATTACACCTTTTAAGAATTCACTAAGCTGTACCAATTCTTTTAAAACAATCTTCTTTCATAGATTACACATTGTTTAGTATTAATACTGTATAGAAAAGATACATGATGTTGAGAGACCCTTGTTCAGGTGTAATAAAACAGCAAAATCTTATACAGTATTCATTTGTTTTTTCATGTGACTTTTATTGTAACTGTCTGTTAATGAGGGCCTACTGTATCATTTAATTTTAAGTTTTATTGCTTAAGATGGTTTAGAAATGCCTGCACATGTGTTTGAGTTTAATGTGAACATTGATATTGGTTGATTTTAAAACTGATTCCTTATTTTTTATGTTATTTACCAGATGAGGAACTTGTGGTTTGTACAACACGACCAGAGACCATGTTGGGGGACACAGCCGTCATGGTTCATCCTGAGGACAAGCGTTACATCCATCTCCACGGCAGACACATCATCCACCCATTCCGCAAAGACATCATACCTGTTATTACTGATTCTCAAGTAGATCCCCAGTTTGGCACAGGTGCTGTACTATACAATATACTAGTGTCATGAGATCCCTCATAAAATGTATCTCATGAGTGATGTATAAATAATGTACAGTGTCATGTCTAATAGTCCATTGGAGAATCATCTCCTCCATATTTCGGTTCACTTTCATAAATATTAGTACAGGTTGTACCTCTCTAGTCCGGCATTCTGTGGTCCGGAAACTCCTGTGGTCCCGAATTATTTTAGTTTGCCCAATAGTTAGATAAGCAACTATTTTTATTTTTTTTATTTTTTTATTTTTTTTTTACTTATCTGAATTATTATTATTATTATTATTATTGTTATTATTATTATTATTATTATTATTATTATTATTACAGGAGTATTACATTTTCGCCCCTCAGGCCCCAATGTGGGTCAGTGACCTCTGCCCAGCTGGGCTAATCCCCGTAAAAAAAACAACAACAAAGCCGCGGTAAATTAAGGTTTGTTTACATCCGGCAGTTCGGCTCTCTCTCTCTGTTTGTCTGTACAGAGTACAACATTTAACCCTTTAATATATATATATGAGCAGTAAATAAGTGTTGCTTTCATATTCTTATGTAGAGTAATGACGATATGTTTTCACATGTGCTCACTTACATATGCGCAGTCTCACTGTTTTCCTTTACCAATAATGATTAGCTACTTTAATTGTTCTATTTATTAACATTAATAACATTACTTCAAACAACCATATTAATTTTTATATTAATTTTAATACAGCTACAACCAGGGTCTTATTTTTCTTGTTTTATATGTAGAACCAATCAGTCACTGGCTTTGTTAACATTAACAAAACAATGCTGGCAGCCGTCTCGTCTCCTCGTGTGTTTTGATATTCCACGAATTATTAATGAATTGTATTGTTCATTTTGCACACAAACATTAATTCAATAAAAAAAAATCAGAAACATTAATTAAAACATATATGAACAGTAAATAAGTGTTGCTTTCATATTCATGTGTAGAGTAATGACGATATTTTTTCACATGTGTGCACTTACATACGCGCAGTCTCACTTTTTTCTTTTAACATTAATGGTTTGCTACTTTTATTGTTCTATTTATTAACATTAAATAACATTACTTAAAACAACCATACTTGTATTAATTTTTTACATTAATTTTACGACTGTACAGCTACAACCAGGGTCTTATTTTCGTATTTTATATGTAAAACCACTCAGTCACTGGTTTTGTAATCAACGAAAACAATGCGGTCTCATTTCCTCGTGTGTTTTAATATTCTACGTATTATTAATGAATTGTATTGCTCATTTTGCACACACAAACATTAAGTCAATAAAAAAGACATTCAGTAATAAACAATAATGAATCTTTTGTACATAAGAGAAATGACGCTGTTTACACGATTGTGCACGTCTGAACGTTGGAGGGCTGCTCAAACCCATCAGAATTCGAGTTTCTGCCGTCAAAATTTTAAATTATGTAGTGTTTTTTTGTGTGTCCAAATAAAAAAACGTTGAATTAAAACCTCGCGAAATTTGAGAAGCTACTGTACAACATTTAACCCTTTAATATGTCTTCAAAGAGACCACGAAGCAGTGAAAGTGGTACTAACGTAAGTGCAAGTCATTATCTGTCCAGGAAAAGGGTGAATTTCCATGGTCCGGAAATTTCCATGGTCCGGCACCGGTCAGGTCCCGAGGTTGCCGGACTAGGGAGGTACAACCTGTACAGTGAGTTCTGCTATAACGCGTGTTTTGATAACGCGAATTTGCTCTAACACGATTTATGAATTGGGAACGATATTTGTATAACGCGAACGCTTGTTTGCTATAACGCGATTTTTGCTTACTATTTCTCCAATTTTGTGGTATTAACTGTGAATATGGTAAAGAAGAATGTCAACAAGAAGCGTTCTGGTGATAGAATTCCCGGTGATGATCGTAAAAGAAAGGATATAACACTTGAAGAGAAGCTCGATTTTATCAACCTCAAAGTCACCCTTCTCCCCCATCAAGTTACATTCATATTTTTTCAAGGTAAAGTGTTACATTTACTGTATGATTTCATTATTAGATATGAATGTAATATTTATTTAGACTGTGCTATCCTTTGTGTTAGGCCAACTACTAAATTTTTTCGATTTCGAGTAATCTGCACCTAACCCTATTTTCTCCATAAGCCCTGTTATTTCTATTACGCGCTTTTCTATAACACTATATTTTACAAGAACACAATTATCGCGTTATAGCAGAACTACCTGTACTGTAATTTTGGTATTCTTTGTTACTTGATGCTCACATTAAGTTTTTATAATGTTAGTAAAAGTGACAAACAATGTATTTTTACACAGAGAATAGAGAAAATTTTCAAACTTTTCCCATGTGTTCTATACTGGCAACAGAAGATTGAATTAGATATAGAAATCCAAATACAATAACACCAAACATAGAAAACCTTCCAAGAATGTTATTTTCTATAGATATACTGTATGAATAAAGAAAAAGGAGAGAGGTTGGAGTAAACATTCTCAGAAGACGAAAGTTGTTAGGGTAAGATTTATTGGCTATATAAGACTTAACATTAAATGAGAATAAATGTAGATAATAATGAAAACAAGTGAGGAGCTATTACGAGGAATGTTCCACCTGAAAAAGATATATGAGGTGATGAACAAGTTCACTGGGAGTGGAGGCGAGGCTCTCGTTCAGTGGAGGTGGGGTGGTGGCCAAGTACATGATTATTGGGTGGCAGTGAGCATTCCTCTGTATAAAGAAAAAGCAAGAGAAATTGAATGAAGAAATTACAGAGGAGCAATATATCTTAGCAATTTGAAAGATTTAAGTGAGATGAAAGTGATATTGTTTACTTACAACCAACAGGTGTGGTGAAAGTGACACCCGGCCACAGCCAGGATGACTATAGTGTAGGACAAAGACACAACCTTCCACAACTAACAGTGTTTGACGAACAAGGAAGAGTGATGGACGTTGTTCCTGAATTCAAGGTGAATTTTTTTTCCTTTTTATTGTTATGGAAGTTGTAAGGTACAGTACAGGTAATTGTTAGTGTCTGTTTTGACAAATGTGAGATTATTGGTCGGTTCTGATTATGCTTGGCATTCCTTTGAAATTAAGCCACTCTAGTTGAGGCTCTGTGGTGTAATACCTCCAGTGTTGTTCATATGAGAATTGCTGTTCTTATCTTATACAGTATATTAAAATGTGACCTGATCTTTAAGATTACTTTCCTCAAACTGCATGTCCAGTTTTCAGGAATTTAGTTTTTTGTATTTTTGTCCAAAATTGACTTGTGGGGATGTTAATTTAGTGATTTCTGGTTTGGTTTGTCACATGATTCTCTATTCAAAGCTGTAACTGAGTTTGTTTTCGTATTCCATGCAGAACTTCCCAAGGTTCAAAGCACGACAAGCAGTGTTAGAAGCACTCAGTGACCTGGGACTTTATCGTGGATGTAGGGCCCACCCCATGATGGTACCTCGCTGTAGTCGAACCCAAGATGTTATTGAACCTCTGTTGAAGCCCCAGTGGTAAGGCTTACAATTTTAAAAACACTAATTTAGTAGGTTTAAATATTTTATTAAATGTTATGTTGTAACCGAGATAAATTTTGCATGCATGTCCAGGCAGCCACAGTCCTAGTAGATTATCAAGAAATTTTCCTCTTAAGTCTTGGTGTTGGCGCAACTCACATTCCTTCATGGTTTCTCTTACATAAACTGTCATAAGTACTCAAGAATCTATAATCTACTGATCATATTCTCATTATTCTTTGCTTCGATGAAGAATCAGCCATTTTGGGGGAAATTCTGTTCAGTGGATTTTCAAACACACATTTTGTATTCGAGACAATTCGTCAATGAGTCATATCCATCTACAGTATATTAAACTTGCAATATTCCTGGTTGCTCCTCCTGTTGCTCTCTTGTTGAGGAAAGTGTCCATATTTGTGTATGTGACTTTTAAGAGTCCTCAGTAGTGACTCTGACCTTGGTAGTGGACCTGGCCTCCTTCCATTCTCAGCAGCTGCCTCATTTACTTTATCCACTGCATGTGGTAGTGTCTTCCTGTTCCCCCTTGTCCATTCCTCTGGTTCTGCACTAGTACACATGGCTCCACTACTTATATTTTAAACATTAAAAGTACATGTAAATGACAAATTAATGAATAACAAGCAAATGAAATATGACAGTAAATATCCCTATATCCTCAGGTTTATTAACTGCAAAAATATGGCCGTTGAAGCAGTCAATTCCGTTCGTAAAGGTAACCTGCACATCCACCCTGAGAGTTACACAAGAGTTTGGTATGAATGGCTGGAGAATATTAACGACTGGTGTGTTTCTCGGCAACTTTGGTGGGGCCACCGTATTCCAGCTTATTGTGTTCAGTCTGACAGTGAGGAGTTCTGGGTTGCTGCAAGGTCCATAGAAGATGCAAAGAGTAAAGTTGCAGAAAAAGAAGGTATGCCACTTATAGTTGTCATATATAAGATGTGGAGATCTGTAATATTTTGCTGTTTACAGTACTTTTAAGTTTACTTTCTCATACTTGACACAACTTTTCTATGAATCCAAACCATCATTTTTAGACTACTTCTCTCCCACTTTTATGTGGGATGGATCAAGGGAAACAGAAGCTTCAAAGAAAGAGGTATAGGTACAATGTTAAACCTCCCATGGTCTTTCGATGCAAATTGCATCACTAAGCATTCCTGTGCTGGTGCAACCCCTCCCATTCAGTCGTATCTCACACTGAAAACAACCCTCCCATAAGCAGAAAAGCAGAAACAGTGGACTGGCTCTATCAATAAGTTCCTTCCACTAGCCTCGTGGACTGGGAGATGCATCTATAAGTGTGCAATTTGGGTCTGGATTGATCTACCCAATGTTTACTAAAATGGTAAAGTGTTCCTGTTACCGACGCAAGTTGCATCGAAAGACTGCGAGGGGGTGAGATTTCCGACCATGGCCAAAAGTACCAGAAGGTTAAGATAACAAAACTTCCATTAGAATTATGTGGGTTAATTCCTCATTTGACATTTACATTACTGTGAATCCTTCCAAATATTGCATTGAATTGTTTGATTTCATTTTAGATTACTTTTGTAAATGAAATACTCTATACAGCATGCAAATATAAAATTTTCCAAGTGCATAAAGTACTGTGCCACAATTTTCAGGAATATCTGAGTTGAGCATAACATCAGTGCGTCAAGATGAGGATGTGTTGGATACATGGTTTTCTTCAGCACTCTTCCCTTTTGCTGTGTTTGGATGGCCAGAGAAAAGTGAGGCCTTGCAGAGCTACTACCCCACCACTCTCATGGAGACTGGCCATGATATTTTGTTCTTCTGGGTGGCTAGGATGGTTATGCTTGGAACACACCTTACCAGCGAACTACCATTTAAGGTGCATTATGAGTGTCACTGCCAGCATGTTTATAATGTTCAATGTCATTTGAAAGAAAGAGACCTGTACTGTACTGTATCAGATACTTTAAATGATAATACAATACTGTACCTGTAATATATGTCTCTAGCAAGAATGTCTTTCTGGGTGGTACACATACAGTATGTTAAGTAATCATTCTTCACTTTGTTTATAGTTTAGCATTTTCTTTGGTTATTAGGAATTGGCAGATAACATTACTTAATTACAGTACATTAATTAACTTCAAATATATTGCAGTTCTTCATTGATCAATACATACTGTAGTGCAGTACTGTAGTTAATGTGGTGTGGAGGCTAACGTTACATAATTTTTAGTTATCAGGACCACAACATCTTAAATTTAAAAAAAAATTATGTCACCTGTATAGAATGCATACTGTTTATACTGTACAGTATATATATAATATATCTTTCTCTCTAGGCTGTATTGTTACATGGCTTGCTGTGTGATGCCCATGGCCACAAGATGTCAAAGTCACGAGGGAATGTGATTGACCCAATTGATGTTATTCAAGGAGCTTCTCTAGAGGTATGTGTTCTTGGGGGGCCACACCACTGAACGAGAACAGCTTAGCGAGAAACATCTCTTACTGCAGTTAAAAAGAATGAATTACAATGAAAAGGGGAGTGTTGGTTGGTACAGTACAGTGTATTGATTCTAGCCCCACAGTACCAGTATTAAATTATTAAATCCATGTAAATTGAGGGTAAACTGTACAGTATTTTATATCAGTGCAGAAAGGTTGAGTACAGTTGTTGTTGACTGAGTCGAGAGTTAACACCATTGCCTTATAAATGAAATATTAACTCTTTTGTGATGCTATTGATATGCATTCCATGATACATGATACATGACTTTAGACATGGTTGGCACTAAAGAAGCAGGTGATGTACTGGGTAATTGTATTTGAGAACTTGAATATTGAGTGTCAAATTGCACACTGTAGTCACACATCATGGCTTCACTACTTTGTTCAGGGAAGCAAGATCCTGATTGTTTGAGATACCAACCCAGTTAATGTAAGTTACAAAAATGTGCAGTGATTTATATGTTTCCAAGACTACAGAATGTGAAGTGTGCAGCTGGTATGAAATAATTATGTGTACTGTATTCAAATCTGTATTAACACCCATTCAGTAGACTATTGTGGAAACATTAAGCACTCCTCTCTACATTTAGGTGCTTAACAACCGTGTTAAGTCAAGTGAAAAGAGTGGGATACTGTCAGGACAAGAAGTGTCAGAGGCCATAAAAGGACAAACCTCAAATTTCCCGAATGGTATACCAGACTGTGGTGCAGATGCCCTCAGGTTCACCCTCTGCTCATACAATTTCAAAAGTAAGTACTACCAAGTATAACTTTTAGTTGCACATGTGAATATTACATTGTTTGGTATTTTCCCCTACTTTTCTAGTTTGTTTACATTTACAAAGACAGAAATTGTTCTTGTAAGTCCTTCGCAAATGAACTGGATCATGCTTTACTTTGTGTTTGATGGACTTTGATGTTTATTGGGTCACAAAATCACGTTACAGATAAGCTTCTCAGCGTGGATATTAACCGCATGGAGCAGAGCAAATTCCTGGGCAACAAAATATGGCAGACTGTACGATTCCTTTTATCTGCCCTGGAAAAGGTAGAGAATGGAACACAGTGTGCTTCCCATGTGCACTCTTCTTGCAGGTTTGTCATATGAATTTTAAGTCAGTTAGATTTTAGAGGAAACTAAAATCTGGGTCAAATGTTTACAGAATTTTGCCTTCAATCTGTATATTTAATTTTTCCTTTACCTCTTTATTCTTCTCAAAATCCACGATAAGTCGTAATACAGTACTGATAAACTTAAAACAATTTTCCAGCTTCTCTGTTTCAATTAATTCCTTAAATTGTTAACAATAAGGATTTGTGCTGCTCAGTGGGTGACTCAACATAGGTCTCACAGATACAGGAGTTAATAGTAACAGTCTATCCTAAACTCAACATATTGGTTTGGTTTAATTCCCTCTTTGAGAACTGGAAAATAATAGTTGGTAGATAATAATTGTGTAAAAAGTCTCTCGGGCATTATCACAATATATGCCACACTTTAGTAAATGGAGTTAGATACAGTAGAATAGAAGATTCGGTCCACTGTGTGTCACTCAAAAAAGATTAAAATAGCCATTAATTTTGGTGCACAACTTCCACTCCGCAGAGATGAATCCATTGATAGGTCCTGAAGATTGATTAACATACTGATACACAAGTGCTGTAAAATATTTCAAGATGGAGAGAATATTTTCATGGTTGTTAATGACATCCAACACTATAACATGTTATTTCCAGGGCGGATCTTGGCATGATGGATAAGTGGATACTGAGTCATATGTCCCGATTAATCTGTGGAAGTAACCAGTGCTTTGAGGCGTACGACCTGCATCTTGTTACTACAGGGTTTGTGACCTTCTGGTACAATCATCTCTGTGATGTTTACCTGGTATGTGATTTTAAGGATTGCTTAGTGAAATATTGTAACACTTGAGTTTGTTGCCTTAGCTCATTCTCTCTTGTTAAATTCTTCACTACTGTTTAATAAGTCTTTCCTACTTTTACTCCATTTTCTTTGAGTGTTTTGACCCTTTTTTCTCTCCTCCACTTCAAAAAGGAAGAGGAGTAAAGATAATAGATAGAATGCTAGATAGAAATTTATTACCGAGGAATACTCCAGTTAGTGAGGACACTTTAGTTCTCTCTACCTGATCTCTGGCTGTCCTATTTTATTAAACTGTTATGGTCATTGAGAGAATGGGTAAAGTTTATGTTCATGTTGATACCCTGAATGTTAGACAACTTCGATATTAAGATCTTTTTATTAATTGATGTTTATTTTCTGTTTTCCAGGAAAGCATCAAGTCAGTTTTAAAACAGGAATCTGATGTAGCCAAGTTATTAGCATTACAGACACTTTGGACTTGTGTGGATGTTGGGTTACACGCCATCTCCCCCTTTATGCCTTTCCTGACAGAAGAACTGTATCAGAGACTGCCAAGGAATGGCCATAAGTTTGAGAGCATCATGCAGTGTGACTACCCTCAGCCACAACAGGTTGGATGATACACAGTAGTTATCATAAAAAAAAGACGAAATAAGTCTGTTGCTTGTTGCTCTACTCCAACATACCTCTTGGCATATGACTTAATCTATTGCATTGCCAGGGTTGTAATTCCCACAATCAATCAACCAACATACCTCAGTATTTTGCATCAGGTGTTGCCAAAGTGTACTTGTTAAAAAGAGTTGGATGATTTAGCTGCCATTTCATATCATTAGATTGGAAACAACTTGACTTAAGAACTGTGGAGGCAGGAGGAGCAACTGGTAGAAGACAGGGTAACCAACTCCAGATCTCGAGAGAATTTAGGAATATATTTTGATTGGTTTAGATGTACAGACATGTTTGATTGGATGGGGCTTTAAATGTGTCCATATTGCATCTTGTAGATATATTGGTTCAGCACATGGGATTTGAAAACACACATGAATTACAAAAAAATTTTATCAGTGGTTGTGCTGGAGAGACCAGATGGTAGAAGACAGGGTACAGAGTTTACTTCAAGTGGCCGCAGCATTCCGAGCCCTCAAGACAACCTACAATATTACGCACTACAGAGTACAAGGTAATGAACCTATGATTTCATAACACTGATAATGAATACCAATGAATCCTACATTAATTATTTTTATTTTTTTATGATTTAATTTGCAATGAATGCAATTAATTGTGTTGGGTGTACCAAATGGATATGTTAATAAAATTACAATTTGTTCTAGGTAGTGTTGTCAGTTCAGATAAAGACCTGACTACTGTGCTAAGGGAGAATTTGCGGGTTATAAAATCCCTAGGTCGTATACTGTCAGTGACCATAATAGATGGGCCTGCAGCACCTCCAGCCACTTCAGCAGTAGCAATACTTTCAGATTCAACTGCTGTTTACCTTCACCTTGAGGTAAGTCTTCTCTCAGTATCTGTATTAATTAGTCAGTGGTTCTGGTTTTATAATTAAACTTTAGATCAGCTGCCTCATTTGTAAGATGACCTTATGAGAGCAGCAGTACACATGAAAAATAGAAATATCGGGTATGCATTGTGTTGAATGAGATATGTTAGTATGGAGATTCACAAACTGCTGGAAGCCTTATTAACCTGAATCTTCCAGAAGTTGTGAATGTCAGCTTTTAATATCCCCCTTTAAAGGCAATGATTGCTAGAAATGATAGGTCAATCTTTGGATTAACCCCAGTTGCCAGTTTGAGGTTACTTGGACCATATCCACCTAACTTTGGCAGTGCATTATAAATGTGTTGTGCATTATTGACTAACTTTTAAAATTAATTTTTCTGATCAAACCCCCATTTCTATATAAATAGAAACATGTGTATGAGAATATACTTTGTGTCATGAGTAATATGAACGAGTTGACTTCGTGTTCTTGTTCATAAATGGGTAATTTGGTTTCATCCTTATCTTTTCACTCAATTGATCTTAAAAAGTTCCTTCTTTATACATCCCAGGGTGTGATTGATCCAAAGAAAGAATTGATACGTTTACGAAAGAAACTCGGCAAGCTGCTGAAAGAGGAGAGTAAGATGGTGAAAATTGTTTCTTCTCCGGGCTATGAAGAGAAGTCACCAGCCCACGTCCAGGAAGCTCATCTTAGCAGGGTAAGTGTCTTATTGTTCCCATACTTATACTGTGTGACTGTCTATCTATACTGTACCTGTATTTGTCTACAGGAATTCTTTATGTTTTATGAATTTGCCATTTGTAAATTTATCTTTCACGATCAATATAACTTTGGCTATTTTTTAGGCTACAGTTGTTGTCTAAACTGTTTGGATTAAATATTTTGTCTGCCATTGTGGGTTTCTTCTTTTACATGTGACACGTCATAACACAAACCCTCCCCCCACCTCACGTCCTCCATCCCCTTCAGTCCCACGATTGAGTTAACCTTTTGCCATCCTGCTCCGACCTTCCATCCCACCCAAAAACATCGGGTTTGGTCTTGAGGGAGAATTGTTGTCATTTTAATAAAACACTCTTCCTCAAGGTATTTTTAACATAATTGTCATCATTCCTAGCCATTCTTCCCTTCATTACAGGTTGACAATCCCTTATCCCAAATCCTTGGGGCCAGATGCATTTCGGATTTTGGAATTTTTCGGATTTCAGAATGGTTATGTTAGGCTTTCTCCACAAAAAAACTTTAGGTTTTCAGAAGTTTTCTGTTTTCTGAATTTCGGATAAGGGGCTTAACTAATTAAGTACTTACAGAAGAATACATTAACACCCATATTGCACTTTGGAAACTCATAGTTGGTGAGTAATTAGCATTTAAAAATATAATTAAATTATCCAAGGGTCATTACTGCCACTAATTACCTCGCAATTGAACCGTGGACTATATATTTGAAATCAGCATGCTCTGGAGTACTGTACCTACATTGTGATTTTCAAAAAAATCAAATTTTTGGGCCAAAACTGTCGAGAAGGTAAGCCTTACCCCTTGGTAATTTTTTGCCCAAAATATACTTTTTTCACATAATTGAAATTTAAAGGGTTTTAACGAATTAAGTACTTACAGAATAACACATTAACACCAAAATTGTACTTTGGAAACCCATAGTTGGCGAGTAATTAGTATTGAAAAATATAATTAAATTATCCAAGGGTCATTACAGCCACTAATTACCCCGCAATCGAATCGTGGACCATATATTCGAAATCAGCATGCTCTGGAGTACCTATACATGTATTAAAGTTTTGTATTTTACTTAGATTAGATCATTTTACCTAACTTTGTCCAGAATCTGTGGCGCCCCAGATGTTGGTGATTGCCTAATGGTTAGTGCCGGCCCTGCATTTAAGGTTGATAATATTAATGCCATTTTATTTCAGTCTTTCAGGGACTCTTTCTTTATAATGTAGGTTGGTTATCAAATATAACATACTGTAGACACTCTCATTACTTTTTCTCATCCATTCCCTCTTTTACCATATTGTCCCCCATATTGTCACATACATCATTCCACTACCATCAATACACAGTATATAATGACATTGAATCTCATACTGTAGCAACACTTGCCTTTCATAATGTCTACTTAATAATTAATTAAAGTTTGTTATTTTCAGCTGGCCTCATTACGAACGGAACTTGAACAATTACAGTCCCTCATCTGCAGTTTGGAGAAGATGTAATAAAACCCCAAAGAGACATTGGTTTAGGTAATATTGTTATCCTGTGGATGGCCGTACTGTATATATGTAGACTGTTATTTTGTTACTGTAATAAATATTTATATAAGAGATAGCTCTTAATAGTTTCCTAAAGTGTGAAGGCTATCAAGAATAAATTGGGAATATTTCACAAACATTGTAATTGATAGGCATTGTTCTGGGTGATTTCTGGTTTGGGTTTATTGCCTCTTTGCAACATAATTTTCCACATATGCCTTACATCTTTGTTTAAGTATTTTCACATCTCTTTGAGGATGTCTTTTTAACAATGTCAGCAGTTGGCAGTACTAATCTGTGAACCAACTGGGGGTAGATGAGATGCAGTAGTTGAGGAAAGTGGTTAATTTCCTACTAAATTCCAGTCTTTCTCTATATACTGTTGGCAGAGAACTCATGTAGATGATTAGAATCATAACACTTGAACTGCAATATTGACCTGTCATTAACTATTTTTCAAGTAATGACATGACTATACCCAACACTAAAGGCGTTTTTGATGCACAGAGTAGCTAACGTGTTAGCTAATCTGTATGTGCAGACGCTGCTTTTGACTTGTGCACATGACACATTCATAGGGAAAAGCTAACACCTTGATCAGGCGTTAGCCTTGTGCAACGCCCAGGCGGCCCAAATAGCTAACAACCAATCATCGATTTCTCCCACTGAGAATATTTTGAATAATATTGAAGATTTGAGGGGATGTAAGGCAATACAAAAACTGATATAATAATAAAAATAATTATATATACGGCAGTATATTGCATAGGACCTAAAACAAAGCGTATTGCATGAAATTTGTTTAAAGAATTGCGACTAGTTGAAACCAGTTTTGGCTCGGCCCATTTTAAAGTGGACGCTGTCCGATTTCATTAGCCAAAATCAAGGCACAAGTTGAACTGCTGCAGCCACAGCTTGATGATGGAGAGGACCTTATAACTACAAGATCTTGGAAGCAAAATTTCAACAAGCTCAGTAAAACCTGTAAGGGCCCTAGTTATGGACCATGCAGAATTACCTATACAGTATGTACAGAACAATTAAGTACATTAACCAAGAAAGTCTGAATAAATTAAAGTTTTTCATAAAATGTGGCCATCTAGAATGTTTCCATTATGGGAGTTTGTTTATGTTGTACTTTATTCTGTTATCTTTGGGAAAGGCAATTCAGTTACTGAGAGAGATTAGAATGCATGCAGTTGCCAAGCTTATACTCAAGGAATATAAAGAACTACAGTATTAATCTTAGGAGAGTAAGTCAATTAGTTGGATGCTTGTCCTAGAGATGGCGCTGGATGGCTGCTGTGTCGGCTGTTTGTTTACAGCAGGTACCAGACACCAGCCACCATCGTGTTATTTGTGGGAAAAACAAGGAAATAATAGAGGTCTAAGATTTCATTTCTTCTCAAACGACAGTAAAATGTAAGTTCATAGTTTGTGGTTGATTCAGAAGCAGTGACAGTTTAATTTATCATTTCGCCACCTATCTTACTAGACATTCCTCGGCAAGTTTTTTCTTTTTATTTTGTCCGTTTCTGGTGTAATTTCATTTTTTTTTTCAAATTTACAACGGTAAAGGTGTAGACAATGGCTACCACCAGATGGAATTGTCCGAATTGGTTGAAATTTTTTCTACACGCTAATTTTACAATTAGACATGTAGGAAACCAATAGAAGAACATTAAGAGAGCAGTTTGTTCACTGTACTGCACGTGACTCAGACACCGGTCAGTGAGGCGAACTGTAAGGTTAAATTGGCTGTAACTTTTGACCTATTAATTTCTGAGACTTGGGTTGCATATCTGGAAAGAGTAGGTAGAACTACCCCAAACTCAACTATAAAAAGGGGGTTACTCAGTGGATCTTAAACTTCCATTAATCAATCATTTGAAAGCCCATATCCACGCGCATTTATGATAAATTTAGGTTGTAGTTAGGAGTTATGGGTCTGTCACACTGCAAATTTCCGACGGAAATGCCACAAAAGAAAAGTGTCTTGGAATAGTCTGAACAATGCATAAAACGTGTTTTTAATTAAAAATTGAGTTGGGCCCACTTAGGCAAATTTTCCATAGATTTTTTACTAACTGCAAGATATAAATGCTGCCAGAGTCACGGTCACATATCAATCTCACATTGTTCGACTATTCACTAACCGATTAGAGTAGAGCGCACTCACGGTAAAATGACGTTAGTAGGAACTTTTCCGTGATGAGCTAATCGTCCATTACTGGCGAACAACGCGAGAACTATATTTGATTGTGACTCTGGCGGCATTTGGCATTTATTTTGCCGTGAGTTGATCGTTGTGTAGCGTAAACATACCTAACTATATTTCTGTTGTGCATGGAAACTAATCATTATAAAAGAGGTGACATTTACTAGAACCTGATCTAACCAACCCAAAAAAACTTCCCTAACCTTACCTAACTTCCTACCGGGGGGTTGACCCTCTGTCAAATTAAACAGAAATTACTTCGCCAATCAGAGTGCATTCATGGTTAAATAGCATAAGTAGGACCTTAGCCGGTCACAGCAAAATATCCACTCCGTATGTACTTGTTAACAGTGACATGAACGACCGCCCAAGCGGTAGAGAAGATAAAGTAAACGTAAGGAATATAAATTTGGACACCTCTATTTTTACCCTACCTCTTGGTCATTTACAGTTGAGAAGCAAGATTTTGGTGACCTCTTCTTCAGTATGGTTGAAGTAACAGCAAATAACTTCAACCAACTGCTCCCAGAAATATTAGCAGACATAAAATCAGCCTCATTTATTGCTGTGGACACTGAGTTTACAGGGCTTTTGTCAGATGAAGTCTTCGTGGGCAGGTTAGTGTTGTTAATACTGTACTATGTGAGAGGAGGAAAACTGGAGAACTTCAATGTATCACCAAAGGAGGAAATATAAGCTTGGGGTTGAAGAAGTACCAATAACTCGAGATAGTATAATTCTTCCAACCTTAACTTATGGTGGTAAAATGCACATCTGGAATGGAAGAAAATGCTTTAAAATCTAATCAAGAAAAATGATTTACCAGGGGTTACCAGAGTGGATAGGGTAAGAAATTGAAATGAATGTGACAGTATAGAGTTGAGAGATGGGTGGTAGGAGGGAGAGGGGCACCAAGGAGAATGAAGGATGTAGTGAAAGGTGCACTAATAGTGAGGGAGAAAAATATCTAGGAAGTGAAGCAACAGTGGGAAGCAATACAGTATACAGGTAAACCAGATTTAAGGTCTTGTAATGAAAGGGGATTACCACGATAGAATACCTTTTTGGTGGCTGCAACATAGATGGAATGACAGTAAATGAAGGAAAAATGTGAGTGTGTTACTGTCTGTATACTGTACTGTACTGTTTCAGGCTACCTTGCATTTATGTGAGAGTAGCTGTGAAAGACTAATAATTGACCAATACATGTACTGTATTATAGCGTAGCACAAGTTGGGTCACTAATAATGGTACCGTGTCAACAGCCTGTTTGATGATGGGCCTCACAGGTACCAGAAGTTGATATCAAACATGAGGAGATTTTCAATATGCCAGCTTGGTTTAGCAGTCTTTAAGGTAACTTTTAACAATGTCTTCTTATTGTTTTTGTTGAGCCATGTATTTTGCTATTATTTCAGCGAGATAAAGTGAAGAAAAACTTATGATGAATATCTGTATTTAACAGCATTGTACAGTTAAATATTTGTATTATTGTATTACTGTATATTGTATTGTTATATTTTTCTTCAGGGCATTCCTAATGTGAACAAGTACACTGTGACTAGCTACAACTTCTACCTGCGGCCACACTCATGCAACTCCTTCGACCCAACTTTTATGTGCCAGGCCTCAAGCCTCGAATTTCTGCAGAAATATCAATTTGACTTCAACAAGGTATGCTCTTGCATTATACTATACTACTGTAATAGTAAGAAGAATTGAAATTTTCACTGTAACTCATAGTATTGTACCTTATCATGTTTTATAGAATGGAGTTTGTGCATTTTAAATTTTTGGCATAAAACTAGGTGACAAAAATCAAAGGTACTGTATGATGCTTCCCTCAGTGGCTGTATGGGGGCATTACCTTCATGAACACAAATGAAGCTGAAGAACTTCGTAGTGATTTGTTGTCTTTCATGCAAGGAAACAAAGGCTTCAGACTCTCTTTTGAGGTAAGTTTGCATTGTTATGCCACGACTTGGAGAGTGAAGTGAATAGCTATTATGTTTACTCTCCACCTGTATGTTTGTGATTGTCTGTTTGTATGACTTTGATTTTATTTTGAGTCCTCTAAAGTGTTTTTAGTTGAGGTTCTTTAAATTTTAATGTGTTTAAATTGGATACAAAATTCAGAGCAAGTTAAGTTGAGCCATGTCAATTTTGTTATTATTGTCCACTCTATATCTGTATTTTTCTGGCTAAAAATACTTTCAATCTCAATATCTTTTTGTAGAAGCAATAAAGAGGCAAAACGGAGCCAGTTGTGAGAAGTCCAATAGGTTTACAGTACATGACTTGTAACTAGTGGTCATTAAAGACTGAGTGTCACATATACACTTCATGTTGGGGCCTAATACAAGTGTGTATTGTATTTGATGCTAATTGTTAATGTTTTTTGCATGTAAAAGAAATTAAATGTTATGGGGAATATGACCCTGTGATGAAACCTTGTCTCTTTTATGTTTAATCTGTAGAAAATATTTCTTGTAGCATTTTATTATTTAGTCTAAAGCCCACTTACTTTATTAGATTCAGTTTCTTTAAAATGTTTTAAAAATATATTATCTTTTTATTTTTGTGTTTGCCTACATTAGAAGCTTTTTATTGCAAGACTTATGTACATAAATCTCATCAGGTATAGATTAAGCTGACCATTGAATATAAGAGGCGTAAACCAAGTTATTCTTAAGTAAATATTTTTGTTATCTTTTAGGTTACTACATGTTTTCTATAATCACTGAACAGTTATTATTGCTGTTTTGGCCTAAATACAGTTGATAATTTAGAAACATTCCTTACAGGTGCAAGACCAGTTGAGCAACATAGGACAGTGGGCAGCTACAGCACAAGAGGGAGACACAACCACCTGCTCTGTTGGCCATGACATTACATCCCAGGTGCTGCTCGTAGCTAGTACACACAACAAGTTCACTGACCTCTGGGCAGGAATAGACAATGACCAGGTGTGTTCAGAATAAACTGTCATGGGTTGTAATTATTACTTGTGACTTGTAAATGTGTGGTACTGGTATACAAGTAAAGGTTTGTATCAAAGAAGTAAAGATCATGATTACAAAAATGACTCCCATCTTTCTGATGTGTTATTCTGAATATAGAGACATATTTTGTGCCCTGAAAATGAGTTTCGGTTTGATGTTCACTCCAGGTTTTGATATACAGTAGTATAAAAAAAAATGCTAATTGTTACTGAAACTCAACCTAAAATGTTGCTGATGTAGAATGTAAATAATATACTGTAGTCAGTTGATCTCTTATATTTGTTATAATTTTCTAACAAAATCTTTAACTTTTATCTGACTTCTAAGAATAGAATTTCACCATTGAGTAATAATGTTATTTTAGGAACACTGAATTTTATTTAATTTTACTTTTTCTACTCGAGTATATTACAGATTAGGAAACTTTGCACTTTTCTCAAGTACATGTACTGTAATAATACTGCACAGTGCTTAGCATAAATAAATAGGATTTAGGATCTGACTTTTACATGGGTATTAGGTTGAACAAAGAAGACTTGCAACAAGGAGAATGCTAACTGGTGTGGTATAGACACTGAAATATGAAAAACCTGTGTACTATAATTTATTTATATTGTAAGGGAATCTTTATTCGGTATGTGTGTGTGTGTGTGCGTAGGAGAGCCGAGGAAGTCCAAGAATGCTTAAATGACTTTGTTTTCTCATTTACAGGTTGTCATTAAAAAAGTTTCTGCTGATGAACGCACAAGACTTGAGGCGCAGGATCCCCAAAGTGTAGATTTTGTTGAAGGTATTGTGAGCAGGATGCAGGGGTTCACTACAGTATTCCAGTATCTAGCACAACATCAGAAGCCAATTGTCTTTCACAACTCTCTTTTGGATCTTTTGTTGATATATAAGCAGGTGTGTATTTTTCAACCAATCTTTATTTTGGGAAAGGATTTTTGTTCCTCCTAAGCAAGAATTTGTTCGTGTGACTTCCAGCTTCATGAGTCTTCTATAATCACAAGGTTCCTGGTTGTAGTGCAGGGCTTGTGGTCATCATTTTAGCAAATTTAGTCACTGTTCTACCTTCACACCTTACACAAATATTGACTCGTATTTCACTCGAGTCTACTTCTAACTTTGCTGTTATCAATTGCATAATTGTAGATACTGTATAAACTAAACAATATTTCATCATATATTCAATTCGTTCATCAGGGATACATAAAATAGGTATTTTGGTGAATTTTATGTGCAAGTATTGGGTTGAAGCTCTAGTAAACAGTGTCAAATACCTGCCAAGACAAATTATACAGAGACTAATTTCAGTGTTTTTTTTTTTATTGCCCATAGTGAGTTAGTAATGTACTGTAATTTCTCTAAAACACTGTTTTCAGTTTCATCGGCACCTACCACAGTCATACTCAGCCTTCAAGACTGACTTACATCAGATGTTTCCCATTATTTACGACACCAAGTTCATCGCCACAGAGCTGAGATACCACTATAAAGAAAAAGATGATGAAGGTAAGTTTGTCAGTGTTGTTATTAATTCCATCACTTTAAGAAAATCAATTATTTACCCTCCTGTACTGTACCTCATTCCTGTTCTCTGCTAACTTAACCTAAACTAACATTGTAGAGATCTTCAGTTCAGCTTTCCAGTAAGGAGGCTGTATATGGCTGCTAGTCCAATGTAAAGTAATAGTAAAAGTATGAGCGTAACACTACTGCCATACTGTAAATAGCAGCTGAGCTTCCAAACATGTGCAATATTTCTTTTACTTATCCCCATTGTACAGGGTGTCTCATAGGTCACCCACCATACTGTACAGGGTGCCTCATAGGTCACCCACCATACTGTACAGGGTGTCTCATAGGTCACCCACAATACTGTACAGGGTGCCTCATAGGTCACCCACCATACTGTACAGTCATCTATTTAGTAACACAGATGCTTTTATATTTCTTTTGCAGTCAGTATTTTGTTCAACAACACATCGCTGTATGATTTAGCTTCCTCCATGAAGAGAGCGAGCTCAGTGTTGTACAAACCTTCACTGATACATCATCCTCCTGTAAATAAGTATAGTTAGTATGCTTATGTGTACTGTACTACCAAGTGTTGTTTATACACTTAGAAGATATTGTAAACAACCAAAGGATCTGGGTTCCAATTCTTAAAATTTGAATTTTGTAATTATTGTAAAATAATCTAAATGTATATTTTTTTCAAGGGTTATTAATTAACTAATTATTCTAATTAAAATGGTAAATTCAGAGACATTGTAATTTGGTTTATATTTTGTATTTCTATTGTAGACCATCAATGTTGGGTCTGTTTATATGATGCTCAAGTCCTCAAAGATTCTCTCTCTTGTCATGGTCCAGCAAATTCTAACAGCTTTGATTTTATGCCCATAGGTGGAGATAAGGCTGTGCTCCATGAAGCAGGCTATGATGCTTATGTCACTGGGATGTGTTTCCTCAGTATGGCTCACCTATACACCATGCTCATGATGACATCGTAAATATACCAGTTTTACATCGTTACGTTTTGTTAACAAGATCTCCAGCCATATTCTGTGGGTGTGATTCTATACATATGTGTATGGAAGGGATAAAAAGGTGGTTCATTGAAACTAATTATTGATGTAGGATTTCAGAATTGATTTCATATTTACAGTGATGCCTCGGTTAACGAAATTTCGGTTAACGAATTACCTTCCATAAGAATCTTCAATTCGGTTAACGAACAAATATTCGGTTAACGAAATTTTTACGAAATCATGTCAGCATGTTTTCGCTTGCTCACCAGCTGGAATATTAGTCCGCCAATACAGTAATTGGTTCTAGGGCTTAAATTCGTTCCCATTTGAGTAAATATCAATAATTTTCCAAGTTTTATATTAAAATTTTTAGTCATTTTAACTTATTTAACATAATTGCAGTACAGGAAACTAGTTTTTGGTGCACCAATCAACCACTTGACTCCTCCAGTAAGGCATCAGTTTGTATCTCTGGTCAGTGGAGGTAACATCTTGCTTGTGACTCTTGAACATAAACTATTTTTACGTTTTTACAGTACAATTATTGGTCATTTTACATATTGACAATATATAGTGCAGTGCAGTGTTGATTTAAAGAAAATAATCTTGAATTACACCTAGTGAACTTAAAATGTTATGGATGAAATGATGGCATGAAGCATGGGGTGATTTCTCTTCCACCCCCACTTCCTTCTCTTCTCCCTTCTCCTCCACCCCCACTTCTAATTCCCATCATCATCAACCAGGAGTCTTCTATATACGCACCTCAAAGTAAGTGTACTTTACTGCATTTTTTTTACTTTGTATGTAATTTTTGGTGAGCTGGAACCAATTACCCAAAATCCCATTGAAAAAATGGTTTCGGTTAACAAAATTTTCGGTTAACGAACGACCTTCTGGAACAAATTGTGTTCGTTAACCGAGGGACCACTGTACAGTATTAAAAAAAACATTAAAAATATACAGTAATTCCCAGAATAGTGTTTTAAGTGCAGTTAGAGAATGAATGGCAGTGACAATAAGATAATCTGTGTTGCTTTTTATGACAGCCATCCCACATGTTACAGGAAAAGTATACAAGAATAAAAAATAAAATGAGTATATTATTCACTGGAATTAAAAACTTATTATACAGTACAGTGAACCCTTGGAGATCCGGCTAAAAGGGGGAACCACCTGTCTGAGAAAGACTATCGTCCGTATCTTCCGGCAAATGTACTAAATGGATAAAAAAAAAAAATATATTGATATAAAAAACACCAAAACTACATTACCGTATTTTATGGCATATACGACGCACGCCCCATTTTAGTAGGGAGTATTTAGGAAAAAACTTGTGTGTATTTTCCTCCTGTAGCCATAGTTTTCTTAAAATGTGAGGAACAAATAAAAATAATACCAATAAATAAGTTACAACAAAAAACACAGTATTGCCAAATTAGTAAATAAAAGCCAAATGAAAGTTTAACACAGTAGCCATTTGCATACTACACTCCTTGCTTCATCATAGCAATGGAGACCACCTGGGATGCTGATTCCCACCCAACGCTCCCCACTCCCTACACTCTCCGCTTTCCTCCCGTTCTCTCGCTGAGCCAGCTAACTCGTGCAAAGAAATGTATATTCCCTTTATGTGTTTGTTCTTAGGGCAATTATTTCATTAACTTTTTTCACAATATATATGTAGGATGGTGTGTGCATGTAACTGAGTAAAAATAAATGAGGAAAGTTACACATATCTACCCAAAAATATGAGTTGAAGAACAACCGTTACACCTCACAGCTTGGTCCAGTAGCCTGGTGGTTACAGTGACGAGTTTAACCTGGCTACAATGCCATGATTAATCACTATTAAGCATTATTATATCAGTAAACACTAATAATAGCAGTAAATCCAGTGAAATATGGCAGGGAGGAGCAACGAGTTACAACAGCAGTCAACGCACTAATCAGCAAACACAGTTACTCGCTACCCTTACTGCTCCCGTTGCCAGGCGTACATATGGGAGAATTACATATCTTGTAGTAGTGTAATTTAAAAATAGTGACGGGCTCAGTGATAAACAAATTATATAAATCATGCATTTACATACGATATTAATACGAATCATTGTATCATTACTAGAGTGATTGAAATAATATTTCCACAAACAACAATTGACAACCCAACCTGGGTTGTTGGGTTTATGTTTCCGGCCTTGGGCATCTGTGTCCCGCGCGCTGACATCTTAGTTACATGGGCCTAAGATGATCTTTGCTCTGTTTTGGAAATGCTTCTTTGCCCCAGGAACCCCCAAATTTTGTCCCAATCTTCCAAAATTCGGATTTACCAGGTCCAAATCTTCGAGAGTTTGCTGTACAGTATTACATTTAAAGCTAACATTTAAGACTCTAATATTTTGTTACAATTTGTTGGCGGGTAGTTCAGTACAGTACAGTATATATATGTTTAAAAATTATAGCAAAGACAACTGTTGCTCACAACACTGTTAATTCTAAAGGTTTCTCCCAGGAGGTTACAGCATCGCCCCTTGAGTCCACAAGAACATGTGTACGCACTCAAGAACTTCGCAAACCGTGTACATATACCAAGAGCAACAATTAGTTACATGGTATGATCCTTCTTCAAATTCCTTTATGAAAATTAGTTGTTCAGTTTCTTCAACTTCCCTCTGTTAATGTTTTTGACCACAACTTGAGCTGTGGCCATGTACAGTACAGTACAGTACAGTATTCTGAACACATTGTCAACCATCCCTATACTGTCAAGTAATGTAAACTCTACTACACTAACTATCTTACTAACTATTCAGTTTGCAAAGGCATACTGCTGAACATTTGAGTGATTTAAGAAATTAAATTGTATTTATTTATTTATGTTTGCATCATGCCTGCTTCTTTCATAAAAAAAAATTAGTAAAACAGCCATCAAGGTGAACAAAACACTACTGTATTATATATTCATTTATCCTCTGGTCATAATAAGACTTCCATATTGCTTAAATGTTTCAACATGTTCACTTTGCTCTTAAGTTCATTTTTCAGTGAGATTTTTATCTTCATTCACTCCTTCTTTGTCACAGACAGTTGGTCCTTAATGGGAGTCTTCTATGGTCATCCCAAGACTCTTCCACCGTTAATTATTTAGTAACTTCTTTGATTCACCTCCTGGATGAACCTCTTCTCTTTATGTTCACATCATTAGGGACTTGGTGGTGGAATGATGCCAGTACTGGGCCAGCTATAGGCAATGTATTATTTATGTCCAGGGTGTCCCAGTACTAGTATTATACAGTACAGTACAGTACTGTTACAATATTCTCATTGGCTTGTCTTAAAGACCCAGCCAACAGTGGGAGATATACCTGTCTGATCTCAACCTGTTCCTCATCTGCAGCATCAGACCCACTCAGTAGATTCCCTGGGCTGACTCTAAATTCCATGGTATAATAAACAAGTATAACTTGAGTATAAGTCATTGTTTAAAAAACAAATTTCCAATTGTCTTTGTAAAGACCAAAGACCTTTCCATCCAAACCTTTTTTACCTAATCACTTCTCTGATTCTGGTACTGCTGCTCAAGTTATTAATTTATATTACTGCAGTTTTTTACTTTTTATAATTATTCACTTTAGTCTTAGAAATTTACATATGTGTGTGTGTGTAGGTTCCTGTACACTGCTCTTAACTACAACCCATTCACTAACCTTGGTTCTTTTATATAACTTCTATACTGTACTGTATAGCCATTGTAGATCTTTTTTAATGTATCAAATTAAATTCTGTATTGAAATTCATCATACACTTCAAGGAACTGACTGGCAGGGATCCAAGATCCAAACGCCCTCCCTGGCTACTTGTTGAACCTCGAAACAGATCAGTGAGAGTTACACCTGGCATGGTGTCAACAACACTGGCGCAGTATGGAAGTCTTGATGTTATTCGTCGCAACAATAGTTCAGTCCTGGTTGCCACAGCTAACTGGAAATGGTGAGATGCTTATGAAATAATTCTGACTCTATATATCAGTCTGCGTTTTATGGGTATGCCTTAGTAAGTTAGCCCAGCTTGCATTAACACCCATGGAATCACTACACTGGAAAATACTTTACTTGGGTAGTGTAAAGATCTTTTTTTGTGGATTGATTTTGCTATGTCTTACTTCATGATGTTGAATAGCTATATCAAGACATGAGGTTATCAGCTCTTGCTCATCCTTTTACTATAATTTCCAACAACAAACAGGGATTATGAAGGAGATAATGTACCATGTAAAGCTAAACCCACAAAACCTAATATAAATTGTTTCTTTGTTTGTTCATCTCTTTTTAGTGGTCCCAAAGCTGACAATCTTTGGCATCTCTTTTTGCATATTTTCTACTTTGCTTTCAGGCAACCAAGATAATGTAGATCTCGAGTAAATATCCTAATGGATTTCAACATTAGATGTTGAAGTTTTGGAATGGAACTTAAGGAAAGTTCCATTTGGAAGTTCACACTGTTCTTTTATGCATGCTAATATGTATATGTTATTATTTGAAAAGTTCAATCCATACTGCACCGTATCTATTTTCTGTTCTTTAACTTTTTTCAGTGTGAGGGACATTTTGATGAACCTATCAGAGGATAGCCGTATGAAGGCCCAGCTCTACAAAAGACTAAAGCATTCACCCCTTATAAGAACCCTTGCCTGGTATGTATTTATATGAATACAGTAGTTACAATTGCTGTCTGTGTAAAGCAAATGAGTTGAACCAGATATTTGGGCCTTGTTGTGGATAGTGCACACCCTAACAGAGTACACTCGTGTATAATAAGTAAAAATGAAAAATATATGATGAATATTCTCTTTGCTTCGAGCCTCCCTACATAAAGTTAAGGCTTCCTGTTTTGCCCACAATCTTGATCACACTGTTTTTGTTCATAATCTCAATATATGTACTCCTGAACATGCTGATTAAGGATCTGTTGTCCGCAGTTTGATAAACTGTATCTAGAATTCATCATTAAACAAAGAAGTACAAGCAAAATGTATATGTTCTCTTTTACCAGGTCAGGAGCCTTGGTATCGACGGGGTTTAGTGCATGGATAGTGTACACCACGTTAAGAAGGACATCTTAATCATCCATCTCCCTAAGACTTTTGTAATTTGATGCAAATACCATCTTATTTTTACATTCAAGATATTAATATATAACTTTAATTATTATTCTCTACATTGTAAATGCTTTGTTGATAAAATTAATAAAATAATTTATAATCAGTTACCTTTTTTTTTTTACATTTATGGTACTTTGTATTTGTCACTGACTAACATAACACTTCTGAAAATTTATTGTGTTGCAATGCAAGTACATATACAGTAGTTTTTACTTTGTACACATGCATGTGTACTACTGCTAATGCTTGTACACACTGTGAGTACATCATAACCTTTTGAGTTCTGTATACTGTATACACGTTTTTTATGCATGTGTGTATACAGTATTATTAAATGCTCCAATTACAGTGATATCCCGTTAGCTGGAATAATTGGTGGAGAGCTCTTCCGGGGATGAGAGATTTCTGGGTAATGAGACAACTAACTACTTTTTCAGACAAGGTACAACAGGGCAGATTTCATTGAAACATTCAAAATCCTGAAAGGGACGGAAAACGTGAACTAGGGACATTTCTTTGTAATGCCTTCACCACCAACACAAAGGGACATAACTACAAGCTCACCAAGTTATCATGCAGAACGAATATAAGGTAACACTTCTTCACACAGAGGCTGGTAGACCTATGGAATGGCCTACCAGCCCAAGCTGTGGAATCAAGAGCAGTACTGGGTTTCAAAATATCCCTTAACAAAATTATCAAGAATAATGGAGGGGGATCACACACAGGCCACTGGCCTCCTTCCCTCACCATGGCCACCTCTAGTGGGTGGCCACTAGGTAAATAAGGTAAAAAATATATATACTGTATACATGGACGGTGGCTGTGGCTTTCTCAGAGTTCCCCTTGTACATAGCTAATGTACAGTATATGCATAAATGACTAGATTATTTTGTCAACAGTTTACTTCTACTTTTATCCTCTTTGCCACTGATCGGCTCATTAGCCGCTTGGGCAGTCGGTCATGTCTCTGTTACACTGTTGGTAAGTACTGAGCATGCATTGGTTTCTGAATGTATCTGTACCTGCTACAGTGTTAGTCAAGTCTGGTCTTGAAGGAGCTCACTCAGTGCCATCACAAGGTTCTCTGGTAGATTGCTCCAAGAACACAAAAATGGAAGCAAGGATGCACAGAACCCGACATAACTTTACGTAACCAACTTCCATTTTTGGGAATTTATCTGTATTAACACCCAGGTCACGCACAACAATACTAATGGCCCTACTACTTACCTTACTCATTTCTAAGCAACTTTCTTCTATAAACATCTGTTGGAAATTACTTGTCAAAATATTGATTTTTTTAAAGCATTTATTTTGGAAGGCGACTGAGAGCGACAGTTACCTCCTATCGCAGCTTCTGAAGACAATCAGGATCCTCAACCTCAGCCCGAGTTTTCATCACAGTAAACAATGGTTAATTCTCGATTAGGTTAGGTTAAGTTTGGGGATTCATAACTCAGAAATAAGTGATTTCCGACAGAAATGGATGTTAGAATCAAATGAATCGCACTAAAAACCTTAGGAAAAATAATATTTTAAGCTTCAAAGGGAGTTGGGTGTTAATCAGGAAATTTACCCATTTTTGTGCTCAGGATCATGATATTAGTCTACAAATTTTGGTTCAATTCCATTTTTTTTTCTGGTGCTATGTTGACCAAAAAATCTAGACGTTTGCTCGTGTGTGCTATATACAAGAAGCCCTCTGAGTACGGGGACCTCCGAAGACGCTACAGTGGCCTCAACCTCTACCTGTTGTTGTGCTGGGTAACACCATCAGTCATATATGACTTTACAGGCAGAAGCGACATACCGTGTGACAGATACGATGGGCCAGCATAATTAACCGCCAAGCACCATCCTACTTGTTAATTTGAGGAATAACTGAGAGTTCCTCTTTGTCAGTCCAGGCCACAGGGTTGGGCTTATTTCTTAGGTATACTGTACCGGACTAACTTCTTTACAGCTTTAAGTGGATTCAGAAATACGTAGCAGTGGTTCTTAATTACTGATTAACGAACAAAATTTTTTCTGTAACATTAATAACAAGAACAAAAAATGTAAATTAACCTTTGGTGAACCTCGTGCCTTGTGTTGTGATGTACGATAATGACTGTATGTGCACGGTAACTACATCGTACATTGTTTACCCATCGATACACTGTTATACATTTATTACCCTTGTAGAGTAAAGTACAAATGTTCACAATACAATATACAGTTTCCTCTTATTTTTAACTTCTCATTCCTGTAAACATGTATACATCACAATCAGTTTTGGTAGGACAGCGGTAATGTGTAATGGAGTCATGATCGACCACAGCAGAAGAGTAGCCAAGGGGATAAAGGAAAAATATTGTTCTTATATTAGTTGTAGGGTATTTCTTTTAAAGTGAAGTGATTGGACGAAATTTTCATAGTAAATTTGTAGTAGTTAAGTAATTTTGTATATGTAGTAATGGATTTAATGTATTTGAAAATAAATTCCTAGGAGTGACGGGGGGGGAGGGAGGGTGAGGGCCACAGACAGTACCACAACACAACAGTGAGTGACGGTCTTGGCCAGTGACGGACAGTAACCACCATCACTCCTCCCACACTGTCTACCACCTGTCTACCACTACTACCATGACACGGTTATGGAGTTGTGTGGTGGGCCCGAGGCTGTATAAGATATATGGACAGATCCCCCACCATGTTGAAGTGAGTGTGTGTGTCTGTCTCCTTCCTTGGTCCTGTTTTATTTGTATGGTTTCTTAAGTTTAATACTCAGTTGTGGTTTACCGGGTTTATGTAGTTGTGGTTTATGGATATGGGTAGTTGTATAATGTGTTGTAGTTGTGTTTCGTATTTAACTGAAGATGTGGGAAATAGAACAGGTTTTTGCCTAAAGGCTTAAACATATTTGAAGGCAGTCTAGTAGGTTTTTTTTTACGAGTTTTAGAAGTGGATGAGGTGAGTGTTGATCATGTTCTCTGGTAGTATGTTTCACAGTTACCAAGGACATCCATAAAATTGTGGAGGAATCAGTTTTTACCAAACAAACCTAATGAACCAAACCTACAACTCATATCTCAGGGTATGGTAAATATTTGGACCTTGACTGTTGCTAGTTTGGCTGACAATTTTGGTCTAATTTTGCTCAATATTTGATGCTTAATGCAATAGAGACTGGTTGAGACAGACACAATGCACACCTTTCCATACAAGCTGTCATTTACCTACATGGATAAATAGCATAAAATAATAATAAACTAACATTAAAAGTTAGGCATCCAGCAAATTAGGACAAGGAAATAATGTAAAACCACATGCAGAAGGCAATATATTCTCCCAGTTCCCCGTGAATAAGGTAAGTTTGTCACATAAAAACTCTTAACCTAACCAAATGTCCTCAAATATGGTAATTGGTGTGTATTTATATTTTCCAGAGTGAAGTGTATGTTCCTAATGCTCTGGAGAAGATAGGAAACAAGATCAAGCAAGGGGTAAGTATTTATGTAGCTAACTTTGTCACAGATTTTAGTGTAGGTTAAGGGGACGAGGTGGTTCTCCCATATTAGGGAATGTCCAAGGAAAATTGTCTTACCAACCTGTCTTATCCTGCTGGCTGCTTGATATTCTGTAACATATTGTATGTATTGTAATAGTGAAACAACTTATAACGGATTCCCTAGATGATGTTCCTTCTATTATTACATCCTAGCTTATTGTTGTTGCAGCTGAACATCTTGTACAACATTGGATTGTGTACCTCGCCATTGCTTGCGCTGTCGTTTGATCGATGGGCGCAGCACTTCACCTATGTGTCTGCAGCCAAGGTAAGGTGTTTGCTCCCTCAGGTGGTTAATGAGAGTGATAGTTTGTATAATGAAGGATACTTGTAAAAAGTGTTTTATATACTGTGAATTATGATTGCATAAACAATTATACAGTGAATGATAGCATGAAGAACTATACTGTACAATAATATATGGAAGCATTACTGTACACAACAAATGATGGACTCCACTTGAAGGTCACCATAGTAGTGTCTTGTATTACTAACTCCAATACTATATCAATTTGAAATGGCAGATTCTTAAAGGATTATAGTGATTATTAATATTATTGAGAAGGAATGTGTTTTGCTCTTTGTATGATGAAGATTACAGGATAGATGGATTTACATGTGTAGACACCATCTGTGGGTGAATACAGTACACACCATTCTTACTAGTACAGTACAGTATAATTATGATGTCTTGTGTGTTATATAAAACTCGAACATGATAGTTGATGTTTTATGTGTTCAATATAACTTACCTTTGATGGTAAGTTTTTAAGCACCTTAGTTGCAACAGTAATTTTTTTTTTTAATGTGACCATTTTATTCATAATTCAGATGGAACACAACATTTTCCTCCAAGTAATTCCTCTTCATTATAGAAAATCTTTAGTTGTGTTAGTTATCTCTGAATACCAGTTCTGATAAAGTAGGAAATTTTTTTTGAGCACCTTGTACTGAAGCAGCTTATGACTGACTGGCATGAAATGTGATGTTGGTTTTTCAGTGTGGAACAGGTCTGGGGTTGCTCCTGATTGTGGCTCTTGTGTTCCGAGGTATTGGTCGTCGCCTCAACCCCACTTACATGACCTTCCTCAACATCCTGACTAATGCTCAACAAAACAAACCCATAGAAAAACAGATGGTATGTGTTTGTTAATAGAATTTTATGTCCTGTACTGTACTGTGTAAAAATAAAGATAACAGTGGAATGTTGAAAGATGAATATTCAGAATATACATACTACAGTACAGTATAGATAGGTGGAAGGAATTGAAATGAAGAGCAGTTCAGTTGATTAAGTAATACTGAGTCGGAGTGAAAGTTATGAATGGAAAATAGATTTAAATATAAGTGGAGAGTGAGGGAGTGTTTGAGAGAGTTGTGTTAGAGGAGGAATCAAGACATTGGTTGAGACTGTAGCTATCAAAAGAGGTCTCACATGGAGGAAAACTTCAATAGTGTGCAGTCAGTGTCCCTGTAATAATTTTATAATGGTACCATATGTCCACTCTTGCGTACACACATCGCATGTGTATTAAACTTGTCGACCGCCACACACTCGTCCTTGTGTGGTTTTAGTAGCATTGGTTGGGATGTGATCACAGCTGTAATTGTTTATGGTGTATTTTGTAAAGCAATTGACTATTTTGTCATACCTTATATCACTATGAGTTAAAGGAGAAATGTAATTAAGGTATGTAATTGTATTGAATTGTAGATATTGATTGTTAATTTACCATTGTGCCTGGAGGTTGACTGTACAATATTTTAGTTACTCTGTTGACTAGAACATATTGTTCAAGATGTTTGTAATTCCAGGAACCTCTACGCAAGTATGAATTTGACTTCTCAGCGTGGCCCATTAACTTCGACTGGACTGAGGCAGACCCGTAAGTCTCTACGTAACTTTCAGTACAGAACTGTGTCTGAAATAACAGACTTAAGCTGGCTGGAAAAGATCTTATTATTTGTCTTTTAATGTACAGCTTCTCCTCATGTGACATCAACTTCAATTTATTTATACTGTATCCAGATGCTTTGATTAGGTGACTCATGTGTGAACAAGTCTTCAGATAAATACAGTAAGCTCAACACTTGCCCCAACACAAGAGAGGCCTAGTGGGATAACAGAGTGTCTTAGAAAACAACTTAAGTGCCATATCAGAGCACTTTCACCCTTCCAGCTTTTCCAACTGTCATGGAGATTAAAGGATCTACCAGGTAAGTCCCTTTCATGTGAGAGGATGTACTGTACCAGGTAAGTCCCTCTGACTGAAGGATCATACTCTGAGAAATACTGGCAAGACATTTGGGTGGTACTGTACCTGTGTATTTATGTTTTTACAAGTACTGTACATATATATATATATATATATATATATATATATATATATATATATATATATATATATATATATATATATATATATATATATATATATATATATATATATATATATATATATATATATATATATATATATATATATATATATATATATATATATATATATATATATATATATATGCCTCAATTTATAAAGTGGGAGTCTGGGAAAACATTCTTCACACAATAACTGTTTGTAACTCATCTAATACTGTACATTATGTGGCTGTATCCTCCACACCACATTAGATACAAATACAAGGTTATACAACAAGTGTTCTCAAACCCAGTATTATCCTTCAGGTATGAACGCAAACCTCGCGTGTACGTAGACGGAGGACTGGCTAGTCGTAAGGGCGGCATCATAAACCAGGTGGTGACGATGCCGCATCAGTTAATGGCTTGGATTCTCACCATCCTGATCGGGAAAAAGATGGTGTATCCAGGATCTATACGCTTAATGCAGGTGGTTGTCGGTGAGTTACCTACTTGTACATGCAATACTGCATTTTGTATACTACTTTATTATGAAGACACCATTATCATGACCTACATCTCCACTTGTTCATTTATTAAGCAGAGTTGTAGAGATATTGAAGTAGTGTTTGTGGATTGTTCTTATGCTTGTCACTCATTCTACATTGTTTGTGCTTATCTCTTCCCCACATAATCCCTTGATTCCACTGAGCACATGACGACGGAAACAATTATAAATAAGTATTGTTGTTAGATAATATTTACACTCCATTATACTAAACTGTCTTTGGCATATTTGTAATTATATGTGAAAAGATTTGAGAAGGTGTATGGAAAGGTACTGATATTATTATACCATTGAGTATGAGAACCTAACAGTCATTATTGTACTCAAGGGGTTAGTGTCTTTATGTTCCCTGATATTCATTACTTATTCTCGTTAGATCCTTTTCTAAACTTAACTAACAATTTGGCATTTCAGACCACCATCTTCAGCAAGGGAGAGAGAAATTGATACGGGAACAAGGTGGACTCCGCCACAAGGTCACCACCCGGGATGGAAACAGCATTGACACGATGTTGGTGGACAGACAAAAAAAGTTAGTATATTACATAGAGACAATGTTGTGTATCTAAGAGTATTTGAGGAATTAAATGTCTCAGACTGTAGATAGAGAGACTGAACACTGAAGGGGGTGGGGAAGGGGGGTATTTATGATTGCTGGGAATGGCTGTAATAGGGGTGATGTAGTAAGTAATGTGGGTATGGGCACAGTAAGATATTAGAAGGCAGTGTAGGGGGTAATGTTGTTGTGTCATAAGTACATAATATGAAAGTGTAAATAAATAGAACAGTAACGGATGGAAAGTCACCTGCCCTCAGTGAATTAGGACATAATCACAAGGGAGTTGTACTATATGTCACTTATTTGATCCACTTTACCATGTCCATATTAGTCAGAGGGCACTGATCCTCCCTCCTGTGCTGACAATATTACGTTGAAATTTCTTTTTGTAATTGTTAATCATGATTGGAGAAATTTGTAATAAACTTGATTAATTATTTTACATATTTGATGTAAAAAATTTAACAGAAAACAGTATCCAAATGGGAAGACCCTGGTGGTGTGCTGTGAGGGGAATGCTGGTTTCTACGAAGTTGGGCTAATGTCTACACCCCTGGAGGCGGGCTTCTCAGTCCTAGGATGGAACCACCCAGGCTTTGCTGCCAGTACAGTGAGTAGCTACACTGCCTCTTAATTTTATCAACCAACTCTATGAATGTAGATCCTGATTGACTGACTGACTGACTGACTCATTCACTCACTGGGACTACAATGGGTGAAGAACTTCATTGGCAGAAATGTGAGAGGTGAAGTAATGAAGTTCTACGGTATAATTGACAGGGTTACTGGGACAGCACTTTTTACTCTTAATTTAAGCATTATATAGGATTGCTGTAATACAGTACTTTTACATTAACTGAAGTACATTTTTATTACTTTTACATTAACTGAAGTACATTTTTATCTAATTACTTGTAGTACTTCAACTTAAGTAATGAAAATGAAGTACTTTTTACACCTCCAATTATATTCCCAGGGATCCCCATATCCAAGTCAAGAACAGAATGCTGTCGATGCAGTAATACAATTTGCCATCCACGGCTTGGGCTTTAGAGAAGAGGACATCATCATTTATGGCTGGAGCATTGGTGGATACAGCAGCACTTGGGCAGCCATGAACTATCCTCAGGTTAGGTTATGTTTGGTTGAGATTGTTCTGAAACTGTATGAAGTTAAAAATATCAGAGTAACTTTCTTAAGTCTCAGATTTGTTGATGGTTCTTGAAGATAATTCATTCTAGTTTTGTAGGGATTTTGCACGTGTGTTGCTTTATATATGCTGGGTGTTCTTTCTGTCACCTGTTTAGATTCTTCAAAAACAAAAGTCCACAGTTTTCTCTTTAACATAGACTTGTTTTGAGTAAATTATCACATCTCTTCCTGTAAGCATTAGCAAATAGACTTTTCTGTTAGGATTATTATTGAATACTTTTGTGATATTTACCAATTATTGTAACAACCCCAGATACGTGGACTGGTCCTTGATGCTACATTTGACGACATCCTCCCATTGGCTCTGCCTCGGATGCCTGCATGCATGGGCAGCATTGTGACCACAGCCATACGCAACTACTTAAACCTCAACCCAGGGGACCAGCTCTGTCTCTACTCTGGTCCTGTTACCATTATCCGGCGCACCAGGGATGAGATAATCACTACTGAGTGAGTTTTGTTTTATTTTTTAGTGCTGTACAGTGATCTCTCCCAGTGCTACAGTACACTAATTCATGCAAGCCCTCTCCCGTATATATTACTCGCATATATTTACGAATAGGTTAAATCTATTTGTCTTTCCAGTGAGACTCAGCTAAGTTGCAATCGTAGCAATGACTTGCTAATGAAACTGGTGCGTACTAGATACCCGGAGCTGCTGTGCATTCAGTCCACTGAGGTTCTCTCCCAATGGTTGTCTGAAGAAACCACACATCAGGGTAAGTAGAGAAGAATTGTTAGGAACACTACTATACTTCCATGAAGGGATATACAAGTGGCAGGTGTATATACAGCACTGTATATGTGTTGTTATGGCCACTACTGATAAATCTCTTCTCAGCAGCACCTCAACTCCTTTGGCCCATCAAGTAGACTTACTCTGAAATAACATCTTCGGTTAATATATAACCTTTTTCGGCTGCGACCCTAAATTTCCCAACAATACGGTGTCATGACCCTTAGGCATATAATATACAGTATTATATAGCTTGAATGTTAAGCAAAAATTTGTTTGACTATGATAAGTACTATATTTTTTAAATTGTCTGAAGGCCACTTGCGACCCTACTGAGGACACCCCGCGACCCTCATTTGGATCGCAACCTGAGGTTGGGAACCGCTGAATTGTAGACGGTCCCAGCTACCTCCAGTTGACAGTCGAGGATGACATTTAATATAACTCCATTCTGTGAAACTACACCCAAGGAAACCATTCACTAGATTGTATAGCTTGATCGTGATATTTTATTTACAGTAAAATAAGAACACAGCATCGTCCTCTGACCCACATAATTTAGTAACTTTCAACCTTATTCCTATAATGCTGCTCTTCCCCCGTTCGCAAAAGTATTACCGTAGCTACTTAATATTCACTCCTAAATCCTAATGGGTAAAACAATTAAAAATATAACAGGAGCAATGGATGGAACAAGATTAAATTGACTTTCCTGATCTCACATCTGCTTTGATACTGTACCCTGGAGGAAGACAGGAGACAAAACCAAAACAAATACATCACAGATATAAGATTGTCTTAATTGGCACTTACAGTTGATTTTTTTTCCTTAATGTGACTAGTTGTAAAGGTACAGTATTATCAAACTTATTATTTTGATTCAGGGGCCATCATGGATAAGTGGGGGGTGGACAATGACCTGTGCTCAACACTGCTGGCTACCTACATCACAGAACATGGGGAGTCTTACCCATTCACTATTGGTGAAGATATGACCGATGATGACAAGACCAAATTACTCCTGTATCTTGTAAGTACAGTGCTTCCTTTTTATTGTAGGCCCTTTAGTTGAATACAACTTCTTGACCTTTCATGTAAACTGTTTTATACACCCACATTGTGTGTGCGCGTGCATGCGTACGTGCTTGAATTGTTTAAAGCTGTGACCTCTAGTAATGCTATTATGTGTGATCTCAGAGTGAGCAGCCTCTTCATAACATATTCCTTTTATCATTTTGAAACTAGACCATATCACATTTCCTCAAATGCTCTTTGTAACTTCACTTTTTCAGCCCAGGCCAGGCATCAATTTCATTGAACTCTTCTAAACAAACTTGTTTGCATTATATTTTTCAGAATCTTAAGTATGGTCACACTGATTTATTGTCTGAGAATTCATGAATAATCACACAAACACATCATAGGCAATCTTGGGCAAATTACATTATGTATTTCCACAAAGAAATTTTGTAAACATGGAGACCTGACACTTGAGGATCCTTTCAGTATCTTCGGGGTATTCAGGTTTTCATGTTTATTTTTGTCACAGGCCAGCAAACACCTGATGGACTTCAACAGTGGTCACAACAACACTCTGGACTCCAGTTATTTCCGTAAACCGTGGATGCCTCTCACCGATTCCTCTTACGTGCAGGTTTGTGTTATGTCCTTACATTAGGCTTAAGTAGACTTTTCAAAATGGAAGTAAATGACTTTGGTTTATTACCCTTGGGGACAGTTTTAGCCAAAGGGGCATTATTGTTGCCCTTGCTGAATAATAAATGTAAATTTTGTCAGTGTTCATATGATAAATTAAGTTTTCATGCACTAATGAACATGAGGAACTAAAAGTGTGAGGCACATATAGAAGGATCCAGTAGTGCAGAAGGCGAGATTGGATGTAATTAAATTTAAGAAAGATAAAGCACCAGGTGTGGAGGATTCAACTCATAAAGGATATAAGGAAGGGTTAGAATGGATGATAAGAGTCTACAGTATAGGTTTATAATACTAAGGGATGGGAATGGTAATAATGTGAAAATCATAGAGGATTGAGTTTGTCAAGTGAACGTGCACCTTGAAGACCACCATTTTGAGAATTGTAGCTCATAGAGAATGTGTCCATGTACTGTATAGGGGAAAAGCAGTGTGGGTTCAGAAGAGGGAGAGGATGTGTGGATCACATATTATATGTTTTCCACTTACAGGTCTCTTTTTTCTGTGTTATAGGATAAGGTGGCTGACACATAAGTCTACACACACATTCTTCTCACATCCACTGTTATTCAATCATTCTTAATGCTGGTGTACCTGTCATTTCGTTGTGTTTAGTTTTACAATCTTGATTTCAGGTTGACTGAAGGAGCTCTTGCAGTAGTAGCCACTGATACATCGTCCGAGGTAATCAGTACTGCATCCCCATCACATGACCTGAGTCCTGTATGGCCACTTATGACACTGGGACCTTCATGATGGTTTAGAAATTTATTACCATTTCAAGGGAACTTCTCTTGGAATTCTGTTAACATCACATTCTTTGGAGATTTTAGGTAGGAACAGTAACATTAAGACAGAAGCTCTATAAAATGCCCTCTTTTATTTGACACTTCCTTGGGTGAAGACTAAGGTTTTTTCCTTTTCTTTACCTAAGCCATTGTAGAATGGAAATGCCACATTAGAAAGAGAAACATTTTATCAACTATGCAGTACTAATACTGTAGTTTATAAACAGTAAAGCCTCGAATAATGACGATAATGTCCAATATTGCATTAAAATAGGGCAATGATAATGAGATGCATTCCCTAGTCTGATCTTTTCATATCTTTTGTGTGGCTTTCCCCCAAAACAATAAAATTAATTAAAAATGCAAACGATTCTTTAAATAATGTTTAAGAATGCACCTTATACAATATAAATCAATAATAATAATGTCACACAAGAGGAGATGGGATGCCATTGTTGTTGTCAGTGTTTACACCCATGATGTTAGTTATCCATCTGAAACTGAAGAAAATAAGACCCTGGTTGTTTCTGTATGTTTTAATTAATGTTATTTAATATACAGTAGAAGTAACCACTGATGGTAAAGAAAAGAAGTGAGACTGATAGCAGAAGGCCAACGTGTACGTGTGCACTCATGAAAATATAGCTTCATTTTTCTTATTAAGAATATGTACAAAAGATTCATTATTGTTTATTACTGAATATCTATTTAATTGAATTGATGTTTATGGATGCGAAATGAACAATACGTAGAATATTAAAACACACAAGAGGAGACGAGGCGGTATTGTTTTTGTTAGTGTTTACACCCATGACGATGGTTTTACATATGAAACTGAAGAAAATAAGACCCTGGTTGTAGCTGTAGTAAAATTAATGTAAAAAAAGACTATTTATGTTTAATTAATGTTATTTAATGAAAAAGAAATGGAACAATAGTAGCTAACCACTGATAGTAAAGAAAATAAGCAAGACAGATTGCGCAATGCCAATGTATGCAAGTGTGTACACGTAAAAACATATCATTTCTCTTCATAGGAATATGAAAGCAACACTTATTACTGTTCATATATGCTTTAAATAATACTAATTCTACTCACCAATGGTGGTAAAGTCTAAAAGATGAGGACAGCCAATGATGATGTGTGAGTTTTTAATCAGATGACGAAGTTCCTAAGTCATCAGGTTCAACTTTGGCTGAAGCTTTCCATAAAGATGCCACAGCTGTTGCTGAACCTGAAGCTATTACTGAACTTGTAGTTGTTGCTGAAGGTGCTGCTGATGCTGAATTTGATGGTGTAGCTGAACCTAAAGTTGATGGTGAAGCTGAAGTTGATGGTTTAGGCCTTCAAATAATAAAAAAGTAAAAAGAACCTTGCACAGCTGCTTTCTTTTTCTCATTATACATCTTTATGTAGGGGCCATAAGCGTTTTTCATGCTTGGTTAATTTTAATGCTTTGTTCTGCTAATAGAGCCATTTCAGAAAATATGTTCATTGCTTGCTCCATATAATATCCACAGACCTTTTACCTTTTTTCATATAGGTTTAACACATCTAGTTTCTCAACTAAGCTTATACACTTTCTTTTAGCTTTTGAACCAGCACTATCATCACTTGCTCTCTTGCTCATGTTGAATAGGGACACAAAAAATGCCGAAACCTGAGAAAGTTTTTCTCCCGTTCCTGTTCAGATGCGTGAAAACAAAAGGCCCGCCAGCTGTGACTGTTTAACTAGTGATACTGGCACTACCACTCACAAGCCCGGCAGCATCCGTGCGCAAGGCATGTTTTTTTATTTGTATGATACATATCGGGATTTAGTTATTATTTATATGAAAATGTAATTATATTTTATTTTCTATTTTCGTCATAAATATGAATAAAATAACGATGTAAATAGAATTGGATCCTAAGTTAACCAGGGTTTTAAATATGAATCGTTAGTAGAACCACCGTTATCGGAGGCTTTCCTGTATTGTCTATAGTGATTTTGGTTAAGTGAGAGAATTTTGTTTCATGTTTATTTTTTCTTTATTTTAGTGAATGTAAAAGACATACTGTACTGTATGGGAATTAGGGAAGTTTTTATTCTATGGATGATCAACTCCTTTGTACTGTAGCATAACCAAGCTAACTTTATTTTGTACAGTAAAGCAGTGAAATCTAGGTTGTCATAATGAACAGCTCTGGGCTAACTTACCATTAATGAAGTCATCTGTTGGTGGGAATTAGTACCCGGTACATAACTGAAAGAAATATACCAAACATCATAGATATAAATTTGTTTTTTCAGTATGACACAGTTCAGGTATTAACGTGTTTTTATTCTTGGCTAAAGTGTTAAGTACAGGTATCTCTCGATAAAAAAAATCACTTATACATATTTCATAAATTGACACGGCTATTTTGAGATGAGAAAGCTTCCCTCACACGAATTTGGGGCCATCTGGGGGAAGAGATGCACAGATGTATTCTCATTCACTGATCATCCCCTCACCCCTACTGCACCTCCCACAAGCTCGCGTCCTTTCACACGCCATTTGTTGTGTGTGTGTGTGTGAAGTGATATCTCTTTATCCATGTGTATTCGTGCCATCCAAGCATTCTGCCAACTCTTCAGCTACTTCTGTATTACACTGAAGAAACCATGGAAGGCTGTGGCTTGAGACAAAGCTGGAAGTAATTAAGTGTCATGAAAACGGTGATGGTCCTACCAAGATTGGGAAAGATCTTGGTCTGGCCATTTCTACTGTGACCACAATTTACAAGCATGCTGTGGTGTCCTTAGCAGACAGCTGTGATGAGGTGGACAACCCTTGTAGTGGTGAGCCCAGACTGCCCTCCCAGACTGCACCAAGGTTAGACAGTAATTTTTTTCATGTGTTAGGTAGTAAATTAGAGTAGTTGTGTACTATTTATCATTAGTTAAATGGGTTTTGTTCTGTTTGTGAACCTATTTTGTGTTTTGGGGCATTTTTGTCATTAGGGAACCAAACCCTATTTTTCTCATATGCGTATCAATTTGCAATATATAAATTCACCTAATGAATGTTTGTTTTTGGAACCTAACCCATTCGTATCTTGAGGGATACCTGTATTATGTTTAAGACGATGGTCACCATAACATTGTCTGTAGATCAGAAATGTCAAACAGTTTGCTAGAAAAGTTATCCTTTATTATACAAAAAAATACTGTACTGTACATGGCTCTCAGAATATTTCATACCGTATTTGGGAGAAGTCAGAAGGTACATTCTCTCCAAAAAGTATCATTACGATTTTGTATAAGACAATATGAAGGATTTTGATAACCCTACCAAGACAACGGGAGTCGTGGTGTTCATTTTGAAATTCACGTCTCCGTAAAGATACTTTTTGGAGCGAGTGTACAACGAGAGAATTAAATATCCTCCCCGCTTTGACCAGAGTTAGATGAAACCTGACCACAGGCCTGCCAAATGCTTATGGGCACCACAAGTGCATTTGTCAAATGGCTCGACCGTTCTGTGATGTATTTGTCAAAATCCTGGGAAGATACTTAATTCTCTCACTGTACGTGTAATAATAGTTGATTATTTAATTTATAAATGATGTATTTCATTACATTTATTTTTATATAATATACTTTCGGTATTCCTTAGAAAAGCCGATATCATTATCATCCTAAAAGCACATTGATTATGTTCATAATGTATACCACAGAATATTAGAACAAAATAGATTTGCTTCCCAGTCAGCAAGGACAACTGTGTTTGATTTAAGCCTGCATTCTGACCAGTGTGATAGTGTCAACATAGAAGAATGTTACTGTACAGTAGCTAAAACAACTATCTGTAAGTGGGCTGACTGGCAGACAGTTCCTCCGTGCCCACTACTCCAATACATGGACTGAGCGGCAGGCAGTCTCCACAATGTTCTTAAGATACATCCTCCCAGATTGCACCTTCACACATTAGTTCATTTACCTAGAAATAAAAATAAAACAGTAATAACAATCACCTGAGTTTAGGTTCTTTTATCATTTTATCAATACAACTATCACCTATTTTCTTTTAACTTTATGGGTCCAGGTTCTTCAGTAATCATATACCGGTAAGAATCATGTTCATCAAAACAAATTAAAATAAATGTAAACTGCAAAGAGTTTGTTTACATTAACAATTATAAATTTTGAATCTGACACCTTACATTACCGCTGGTAGTACCCCCACCGCGGGGATAAATCGATAAAAATCAACTTTAAAAAAAAAATTTTTCACCCCTTTTTAAACGACAAAACAATAAAAAATGAGTAATAAAAACTATATATTGACCCTTTAGAAACTTCCCTGGCCGGGGGGGGAGATAAGGAGACAGTGTTGGTTTGACAGCTGACGTTCGTGGTCCTTACACACTTAGCAGCTACAGTATTTTTAGCTCTCACCTTTGTGTCCGAGGTGGCCAATAATACATATATTTACTGATCTAAATAATTATTTGCTATAAATAATTCAATTAGAATATTTTATTTGCATTATTTTTCATAAAAAGGTGCTTGGCAACACTCGCCAGTCGGTAGCCAGTCTGTCTGGCTATCTTTGTGTTTGGTAGAGCAAGTAATGTATATAATAATAATTCCCCAAATTTATACATTTACAACATAATCATAGCATTGTTTTACAGTAATACAGGTACTACACTACAACTAATCTACTTTTAGCAATATTACTTTGATACATGATAAAATAGACAAACAATAAAAATGAAACAAACAAAAGTAGGTAATTATGTTCAGGAAGCTTCCCTGTGGCCGAGCGAGTGGTGTGACAGGCAAATAGTCACACTGGAACCTGATAACCCACGCTGGGCATTTAAACAGTGGTGGGAATAGGCGGACATTCTGGAACGTCACCCGGGGCGCCGGTAGGACGTTCTGGTACATCACCCGGGACCTAAGGGTTAACAATTACAAAACTGCAAGTCATCTTACAGTAACAAGGAGGAGCTTGCTAGAAAAAAAGTCTTTCCCATTCTCAGGATTGTCTTCTGTCGAGCAAGAGCACACACACACATTCTACACTCCCTGGGACCTGCATTGTGGCTGCAGACCCTGCCACTCAGTCCCACTTCAGGGCTCAGACTGCCCTTATCCATAGTCCACCAGACTGCTCAAACACACACCCCAAGCCAGCAGCAACCAACACAAGGGGGAAGTGATGATGTATTTACAGTACCTCCAGGCAGCTAAGAAGGACGACTGCTTAACATTGGCTTCTACCTACTCATGCCGACTATGGGAAAGACCAATCAGAACAGAGATTTAATGCAAGTATCCAATGGCTAGTTGGAGAATTCCCATTATGACCCTCACCCTCGAAATACAGTACCTACTTTAGTGTGAAGTTCCTTGAGGAGGATCTTCAGTATTAGTTTTGCTGCAATCCTCGCTTTGGGTTGCTTTTCCTTCCATCGCACTTTCTTGGGCTGTTTTCCCTTCCAACAAGTCTCTTTCGTGGGCTGCTTCCCCTTCCATCACTTTTTCTTGTATTGCTTCCCCTTCCATCACTTTTTCTTGTATTGCTTCCCCTTCCATCACTTTTTCTTGTATTGCTTCCCCTTCCATCACTTTTTCTTGTATTGCTTCCCCTTCCATCACCTTTTCTTGGACTGCTTCCCCTTCCATCACTTTTTTTTGGACTGCTTCCCCTTCCATTATATTTTCTTGTATTGCTTCCCCTTCTATTACATTTTCTTGTATTGCTTCCCCTTCCATTACATTTTCTTGTATTGCTTCCCCTTCCATCACTTTTTCTTGTATTGCTTCCCCTTCCATCACTTTTTCTTGGGCTGCTTCCCCTTCCATCACTTTTTCTTGGGCTGCTTCCCCATTCATCACATTTTCTTGGGCTGCTTCCCCTTCCCGGGCCCGTCCTTTACGGGGGGCGAACAGGGGCGTCCACCTGGGGCTCCGCACGTGTGGGGGGCCCAGCACTAGTCCCGGTGACCTCGGACACATTACCTGTTGGCTGGTAAATCTGATCTGACGGCTATACTCCACCATCGCAACCGTGACCTTACCATTTTGGGGCCCCGCAGTGGCTGAGTTGCCCCGGGCCCCACACCCTCCTAGGGACAGCCCTGCCCCTTCCATTACATTTTCTTGTATTGCTTCCTCTTCCATTACATTTGTTTGGGCTGCTTCCCCTTCCATCACATTTTCTTGGGCTGCTTCCCCTTCCATCACATTTTCTTGGGCTGCTTCCCCTTCCATCGCATGTTCTTGGGCTGTTTCCCCTTCCATCACATTTTCTTGGGCTGCTTCCCCTTCCATCACTCTTTCTTGAGTTGCTTCCCCTTCCATCACTTTTGCTTGGGTTGTTTCCTCTTCCATTTCATCAGTTTCTAAATATACTTCATGCAAGAGGATGTATGGCTCTGCTGCAGAAGGGTGAGAAGCACTGAAGGAGATGGTGCAGGTTTGTTCTGTCCATTCTGACACCAGATCATAACCCTTCATGTTGCTCTGGGGAACAAAAAAAATGATATAAATATTTTTTCAAGAGGGTAAACTATATTAACAATTTTGTCAGTGTTCTGGAAACAAAAAGGTAATAAAACTGTGTCATCACTTTACCAGAAATTATTAAATCTACAAAACCTTTACATAAAACCTGATGTACAATTCACTCTTATTATTTCATGCAGTATCAAGTATTTTGTCTTCTTTTTCAGAATATAACCAATTTGATTTCACTCGAGTCTACCTTTACCTCAAACCCATAGTGACTGCTGGGAAGTGCTCCTCAAGTGTGATACTACAGTATTTCTACTGTATTTGGGCACATCTTCCAAGTTTCAACCCTGCCACGTTTACTGTCTTATAATGTATGAATAAATTGCTAAATAATTTTATTTTTTGCCAGTCCAATAAGCATATACCATTGCTATTTTATTATTTTCACAACTACTTTGAACAGATATTAAACTCATGTGTGGAAAATTGCCATAAAATGTTGTGGTTGTTGTTCTTGATGATGAACTTCAAGTTTACTTGCCTACAATATGTTACTGTAGTTACCTTGTGAGCCTTGTCCACATGTACGGTCCAAACATGGTGACAAAAATCTTTAGCAAATATTTCCACTTCATTGAGCTTCATGGCATCTGAGGTACGTTTTGTCCAAGAAACAAGGACACTACACTGATGAAACAAGTCAATCTCTGAAATTATAAATACAGTCAATGATGCCAGTCTCCATGCTGTAGAAAGAGGCGGGGAATAAAGAGAATATTAATTTTATCACTCAGTGATATATCTACCCAACAGCTTTCTTCTTGACAAATGTTATAACCTTGTAGGTATGTCCATTATCTCTTGATTTTTAATTAACTCCCCATGGAAAAAATTCTGTGGATGCCCAAGTGTACAGTACCGTAGTGTATCATCTTCAAATCTAGCCTCAAGAAGTTATCCCTACCAGCACTTAACCCAAAGGTATATTAACCTGCGTCAGAGTGTGTATCCCGGGTCCTTGTATTGGTGTAGAACTCGGCATACTCCTGTGCCAAGGAGATGACTCTAGCAGCGTTGACCTTCTGTGTTGTTGTGTCTCTGGTAAAAGTAAACAACCAAATAAATCATTACACAAAACCTTATTTTTTATCTAAAAAAAATCAAAATTCCTCAACATATTTATAATCACAGCAGTTTTTCGGTTTGTGTGGGTTAGCTGTGATTAACTGATGGCAGCTCTCCATGTTACACTGTCTCTTGCAGCATTTCTCATCAGGTTTTTAACTTTAATATCATTTCTTATAATCTCTCTCCATGTCAATGTTGGCCTACGTCCTGGCTTTCCTCCCCTCCACATTTAGACTCGTGCACCTCCTCACCCAGTTGGTCTCAGCCATTCTCTCCACATGCCCAAACCATCATAGTCTACCTCTATGCAAAACTTGCCAATACCCAACTGCCCTCTTGGATCTGAACAGGGTTTCCTGTCTTTCAGTATCACATTACACATCCCACCTTTCTCATTCCAGTTCACTCAAGCCTGTTTATGTCATCCTCTTAACCATCATGTTTCATTACAATGCTACATTACATTTTTCATGTTAGTTACATACATTTATCCTTTCACTTGAAGGTAGGTCCTGTTGCCATCAATAAAGGCAACAACTCCCTAAACTTGATGAAAAAATATTTTATATTTGTTCTTAAGTAGCGTGAAAAGTGACACACATGTACAGTACCTCGGCCAAATATTTGTCTTATTTTAGAACAGACCTCTTATTTTAGAACAGATCTCTTTGGCACTTGTTGGGAGAAAAATAAAATTAAGAAGCTTGAAGGCATATATATATCCTTTACATTTAGAGAACCACAATACACAGAGACATTATTGTAAGTTAAAACCTCTGCTACAAACACATTGACATTATTTGACCATGAGCACTGAATACAAACCCAATATCTTGAGGTGCAGTATAAAATTGTAGGTCATCAATGATAATGAATGTGGGTCTTTCTATCTCAGGAAGAAAATGAAGATTTGCCAGGCACCGTTCCAGCCTAGATGTCTCACTTGTGTATCTGAATATAGATGAAATAATTGTTACAGAGGTTAGGAATATCAATGACACAACGAATATAAAATAAGTACAGTACAGTATTGTGAAACCTCTATTTAACAGATTGTATGTTTTGTAAGAATTTAAACCTGACAAATACTGTTCAGTATACATACAGGAAGTTAATCTCATTCATAAGGTCTGGTGATGATTGATACATCCCATGAACACTTGGAGGGGGACAACTAAACTCATTTGGGGTCACATACAACACGCAACCTCCTTCAACAGTCTCCGTCACTGCTGCCTGTGGACATTAACTCTTGTAAACACAAAGTGGTTCATAGGAATCCAATAGTAATGTTTAGGTTGTGGAAAATTCTACCCAAATTCTTAAATTAATTATAAATTTATTTTTGTTTAAAAATAATAAAACAAGTGCATGAAGACATATATTGAAAGGAACAAGAAAGATCATCATTACACACATATTTTCACCAGTTAAAGACCATCACTAGTTTTGCCTTAAATGTTATGAACTCCATTCCTCCTTACTGTTCATTATTACCGTATACTGTACTATATAGGATACTGATGCTTAATGGCTTGATTTCTCCATTTTCATAAGAGGTTTGGTGAGGTGTACTTACACTGCCTCTAATGGGCTGCCAGAACTTTGACAACCATTTTCACACAAGGCAGTGAAAGTCAAGTGTCCACTCATACACCCAGGCCTGAAAACATAACTACTCCATAAGGAATTCATCATACACACCTGCATAAGTATTGCACTCTTCATGGAGTGAGGTGGACCTATGATACATGTTGTGGGGACGGGAGAGAAGTGACTGAGGCAGTGGTGGTCCATCACACTCAAGCTCGACTCCAAGGGGAACACTCGCTCTAATATTCCAGTCATCATTTACTGAAAAGACAAACACATGGGTAAATTTTGTTATGTCATCCTTTTCCTATATTATGTGCATAGTACTTGAGGTTCCCTAACTCTTATATTGCTCCAGCCTTATCTTCTGCCTGATGAAAGAGAACTGGTCATCTGAATGTCTCTATGATGACTCACCATGACTTCCTCAGTCAATTGTTGAATGGAATGTAGGATGTTTGGGCCAGGGTGGTCAGGTCAGGTCAGGATCTAACCTACCTTAAATGTTTGCTCACCTGTTGAATGAATTCTTTCCTTTAGTTCTATAAATCAACCTAATTTACTTTACTGTAAATCTAACAATACGGTATTTATCCATTTAGAATGAACTCTTTAAACAAATATACAGTCTGTATAAGTCTTTAATGTCTGCCACGGACTACAGGAAAATAACCAATTCTTCGAATTATCTGATTTTACCTAGACTGAACCATTAAGTACAGATATGAACACATCAGACACTGTTAAGTGAGGAATTGTTTTCACTCCCCCAAAGATGTGTAGCAGTGGCCCACTTACCACTTGAAAGGAGAACATTGTAAACTCAAAGTGATGGGGTTACCAAACAACACCCAGTGTCTAATTGTTGTAAGTTAAGACATTCGCCCCACAAAGGGTCACAGCTCAAGGCTGAAGAAACCGCAGGTCTAGAAAATTGAGAGGGCAAACGTTTTCGAAGTGAGAGTTGTGAACTCTTGGAACAATCTGCCAGGTAGTGTTGTGACGGCACCGAGTGTGAACCCTTTCAAGACCAGACCTGACCAACACTGGAGCGGGTTCAGGTACATTCAGGAGCCGGTGCATGCCCAGTACTTGCCAACAGTGCGTAACAGGGACGTGACCGATCGCCCAAGCGGCTAACGAGCCGGTCAGTGGCGAAGAGGATAAAAATGTAAGTGCATGTGACAAAATGTGAAATTCACCGAGTCACGGAAACACCACTGTGGTCCCTCTAGTAACATATATTATCAGATCAATACAATAAATCAACCCACTCTTTAATGTAATATTTTTATAGTTTAGGTTGTTGGAGGTAACGCGTGTTTCTCTTAGGTTCAGTCCCCGGCCCGAGACATAGAAAAGGTTTTATTCAGACAAGTTTCCTCCAGGTCCTTCACCTTCCTCCTGTATTAACACTGGACAATAAATGTCATAACAAAGTAATAATCAACCGTGACTAACCGCCCAAATGGCTTGTAAGTTGGTAAACGGTGATCTTTAATGATAAATTACCTGTCAGCTAATTCGCCAATCTGTGAGTTGTTAGACCAGCTGTTCCCTCACTCCTTGACAGTGGCGCACCTCCTCATTCATTCACGTGCCAGTGTATCGTTTAGTACCTGACGACGGTAACTGTGGGTGAAGTGATTAACAAATAATAGTGAGTTAATAAGGAAGTTGTCTGGGGTCGCCCTTCCTTTCTCCCGCGAAGATAAACAACGACCCTAAGTTTATTATTAAACATCACTTAATTACTGTCCACAATTATCAATCTATTGTCCATTAAATCTTAGTGTTGTATGTCTTAATATTATTTATATTATATTACTAAGTATTAGATCCGTTGGCAGTGTTGTAGTTAAACAATTAAAAATAGATTTGTAGGCTGTTAGCTCCTATTGTTTACATTACATCTGCTATTTACTCATTTCAAAAAAAAATATATATATATATGGATATAACTATAATTTACTACTAAATCAATAATTTAATTCATTAAACTCATAAAATAACATCATGTTATATAAATAGACCAATAAACCTCAAAATAATATCATGACATGTGGCTTTCTATTGGCTATCAATGACGTCATACGGAACTTCTTCTGCTAACGCGATTGGTTGAAAATGTTGCCACAAGGCTTACACTATTTCGTTTTATATTGCTTAATAATAAGATCTAATTGGTTATTCTAATGAATTACTTTAGCATTACAAAAAGTATTTGAAGTAGAATCATGTATTACCACACTTGAACTTTCCAAAACGGCCGAAATTTCTTGGCCTTTCGTATACGTTATCTTATTTCACTTGCGATTAGTTTAAGTGTCACTGACTTCGGTATACTTATCAATAAAAATAATAGTAATTATAAGTGAAGTTATAATTCTTTAGTTATATTTTAGAAAATAAGATATATTTTTATTATTTTCATATTATTTTCGAAGGACTGAAGCATTATATAGAGAATATTATGATAATGATTGAAGGAATCGGAGGCGGCGTGAGGCAGCCCTTGATGTGTGCCAGAGCTGGTCTTCACATCACACCTTCACGGTCATTTTAATTTCGCGGTTATAATATACCCCAACTCTTCCTTAAACTCTATCATTAACCCATATCTTGGCATAAATTTAAAATTCATATTCTATAAAAATAAATAAGCTAGACAACCTCTGAGACTGATACGAATTTATAATCTCAACAAGATGCCTCTGAACATTAGTCAGATTGTATGAATCGGTGAGGCTGCGTGTGACTTAAGCTATCTTTACCCTCTCAACCCTCCCTGACACCATGAATATCCAACCTCTACCGCTAGAATAAATGTCGGAGAGTTTAACAATGCCTGGCCGGGGGGAAAGTGTGTGAGTGAGAAAAATTTTGCGAGGAGGAGAAGTTGAAGTTTTGGCGCGTGAGTCACTGCCTAAACCAGCTCTGACTCAACCATCACCGACCCTGCTATAACAACCTATGTAATACAGAGGTAAGTCAATATCTACCTTATCTACCTCAACACTAATAAACCACAATGCCCCCTTGTGTATAATATGTCCCTATTTTATAATATATTCACACTATAAGGCGTGAAATAGAGGCGGCAAGAGTTGGGGTCCAGCCAAAATTCCCCAACCCCGTTATAGTGATGAAGGACGGCCTGGGGGGGGGGGTCACTTAAGGTAAAGATTGAATTGTAAATAAATGTTCCTTTTTTCTCTCTCTCTCTCCCACTCATTTACCTTAAGTCTTGTGGTATTGTTAATATAATCTAGGATGTTTTAATGTTATCATGAGTCATTAGGGTGAGGTATTGAAGTTGTTATTGACGTTTAATTCATTGTATTTTGATAATGTTTAAGGTCATGTGTCTCGAGGAGGTGGATGGAGTGTTTGTCCTCTCTCTCTCTCTCTCTCTCTCTCTCTCTCTCTGCCCTAACAGCCAAGCCTACCAAAGGGCCGTACGTTAAGCCTATTCAACTTTTCTATTTTTTTTTCACGCGAGGTTTCCTACCAGTCTCTTTCTCTGTCTCTCTGGAAACCCTCTCATGTGACTCCTCAGACTAGATAAATACTATATGTGGTTACAGTTCAATGACATGTTTTTTTTTAATCACTCGAGAGGTTTCTGAAAGCAGTGGCTCTATTCAGCGGACATTAACACTATGAAGCCTCGGTATGAATCCTGGGAAGGTTTCAATGACTCGTTCTCTTCTCAGTCTTCACAGTTACTCGAGAGGGTTCCGGTTGATGCACTTGAAATTAAAACTGTCCACTTGCTTTGTGTTACCTCAGAGTAGATAAGAAAAATAATTGTACCTTCACTCTATTTCCAGGAGCCCCGCGAAGTGTGTAGGCAAGGAGGATGATCAAAGTTAATCCTTTTATTATTATTATTATTATTATTATTATTATTGTTATTATTATTATTATTATTATGTGAAGTAACAGTGGTATACTAGACGGGGAATTGGAGCGTCTTCGTTGTGGTAGAGAAACACCACAGTAGAACACAGTCGTTACAACAGTAGGAGTGAATGAATGGACAGTGTGTGTGTGTGTTCTTGAATGTGACAACACTTCGTTAGAAATTTGACATTATTATTGTTATTATTATTGTGTGTTGTAGTAATTGTTTTAGATGTTGTCAGTAGTAGTTGTTTTGGTGTTAGTGGTAGTAGCAGTAGGCTTATCTAACTCAGGTAGTGTAGCTACTTTTGTATTAGGATATTTAATATAATGATAAAATGGTGACGAAGGTGTGGCTATTGGGGGAAGCTGGAGGCCACGATTAAAAGAAAATTGTAGTAGTAGTGGTAGTGGTGGTGGTGGTGGTAGTAGCTGTAGTAGTAGTAGTAGTAGTAGTAGCAATAATTTTCTATGGGAGTATTGTAGTTATCGCCTGTAGTCAAGGTGAGGGTTTAAGACTTTAGACTTTAGAGCAGTAAGTATGACACCTGCCCACACCTGCGTCTTGCCTAATGGCCTCTCTCAGTGATAACATTTGGCTGTCAACCCACGCGCCTTCTGCAGTGTGTATTATGAAAGATAGTTTGGCAAGGCTTTCATTGTCATTCTTATTATTATTATTATTATTATTATTATTATTATTATTTAAGATATTGTATTTGTTCTTATATTATTTAGAAACATTGACTATTAAAGCTTTTGAAATTGAGTCCGTTGTAGATTAACTGAAGTCGTTAAAAATATATGAATAAATATGAAAACAAAGACTTGATAACTACAATATATAACAAGCGGGACCATCGTAGAAGAAATTATCGTACATTTGGGAGTCATAATGGACCTTTGTGTTTACAGTATCGTACACGAGTGGAAAAAATTATCGAAAGTAGTTTTTTTTTTAGTCGTGGTGATTAGTGGATATGATTTGAATTAATATTGTGAGGGGTTAGTGTTAGAGGAACAATAATAATGATAAAAATGTAATAACAGTATAATAATTCCTTGACTGTTGGTAAAATTTGAGAGAAATAGAGATCACATTCTCTCTCTCTCTCTCTCTCTCTCTCTCTCTCTCTCTCTCTCTCTCTCTCTCTCAGGTAGACACGTGTAGGTGGAGGCAGCGTTCGGACGTATTAAGGTGATCATGCCTCTTACGGAAGCCCCGCCCCCACACTAAGGCTTCACCACCTCTGGAATCTTATGCATTTACGGTTGCTGCCACACGAACCAGAGTCTCAAAGGCTCTTACGTTAATTTTCTCTCGGAACTGGTGATGTGAGGACGTATTAAACTCTCTTAAACTACGACGCAGAGATGGATAGGCAGACAGATAAATGGAGGCATGGACGGAGGGAAAAAGGGACGGAGAGAGGGTGAGAGAAAGGGAGATACGGGATGGAGAAAGAGGGAGAAGGGAGGGAGAGAGAGAGAGGTGGACGGAGGGAAGGAGAGAAGAGATAGACAGAGAGAGAGGGGAGGGACAGTGAGAGAAAAGAGATGAAGAGGGACGAGGTCTGTGGTCCACTCCCGGTGTCATCAGAAGGAAACACTGATATAGTACAAGTATTTTCCCCTCCTTGTGTTGGGTGGGTGAAGGGAGACAACAGACGAGTCATATAGAAGATAGGGAATATCTAGGGAGAAATAATGCAAGACCAGCGTAGAGAGTAACAAAAAACTAACCTAACCTAAACTAACCTAACCCAGCCTAAACTAACCTAACCTAAACTGGCATTTAACATCCTGGTAGACTGTGTTAAGATATATCCTGTTAAAGAGTGTATGTTGAAATATATTCTCCTGAGTCAACACTTTCGCTTGACTCACGGACAAAGGAGGAGGAGGAGGAACCCTAGGGAGAGGTGAGGAAGAGGTAGGAGGAGGAGGAAGACGGCTGTGCTAAGAGGCGGCAACAAAAGGTGACACATTGTTCACTATTTGATTCTCATTACGGTCAGGTGTGTGTGTGTGTGTGTGTGTGTGTGTGTGTGTGTGTGTGTGTGTGTGTGTGTGTGTGTGTGTGTGCTCCTTTTCTCCCTTGTTCTAATTCATCATTCATTCTTATTCTCTCGTGGGCATAGAGTTGGTCATACATACCCTGTACATACATACATACATACATGCATACACACATACATACATACATACATACATACAACAGTTAGGCTGGTGGAAGCAACACTGTAACGTAACAAAAGGATGTGACCGTGTGTGTGTGTGTGTGTGTGTGTGTGTGTGTGTGTGTGAGACCGTGTATGTGTGTAACAGGATATGATGTAACGTATAGTGTATGAGGTCATAATACAGCTGTGGTATACTGTATGATGTATTAGGCTGTAGTCTATCCTCATACACTACATAAACAATAATATGGTATTTATTTTTATACGATATATGGCTTTGGTAATTTGATATAATATTGTTGTAAAAAGATTATAAGTTGCATTAGTAGGGGACTGACAGGGTGTGGTCGTGGTGTGGTGTCGACCCAGCTGTGACTCGGGTCTTGAGACATTAATCGATTGGTGGATCATATTCTGGGGTCATTGTTTAGCCAGTGCGGTTGACGAGTTGTCCGATCTTCCGGGGTTTATACACCTCGCTAACTATTACGTTTAATAATACTTAAAAGACAACAGTTATAACACTTTCGTAATATTCCTCGTAAGTAAAGATGCAATAATATATCTTATCTAATCGTTTTAACTTCATTTAAGATCAAACGCAAGACTAAAATCCCCCAAACAATGAAACAAAAAATGCTCTTATCTAAAACGACTTCACTTCGCAACAGATGAAATCAAATTATCGTACAATATCTCGTAAAAATTAACGTACATCAGGGTAATTTTCCTACAAAGTATAATGGAGCGTATAATGTTTCTAGCCTCTCTCTCTCTCTCTCTCTCTGTCACACCATAGCATCAGATAACTACAGTAAAAACCAATTAGTAACCCGACCTGAGATAGCTTACACACACACACACACCAGCGGCAACATATCGTCTGTTTTAGTAAAGCTCGACAGTGTTTACTTTCCGCTACACAAGATAACCGTGTTGTTGTTGTTGTTGTTTAAAGGTGACTTGAACGCTTTATTCGGCGAACTAAATTCTTGACTTATATTTGTGCTTGAAGGAGGTGATATATAGATTTGTTTGTTATATTAAAACAAAAATATCTTTACGTTTAAGAAAATTGACGATAGATTAAACTAAATTTGTTGTGAACATTATTGAAACTCTTTAAATGTTTGTCCACCATTAACGAACAAAATACTGTACTTGTGTTGATGGTTGATTTCTTCTCTTTCTCTCGTTAATTTTCCTGGTTATAATGGCGTGAGGAATCTGTGAGGACATAGTATTGACTCACTTAAACTGATGTTAATGAGGATATTAATATTGATAATAAATTAGTAATAATAATATAATTACAGCCATACAAAGAATTAAATCACAAAAAGGAATATGAATATGCAAATAAGAAGTGAATATAAGAATTAATAAAAACAAGTTCGGAGGTGACAACTTGTGGTGCAGTTCGATGTGGACGACACATATTTTACGTTTTATAAATAAGTGTTTATCTATTCTTGGCTGTGGTGCCCGCCTTCCTCTCTCTTCTATTAATATATAGTTTTACCTTTTTTATATTGCATTTTTTATTCTTCTCAATGATTCGTCTCTTTCCCGATATTCAAGTTATATCATCTACTGCCCTTCACACACACACAGGGTAGGACTGTACTCTTGTTATGCCTCTGTTGTCTAGCAGGAAGCCAGTGTGTGTCTGTCTGTTTGTCTCTCTCAAGAAGCCAGAAATAGTTTGTTATAAGACCTAACACTTGACCTAATACTTGACCTGATACTTGACCTAACACTTGACCTAACACTTGACCTGATACTTGACCTAACACTTGACCTAACACTTGACCTAACACTTGACCTAACACTTGACCTGATACTTGACCCAATAATTGTCCTAACACTTGACCTAACATACGACCTATCACTTGACCTGACACTTGGAGCTGTTCGTTGTCATGTGTGTGAAGTCATTAAGTACAAATGTATAATAGTCAACCATTGTTATTATTATTAGTAGTAGTAGGTGTGTGTATGTGTGTATGTATGTATGTATGTGTAAGTGTATGTATGTTTGTATAAGTGAGTGTACAGTATGTGTGTGTATATCACCCAAACAGTCTCTCGTCTGGGTGGTACAGTGGTGATAATCTGGGTACAGTGGTTGTACCTGTAGTTGTGACTGTTGTATTCATGAAATTAAATGAATGAAATGCAATTCTGGTTAGTGTTGCCATAACGTGAGCCCCGTCAAAGGTCATGCTTACGTAGATTACTATCATGTTGCAGGCCTCATTCTTCCTGTAACTTGTGCCTGTAACTGTATCTGTACGTATGTATGTAATTGTATCCGTATTTGTACTGTACTGTCGTTTGAGTTTATAAAATGAATTGAATACTTTGACAACTCTGCTCCCGCCGTGACAGTGTTGCCATAACGTGATCAGTGAGATCTTCATTTGAGACTGAGTGATCATGTTTCGCGTCACTCCTCCTGTTGCTTCCGTACCAACACTCTCTTTCCTTATTCTTTCTCTTTATCAATTTCCTGAGTTTTAAATACAGAAAACTATAAAATATATTAAACCTTGGTGTTGTGTAGAGTTTTTTGATGAAGAATTTGTTTGGTTTTAACAGGGAAACACGCCATGCACATTATATAACCTTCATTTGTTTGGTCTCCTGGTCGAATTTCTCGCCCATTTCTGTTATTGTTTTTCTCTATGACTTTATTTTATAACTCGCTAATACACACTAAAGGTTTAAGTTGTATAATTTATAAACTTCTGAATTAATGACGATAATAATAACATTACCAGGACGACTGATGTTTATGTTACTGACTCTACTGTGATGGAGACAGTTATCACGTGTGGTCACATTAGAAAGGTCAAACGAGGCCATTCAACGGTCACAGGCAATTATATCCCGCCCTAGATCTTAACCCTGGCTGTTCTCTACACTTTATGTTTGGTTGGTATTTAAAGTTTGACCAATGTTAACGCATACACACACACACACACACATACACACATACACACACACACACACACACACACACACACACACACACACACACACACACACACACCATACACACATACACACATTTTATTTTATTTATTCATTTATCTACTTATTCAGATAGAGACAGAGACAGATCACATGCACTGGTTCCTGGTTGTTTGTCATACACCAAACACAACAGGTATGCACTTGCGTAACGCCGGCGTCTGATTGGCTGACTGACTGGTTCACTCGCTTTCTATCACTCATTACCTATCCAGTCTAGGTTAGGTTAGGCTAGGTTAGGTTAGGTTAGGTTTAATGCTTGAACCTTACCTCGTGGTGTAGTGCGGTGGTGCCTGTGTGGAGGTAACAGCTGAAGACGTGCCAAGGACTGAAGACACCCTGGGAATGTGTGTGTGTGTGTGGTGTGTGTGTGTGTGTGTGATGTGTGTGTGTGTGTGGTGTGTGTGTGATGTGTGTATGTGTGTGTGTGTGTGTGTGATGTGTGTGTGTGTGTGTGTGTGTGTGTGTGTGTGTGTGTGTGTGTGTGTGTGTGATGTGTGTGTGTGTGTGTGTGTGTGTCTGTGTGTGATGGTAATGATTAGTCATGACCCACATCATTCACCTTTCATATTCCTAATTCTCCTTTGTCTTCTCCCATCTTCCCCTTCTCTCATCATCCCCATCTATATTAAACTCCCCTACCAATGTTTACCTCCCTTCCATTCTCCCCCCTCCACCACCCCACCTCACCTCTCCCTCCACCCCTCCTCTCCCCCCACTCTATATTTAAATCTCTTTCTCATATTATTTATTAAAAGTGTAAATACTTGTAGTGGCGGGGGGGGGGAGGAGAGGGAGGGGGGAGGAGGAGGGTAATCGCTCAAGATTCTGTGTGGGTGGTTTAAATCCCCTCCCTCTCCTACCTCCAACCTCCTTCCTCCTCTTCCTCACCTCCCGTCTCTCGTCCCCTCCTCCCCCTCCTCCCCCCCCTCTTCCCCTCACTCCACCCCCCTAGAGAAGGGGTGAGGGTTATTCCTCCCTTTCTCTTCCTCTTCCTCATATTTTTCCTTCCTCCCTCCCTCCCTCCCTCCTCCTCCTTCTCCTTCTCCTTCCTTCATCATCCACATGCACCTTCTTCCTTCCTTCCTTCCTTCCTTCCTTCCTTCCTTCCTTCCTTCCTTCCTTCCTTCCTTCCCTTCAACTCTTTTATTTCCTTCATTTCTTCTCCTCTTCTCCTTTTTTCATCTTCCTCTCCCTCCTTTCTTTGCTGTGTGCAGGGTGACAAGGGTGGGATGAGGGGTAGGACAGAGTGGGGTAGGGGGTGGGACAGGGGGGGGACAGGGTGGGAGCAGGGGTGGGACAGGGGACAGGGGTAGGACTGGGGGACAGGAGTGCAGGACTGGGGTGGGACAGGGGACAGTGGGACAAATTGGGACTGGGGTAGTGGGACAGGGGGAGGGGTACTGGGGACAGGGACAGGGGAGTAGGTTCAGGCAGGACAGGGGTGGGACAGGGGGAGTGGGACAGGGGGTGGGACTGGGGTGGGACAGGGGTGGGACAGGATTGGGACTGGGGTGGGGGTGGGACAGGGGGGGACTGGAGGGTGGGGAGTCAGGACGGGGGTGGGACTGGGGTGGGACAGGGTGGGACAGGGGTGGGACAGGGGAGTGGGGGTGGGACAGAGATTGGGACAGGGGTTGGGACAGGGGTGGGACTGGGACAGGGGGTGGGACAGGGTGGGACAGGGGGGTGGGACAGAGATGGGACAGGGGAGTGGGTGGGGTAGGACAGGGGTAGGTAGGGAGTGTTGACAGCGGGTGAGTGTTCATTTATATCCACTGGCATTGTTAAGAGCGATTATTAGGTCTGATTATATTTATTATTATTCCTTCTGGTGGTCTTGTTTACCTTATTATACTCTCATATACTTCACTCTAATAGTATACTTTGTTATACTTAGCT